>NC_091955.1:42077482-42403966 GCF_031021105.1 Erythrolamprus reginae
AGATAGACAGCTTTTTTGCCCTTCAGTCTGGCTGAACTCAGTACTGTACATCCGTATCGGCCGAGGGCTTCTATGCTTAAACATATCTTTTCTTCTGATGCATTAAGCAGCACAGTGCATAGCAAAACAGGATACCAGCCTCTCTGTTGTGTGTGTTATACAAAGCTTCAAGCGATTTGCATATTCCCTCTGAGTTAATTGTTATGTTGCAACTTTCACAGTTTAGGATCTGAGTGTTTCAGCATTAACGTCCGGACACTCCAGAGTATCTCTGAAGCCTTGTTTAAAATAAATGAAATGTCTTAATATGAAAGTTGTAGTGTGTATTAGATTTGTTCTATAATGGTACTGTTAAAATAGTGGAAATATAGCAAAACAGGTCCATTTGCACTTTTGAGCCGTCAGTATAGCTATTCTAAGAATGTGTAGTCAGTTTAGCTTGCCACAATTATGTTTTTATAAAGATTGCTGGTTTGATGTGATGGTTGAGGCATCAGGCTTAAAAAGCTGGATTGGTGATCTTAGACCAGTCATTCTCTCAAACCTAAGAAGCACACAATTGCAAATCTCTTCTTTAAAATGTTTACAAGACAATTACAGAGCTTTGTCCAGCAAGTCAGCAGGAATCAAGACTAATTTGCCACTAAAACAAACAAAAATTTAAGTAGTATTCTACAGTGTTCCCTCTAATTTTTTTCCAGAGTAGGCGGAAAAGTATAGTGTCTGAGCGGCAGTCCCTTCGGGACTGGGCGGCATAAAAGTATAAATAAATAAATAAATAAAGTAAGTAAGTAAGTAAGTAAGTAAGTAAGTAAGTAAGTGTGGGTGTGCGCTATCACACATGAGCGAGTTCTTGCAGCCATAATTCTATATTTTCAATAGTTTATTTTCAAATACACAGTAATCATCCAACACTCCAAACTAACTAAGATTAGCCTCTCACAACAGCCATTGCAAATTATAAATCTTTTCCTCTAGAAATACTAAGATGTATTTGAGAACTTTAGGTTTAGTCTGTCAGTCTCAGATTAAAAACATTATCAATATCCAATATATTCATAAATGTATTTAATAAGTCAAAAAAGTCTGGCTCGCCTTACAGTTTCTCACGTCTGTCTCTCACATTGATGATGACCATTCCATCTTTGTCTTTGTCCATTCTCAAATACATCTTGTATTTCTAGAGGGAAAGATTTATTATTTGCAATAGCTGTTGTAAGAGGCTAATCTTAGGTAGTTTGCAGTGCTTAAGTGGGTACTAGAACAAATCAAATATAATAAATTAACCATACCTATAGTACATCCAGACTTTCTATCTTTCTATCCCTGCCTTTCTCCCTCTTTCTCTCCATTCCTTTTCCCTCTCTCTATCCTATTTCTCCCCTCTCCCTCCTTTCTATCTGATCCTCCCTCTTTCCTTTCTCCCTTTCTCTTCCTCTTTCCTTTCATCTTTCTCTCCCTCTTTCCTTTCTCCATCTTTCTATCTTTCTATCCCTGCCTTTCTCCCTCTTTCTCTCCCTTCCTTTTCCCTCTCTCTATCCTACTTCCCCCTCTCCCTCCTATCTATCTCATCCTCCCTCTTTTCTTTCTCTCCCTCTTTCCTTTCTCCCTCTTTCCTTTCTATATTTCTGTCCCTGCCTTTCTCCCTCTTTCCCTTCATCTCTCCCTCTCTCTTTATCTCAATTCCCTCTTTCTCCCTGGGCTGCTGTGCCTGCCCTGCAGCCCCACCACGGACGGACTGCGTTAGCATCGGCGCCTCCCACACACACGCTGCAGCTCCCGGACCATCGGCGGCACACACACACACACACCCACACGCTGCGTTTCTCCCTGCCTTTCTCCCTCTTTCCCTTCATTTCTCCACGCACACGCTGCAGCTCCCGGACCATCGGCAGCACACACACACCACACGCTGCGTTTCTCCCTGCCTTTCTCCCTCTTTCCCTTCATTTCTCCACGCACACGCTGCATCTCCCGGACCATCGGCAGCACCCCCCCCCACCCCCACCCCCACACACGCTGTGTTTCTCCCTGCCTTTCTCCCTCTTTCCCTTCATTTCTCCACGCACACGCTGCATCTCCCGGACCATCGGCAGCACCCCCCCCACCCCCACCCCCACACACGCTGTGTTTCTCCCTGCCTTTCTCCCTCTTTCCCTTCATTTCTCCACGCACACGCTGCAGCTCCCAGACCATCGGCGGCACACACACACACCCCACACACGCTGCATTTCTCCCTGCCTTTCTCCCTCTTTCCCTTCATTTATCCACGCACACGCTGCAGCTCCCGGACCATCGGCGGCACACACACATGCACACACACCCCACACACGCTGTGTTTCTCCCTGCCTTTCTCCCTCTTTCCCTTCATTTCTCCACGCACACGCTGCAGCTCCAGGACCATCGGCGGCACACACACACACCCCACACACGCTGCATTTCTCCCTGCCTTTCTCCCTCTTTCCCTTCATTTCTCCACGCACACGCTGCAGCTCCCGGACCATCAGCAGCACACACACACACACCCCACACACGCTGTGTTTCTCCCTGCCTTTTTCCCTCTTTCCCTTCATTTCTCCACGCACACGCTGCAGCTCCCGGACCATCGGCGGCACACACATACACACCCCACACGCGCTGTGTTTCACCCTGCCTTTCTCCCTCTTTCCCTTCATTTCTCCACGCACACGCTGCAGCTCCCGGACCATCGGCGGCACACACACAAACACCCCACGCACACGCTGCAGCTCCCGGACTATCGGCGGCACACAAACACACACCCCACACACGCTGTGGCTCCCGGACGTTCGGCGCCCCCCCCCCCCACTATGGACGCTTAGAGGCCTAGCGGCGGGCCACCGCTAGGCCTCTTTCTCCGGCTCCGTGTCCGGACAGTCGTCGCCATTCCCCACCCCCATGGATGCTGCGACTCCTGATCGTCGCCGGCATCCCCCCCACGGACGCTTAGAGGCTTAGTGGCGGGCTGCGCCACTAGGCCTCTTAGCTTTCTTGGCTCCCCACTCCCAGTGCCCCACCCCACAGACGCTTAGAGGAGAGTCCCGGCAGCGGGCCGCGCTGCCAGGCCCAGGGCCCCCCGGACGATTTTCTTACCTTGCCCGCCGGCAACTAAACAACCATTTGGCTGTGGGGGGAGGGGACGGGGAGGAGAAAATCCGGGATTTAAGGGGCGGGGAAGAAAGCGGGCCTGCAATTGGGCCCTTTCTTTCCTGCCTTTCCTTAAGGAACTGTTGCTGCCCTATGTTTGTAGAGCAGCAACAGTTCTCATTTCAAATTCCAGCGCAGAGGTCGGTCCTCCGCGCTAAATTTGAAATTCCCGGGCTGAGAGGTAAAAACCTCTGTGCCATAGCGCACTGCGCAACTTAGAGGGAACTATGGTATTCTATTGTGATTGCTCCATATTATACGTACAGGGGACTTTGTATTGTATAATAGGAAACTGGAGGCTAAAACATACGAAGAACGATTGCAGGAACTGGGTTTGTCTAGTTTAATGAAATCCAACAAAATGAAATTCAATGGTGAAAAAGTAATGTTCTACATTTAGGCAAGAAAAACCAAAATGCACTTATAATAATAATAATAATAATAACAATAACAATAACAATAACAACAACAACAACAACAACAACAACAACAATTTATTAGACTTGTATGCCGCCTTTGTCCAAAGACTTGGAGCGGCTATATGTATATGTGGTACATTGCTCAACAGCAGTAACTGTGAGAGGGATTTTGGAGTCCTAGTGGACAACCATTTAAATATGAGCCAGGAGTGTGCAACTGCTGCCAAAAATGCTATCACAGTTCTAGGCTGCATTAACAGAGGGATAGACTCAAGATCACATGAAGTGTTAATACCACTTCATAAGGCCTTGTAAGGCCATGCTTGGAATAATTGCATTCTGTTTTGGACACCACAATGCAAAAAGGATATTGAGACTCTAGAAGAAGTGCAGAGAAGGGTGACAAAGATGATTAGGGGAGTAGAGGCTAAAACATATGTAGAATGGTTGTAAGAACTGGGTATGGCCAGTTTAATGAAAACAAGGACCAGGGGAGACATGATAGCAGTATTCCAACATCTCAGGGGCTGCCACAAAGAAGAAGGAGTCAGCCTATTCTCCAAAGCATCTGAGGGTAGAACAAGAAGCAATGGGTGGAAGCTGAACAAGGAGAGAAGCAACTTAGAACTAAGGAGAAATTTCCTGACAGAACAATTAATCAGTGGAACAACTTGCCTCCAGAAGTTGTGAATGCTCCAACACTGGAAGTTTTTAAAAAGATGTTGGATAACCATCTGTCTGAAGTGTGTAGGGTTTCCTGCCTAAACAGGGGATTGGACTAGAAGACCTCCAAGGTCCCTTTCAACTCTGTTGATGTTGTTATTACTATATTTTTTGGAGTATAAGGCACACCGGAATATAAGACGCACCTTAGTTTTTGGGGAGGAAAATAGGGAAAAGAATCTGCTTACCAGATATTCATCTGGCTAGTTTCCTTAGTCTGGTCAGCTTCAGCACATTATTTTATCCCCAGTTAAAGCTTTAAAAAAACCTTATTCAGAGAGAGTAACAAGCTTGCAAGCCAGTGAGAGCTGGGAACATTGTTAGCATCTGGAAATAAATATTTGGAGCAAGCAGAGCAATGAAACAAACCTCCAAAGACTTAGGGTTTGGAAAACATTCTTTGCAGAGAGTAACAATGAAAGAGCTTTCAAGCCAGTAAGAATGCAGTGAAACTGAATGCAGTGTCAGCTAACAAGTCCGTTGAGATGACAGGGACCCGTCCTCATCCATCTGCGTGGGAGGAGTTTGACCTGTTAACACCTGATGAAGTGGACAAGGCCATGGGAGCTGTGAGTTCCGCCACCTGTTTTTTGGACCTGTGTCCCTCCTGGCTGGTTTCAGCCAGCAGGGAGGTGACACAGACCTGGGTCCAGGAGATTACCAACGCTTCGGTGAGGGAGGGGTCCTTTCTGGCTCCCTATAAGGAGGCACTAATGCGCTCCCTCGTTAAGAAGCCTTCCCTGGATCCAGCTGTATTTAACAACTATCGTCCTGTTTCCAATCTTCCCTTCAAGGGGAAGGTTGTTGAGAAGGTGGTGTCGCCCCAGCTCCAACGTGCCTTGGATGAAGCCAATAAATTTTTTTCTTGTTTTTCTTTGAAGACGTTTCACTTCTCATACAAGAAGCTTCTTTAGTTTAGAGCATCAGAGCTGAATAGGTTTCAGGATGAGAAGCGAAACTTCTTCAAAGAAAAACAAAGTCCAGTTGCTTCCTGAAAAAACACCTTTGGGACAGCAATTCATTTAATGACTGTTCAAAGCTAACAACGGCAGTGAAAAAAAGTGGCATGACTATTTTTCATACTTAGGACCATTGCAGTATCATGTGATCAACATTCAGGTGCTTGGCAACTAACTCATATTTATGACAGTTGTAGTGTCCAGTTGCAGTAGGGGTGTGGGAGATGCTGAATGGTGCAGAAGATGTGGATAGCACAATGAGAGCTGAGGAGTTTGCAAAGGAAGCCTAGCAAAGTTTAGGAAGGGTATAAGGGTGAGTGAGGCTTGGGAAAGGTGCACAGCAATACACAAAGTTTGAGGAAACTACATTAGAAAGGCACAGTGAGTGTGGCCAGTATGGCATAGGAAAGATGCACAGGTTGGGGAGACTTACCCCAGCAACTAGTATCAAATATGTGTTCTTGAATAACATTTGCATTGGATGAGTGTTCATACAGTAGAATGATAATTGTTTAGTGATGTAAAGTAACTTTGCAATCAATACTTGGGTTTACAATCTTCACAGGTAGTTAAAGTAAAAACTAAAGTAAGATCACAAGCAACATCACATTTTCACTTAGAAATTGGTTCACTTAACAATCAAATTGCCAGCTCCAATTTCGATTGCAAAATGAAGACTACCTGCCCTGAATAGCAAAGGCTTTTCAAGATTTCAAATTGGTTCCTATCATACTATGGTTAATGCAGATATTTTCATTTTTTTAAATAATTTGATTGCTAGTATATGTACTAAATGGATTTGTAACAATTATTATTTAAAAGGCATGTTGGAATAACTGCCTCTGTTTGAGACAATTCATATGAGATTTTCATGTGATTTTTCATACTTGATTCCTAGAACATATTTTGGGAATTGAAGAATGGAATCCTTGGGAAGTTGATGAGAAAATTTATTTGCAGCAGAAATCTGCAAGTAGCTTTCAGACAATGAAAAAGATTTCATTGCAACAAGAACCCACAGACTTCAGGGTACAGATTTGGGGGAAAGCTGCTATTGGTGAGCATTTGTAATTAATAAAGTAAATGTATTTTTTAAATGTTGATACTTACTTGTTTAATTTAATTGCAAACTTTTGTCTTCTGAGAATATATTCAGTGGATATACATTTTAGAAAATAAGGGGGTCCCAAAAGAGCCAGAAGTATATTTCACTAATATAATTAAGATTTCTTCAAGAAGAAATAAATAAGGTCAAATTAAAAGTTGGAAACTTCACACTAGACTTCAAGCATCTTGCAGTGTGTGTTTCTCCATTGTTCCTCCATACTCTGTATCCTTGGTTTCCAAATCAGATGCAAAAGTTTCTGCAGTCTGTTGATTAGGGGAGCCATGTCATTTGCTGGTGTTGGTCCACTGTGCTTCATTGTCCAGGGTCAACATACCCCTCAGGAGATTTTGGAGCATTTCACACTTCCTTCCGCAGATGAGCTCTAGGGGGATGCTAACTTCATTTTCCAGCAGGACTTGGCACCTGCCTACACTGCCAAAAGCATCAAAACCGGGTTCAATGACCATGGGATTAATTATTATTATTTATTAGATTTGTATGCCTCCCCTCTCTGTGGACTCAGAGCAGCTCACAACAAAATAACACAGTATAACAAATCTAATATTTAAAAAAAACATTTAAAACCCCACATTAAAACCATGCAACACAATCATTCCATGTATAAACTATATATGCTTGGGGGTATCTTAATTCCCCCATGTGTGGCAACATAGGTGGGTCTTTAGCAATTTACAAAAGCCAAGGAGGGTGGGGGCGGTTCTAATTTCTGGGGGGAGTTGATTCCAAAGGGCTGGGGCCACCACAGAGAAGGCTCTACCCCTGGGGCCCGCCAACCGGCATTGTTTAGTTGACGGGATCTGGAGAAGGCCAATTCTGTGGGACCTAATTGGTCGCTAGGATTCATGCAGCACAAGACGGTTCCAGAGGTATTCTGGTCCGATGCCATGTAGAGCTTTATAGGTCATTACCAACACTTTGAATTGTGACCGGAAACTGATCGGGAGCCAGTGCAGGACATGGAGTGTTGGAGAGACGTGGGCAAATCTGCATGATCTGAAGTTTCCGAACACTCTTCAAAGGTAGCCCCATGTAGAGAGCGTTGCAGTAGTGAAACCTCGAGGTGATGAGGGCATGAGTGACTGTGAGCAGTGACTCCCGGTCCAAATAGGGCCGCAACTGGTGCACCAGACAAACCTGGGCAAACGTCCCCTCGCCACAGCTGAAAGATGGTTCTCTAATGTTAGCTGTGGATTGAGGAGGACGCCTAGATTGCAGACCCTCTCTGAGGGGGTCAATAATCCCCCCCCTAGGGTAATGGAAGCACAGATGGAATTGTCCTTGGGAGGCAAAACCCACAGCCACTCCGTCTTATCAGGGTTGAGTTTGAGCCTGTTGATTAATGTCCTTGATTGGCCAGCAAACTCGCCTAACCTGGGGCATTGCCAAGAGAAAGATGAAAGACATGAGACCAAAAAATGCAGAAGAGCTGAAGCATCCTGATCTTTCATAATACCTCAGCTGTGCCATAGGCTAATAACTTCCGTGCCATGCCTCATTGAGGCAGTAATTGCTGCAAAGGGGGCCCAAACCAAGTACTGAGTACATATGCATGCTTTTATAACTTCAGATCAATTGTAACATTTCAATCTCTAGGCTTGGGTTTACACACACACACATCTTATATATCATCTTATTTTAAAATACTTGGGTAACAGTCTATCCTCCATACTATCCTACCCTGGGGAATCCTGAGTCTAAGGAGAAGGGCGGCATAAAAATCGAATGAATGAATGAATGAATAAAATTTATAGATGAAATAATTCTTTCATATCTTAAATATCCCACATTTCCTTTATTGGGAGGAATAAAACTTATAAAATTTTCCATCTCTTGCTAAACAGCTTGAATGAAGTAGATTATTTATTCCTAGATTAAGAAGCTGTCATTTCTGCTTTGAAATATCATTATTCTAAAATTTAACCGTGGTCATGTAAAAAGCTCTACTTATTTGCCCACCAGAATTGTCTGGAGACACCTTATTTTTATTCCTTACTGTTTATATTTGTATTTCATTATTTACTCTTAATAGCTATGGCTTAATATAAATCTACCTAGCTAATTTCTTTTGTATTCTTTCTTGAAATTATTCTGCTTTTATTTTATTTTCCTACATATTTATCTTGGCTACTTTTATCTTATTTTTTTCAACATCAAATATTCCCTTAATCATTACATTATAAATTGTATTTTATAGGCCTTTATTTATGGCAGCATATCTTTGAAGGTTTGCTTGAGCCTGCAGATATAAAAGCTCAGTGGAGAGAAGGAAGCACAAAAATAGGAAAATCATATTTCAGGTATCATCTGTATGATGTGTCTTTTCAATGTACTGATAGTATTTTCATAGTCTAGAATGTAATGCTTAGTATAATTTGGCACATTAAATAATGGAAAATGCCAATATGAATGGTTATTCAATGACATGGATCCTTCCTGTCCTATTTAGCACTAAAGAATATCTTCTGTTGCCAATGGGGAAATAAATAGATTCTTAAAACTGGAGTTAAGAAACCTTTGATTTGTTTGTTCTAGATCAGGGCTGTCAAACTCGCAGCCCATAGGCCGGATGAATTATGTGCTGGCCATGATCACATCCATTCAATTAGTAGCAGTAGGCCATTTCAAAAGTGATTTTCAATACAGAAAATTTACCTAAGCTGTATTTTTCACAGATGAATCAAAACTAGATGCAATAATAAACTATTATTATTTGAAAAAATAAATTAGATCTTATCAGTTTTCAAAACTGTTTTATGAAGATGAAAGGACAGATATTTTTGGCTTTATTTAACCTCTTCTGACTTTTTCCGCATCCATCATAGATATAATCATAATCAGCAGCTCCTGATTATTATTCCTGCAGTGATCAGACTCTGCTAGATAAGGTTACCCATACTTATGTTAGAATATAGTAGCCATAGGGAATTTGATCATTAAAATGTCATCTTAGTTAAAGAGGTCAGCATTTCCTTACACTTTTTGAGTTATCTTTAGTATGTGGCTGATATATAGTTTTATTTTGCATTTCCAAATCCTAGGTTTTCTGGATTCTGGTTGGAACTTTGGTTAATTAGAAGTAATGCTTACTGAATGCAGAGATTTATAAGTAAAAACTCCATCTTTATTTCTCCTCTCTTCTGTATTAAAAATGCATTACAGGCAGTCAAATTATTTCATCTCATTTCTTCACGATAAGAGCACAAAAGCATTTCTCCAGCACTCCTCCCTTATCTTAAGATTTATGGCTAGGCAGCGTTAGTCCAAAGCAATAAAAAAAAGCTGTTAAATAACAGAGAAAAGACTTAGCTTACTTCGTAGCCGCATCATGGCACGTCCATGATTGATTTTACAACATTGAAAACTCCGCCCTTCTTCTCTGTTGGCACCCGGACGTGACGAATAAATCACTTAAGTAATTAACCCATTCCTCCCCTTAATATTTCTTCCCTGACACTTGTTCTCTGCGTCTCTGCACCCGCCTGAAATGCGGATTTAACCATCTATTATCTGTCTCTTCTTCACTGGAGTCTGGACTCATAGCAACGTCCTATGGCTGGCCTCCCACCTGTTCTGACACCTATAACCCAGGACCTGCCACTAATTTATAAACACTATCTGAATCAGAATCTGCAAAATCTTCAACATATTCCAACTGACCAGGAGAATATACAACACTAGGAAGATTCAGAAAATCTTCTACAGGTATCTGAAAATAGATTTAGATTAGATAAGGACTAATAACCAAAGCTTAATCCAGATAAAACAGAATGACTACATAAGGGAATGCTGAATGGTTTTGCACTACCTTAAAAATAAAGTATGCAACTTGGGAATTCTGTATTCAGCACCATAAGTGGAGGAAAGATTACTTTGTGTGCTTTTAATTTTTTTTACTTTGTTTGATTTGAGAAAGCAGCCTTTTTACATTTATCATATACAGTGGAGGGAAAAAGTATTTAGTAAGCACCAATAGTGCAAATTTTCCCACTTAAAAGATGAGAGAGGCCTGTAATTGACATCAGAGGTAGACCTCAACTTTGATAGATAAAACAAGAAAACAAATCAGACAATGTAATTTTCTGGATTTGTTTTCTCATTTTGTCTCTCATAGTTAAGGTCTACCTATGATGTCAATTACAGGCCCCTCTCATATTTTTAAGTAGGAGAACTTGCACAATTGGTGGCTGACTAAATATTTTCCCTCCATCTAGTCTGGATCCAGTAATGATTTAATGAGGTGCTACCCTCTAAGAATAATATTTTCAGCCTCCAAAAATGAAACTGCCTAGGGATAGGAGCTTATGTGATACTAAAGCTCTTTATTTATTTATTTATTAGATTTGTAGGCCGCCCCTCTCCGAAGACTCTTAAGGGGAAGAATGTATTTCTTTGAAAAGATGAACTGATAGTGGGCATAATCATGTAACCTGTCAGCTCTCCTTCCTGAAAAACATAGGCTACTTTAGCTTTGATTGCACTGATTAGATTCTCTTTACATTGTAATATTGTTAAATTTAAAACACAATTTAAAAGCAATCCTTTTGTTTCTATCTTACTGGTTTGCTTTTAGAAATATGATGTTATAGTAGATATACAGAATTAAATTCAGCTTAAGCACATTGTATTGAGTAGGATATTTCTCCAGTTCCTCAGTGCAGCCTTATAGCAATCTTTCATTTAGCTAATCACATCCAGCATCCTTAAATTTTTGAAATTTGCCAAGATTGGCTAAATGCTGCTACCAAACAGGACAAAAGGACACTGTTATGCTAACAGAAATCTCAGCAGTCTCATGTAGTAGTCTAGGTCAGTGTTTTTCAACCAGTGTGCCGCGGCACACTAGTGTGCCACGAGACATGGTCAGGTGTGCCGCGAAGCTCAGGAAGAGAGAGAGAGGGGGAGAAAGAAAGCAAGAGAAAGAAAGAAAGCAAGAGAGAGAGAAAGAAAGAAAGAAAGAAAAAGAGAAAGCAAGAGAGAGAAAGAAAGCAAGAGAGAGAGAAAGATAGGCAGGGAAGGAGGGAGAGATAGAAAGAGCAAAAAAGAGGAAGGAAGAGAGAAAGAAAGGGATGGAGAGGAAGGGAGAGAAAGAGGGAGAGAAATAGAGCGAAAGGGAGCAAGAGAGAGAGAGAGTTTTTGTCCAAACTTTTTTTAGCCCCTCCCCCCCTTACTCAATGTGCCCCGTGATTTTGTATATGTAAAAAATGTGCCGCAGCTCAAAAAAGGTTGAAAATCACTGGTCTAGGTATTGGTGTGATAAGTAACTGTACTATTGCATTTCACCTTGCATCCATCCCCATTGTCATCAGAGTGAGCTTTAAGACTTTGCATTAAGGATTGACATTGACAGATCAAAAGGAGCCTGGTCATTTCCTTTGGGTGTTGGTGTTGGCAGAGTACTTTTATACATTCTATAAAAGATACGAGTAAAATTACATTTAGCACCAATGAGACACAAGTCTTAAAATGGCTCTATGTATGTATGTATATATGTAGCTTAAACTGGCTCTATGTATGTATATGTGTAGCTGTGTATGTGACACACATACTGTACATACACACCTGTGCACGTTTTTCTTTTTGTGCTTTGTTTACAGTTTCATCACAGGCCCATCTGTAGTTCCTGGGTACTTCTCTGTAGAAGCTGAAACTGTCATCTTAATACTGAATGGCAGAGAAGAAGGAAAGATCTCCTATGCCACTCAGTGGTTAAATTATGCACAAACACTAATGCAAACACACAAGCTGCAACATGTTGCTGTTGTGTTGCTTGGGAACGAACGGTGCAAAAATGAATGGATTTATCCTTATTTAAAATCCTATGGAGGGTTTGTAGAACTATTTTTTCTAATTTATGACAGCCCCATAGTAAATGAAGAAGATATTTTTCAGTGGCCCCTAGGAGTAGCAACGTAAGTATTGAATGTTATCAAACAATAATTTTAAAATATGCATTAAATTTGAAGAGATTCTTGTATATGAAATTAATTAAAATGAAAATAGTTTGTATATTTAAAAGTTTGTAAAATTGTTCTTATAAAAAAGTAGAAAATGACAGGGCAATCCTGTTTGCCAAATTGAAAAATAAACACCACCGAGTTCACTTATTTTGTTTATTTACTTACTTACTTACTTACTTACTTACTTACTTACTTACTTACTTACTTACTTACTTACTTACTTACTTACTTACTGATTAGATTTGTATGCCGCACCTCTCCGTAGACTCGGGGCGGCTCACAACAACCATAAAACAATTCAAGACAAATCTAATAATTTAAAAACATAAAAAAAACACAACCCGTTATTAAAGCAGACATACACACAAACAAACATACCATATATGAATTGTATAGGCCCGGGGGAGATGTCTCAATTCCCCCATGCCTGACGGCAGAGGTGAGTTTTAAGGAGTTTACGAAAGGCAAGGAGGGCAGGGGCAGTTCTAATCTCAGGGGGGAGCTGGTTTCAGAGGGTCAGGGCCACCACAGGGAAGACTCTTCCCCTGGGACCCGCCAAACAACATTGGTTAGTCGACGGGACCCGGAGAAGGCCAACTCTGTGGGACCTAATCGATCGCTGGGATTCGTCCGGCAGAAGGTGGTCCCGGAGATATTCTGGTCCGATGCTATGAAGGGCTTTATAGGTCATAACCAACACTTTGAATTGTGACCGGAAATTGATCGGCAACCAATGCAGACTGCGGAGTGTTGGTATAACATAGGCATACCTTGGGAAGCCCATGATTGCTCTCGCAGCTGCATTCTGCACGATCTGAAGTTTCCGAACACTTTTCAAAGATAGCCCCATGTAGAGAGCATTACAGTAGTCGAATCTCGAGGTGATGAGGGCATGAGTGACTGTAAGCAGTGAGTCCCGGTCCAGATAGGGCCGCAATTGGTGCACCAGGTGAACCTGGGCAAACGTCCCCCTCGCCACAGCTGAAAGATGGTTCTCTAATGTGAGCTGTGGATCGAGGAGGATGCCCAAGTTGCGGACCCTCTCTGAGGGGGTCAATAATTCCCCCCCCAGGGTTATGGACGGACAGATGGAATTGTACTTGGGAGGCAGAACCCACAGCCACTCCGTCGTATCCGGGTTGAGTTTAAGTCTGTTGACACCCATCCAGACCCCAACAGCCTACAGGCACCGGCACATCACTTCCACTGCTTCGTTGACTGGACATGGGGTGGAGATGTACAACTGGGTATCATCAGTTATTCTCAGGCCATATAGGATTGTAGGCAGAAAAATCATCAAAAAGAGATAAAAGATTCTAAGTGAGAGAAACAAAAGGCTGACTAAAAAGTAAATAAATGATGGAATTTTAAAAAGGTTAAGAGATGATGGATAATGAGAAAAATATTAATAAAATGGGAAAATCTATGTAAGGAAAATTGTTTGTTTGTTTGTTTGTTTGTTTGTTTATTTATTTATTTATTAGATTTGTATGCCGCCCCTCTCCGTAGACTATATATTAATAGATAATATAATTTACCACAACTAAAATAAGTTAAGATGAATAGATGGAAATTTAGGATTAGATAATTTATTTGTACTATAACTGTGTCTTTTGTGTTAAAGTATATTGTTAATTTAAAATATAAAGGATTAGAAATTGTGAGGATTTTGAGATGTACTCCCAGAATTGATTGAATATTGCTAATATCTGGCATTATTAGTAATACCATGCATTTGGAATGTTGAAGTTATGGTGGAATAATAAGTAATCCTTAAAATATTAATTAATAGTAATTTAATAGGGATAATAAATACATGCCATAATGTTATCTAAGTTTAAATGAATTAATGGGAAAAATTATGAAGAGAGAATAATATTGTTGAAGTTGGAAGATTAGGATTATACATACCTATTTGTATTATTATTGTCAGCGTTAAAAAAGACTTGACCCAGTCCACAAAATATGTATGGAATTATTATACTAAAAAAAAACATTAAAAAAAGGATTCTTCTCTTTTAATAGGCTTAATAAAGTATTCTTTTCAACCCAATTAGCATGCTTATGCAATTTATTTATAGTTATAGACATTTTCCTGTGATTGAACCAAATTGGTCAATGCTTCAAGGACCAAGGCCGTATCAGTGTAACTTCTTGGGGACTGTTTATAAGAATTCATCTAGAGAAATTGTTTTGGAGATATTGATGCAAAGTGGGCTTCACAAGCTATGTTGGATTTCAGCCAGAGAACAGTAAGAAATATCATTTGAAATCATGAAACCTTTAAGAGGATTAAAATATTATATTTTTGTCTTGACTGCAGTAGCAATATAATATAATCATCTTTATAATGGAGGAAAATAGCCAATATTATTGGACATAAGTATGTTTTAAGGGTTCTAACTGTGATGCCTTTTAAAAATGCTGTAGGTGTGTTTACATATGAAATTTAAATGTATGAAATAGAAAAGTTCTGCTACAGGAGGGGTGTTAAACTGGAGACACATGGGCCATGCCCAGCCCAGCTTCGCAAAGGCAAACCATCGTGATATGTCACGTGACGTGATTGAGTTTGACATCCTTGTGCTACAGGATCAGAAATTTAGCTGATCACAGATTCTGTGAATTTCCTTCTAAGAATGTCTCTATCATTATAATTCCTTAGCAAGTGGCATCATATGAGTTCAGATGCTAAATAAAATTGAGCTTGATAAACATTTGGCTTGAGACCTTCAAGGAAAATAGAATTACCGGTATAGGCTAGATGGTGGAATCAATTTTTGCTGCTCTGGTGCCAAAAATGTGTGCAAGAAATCACTAGAAGTCTATTTCAAGTCAAAGGAAATTTGTTTTGTTTAAATCCAAGATAATTAAATATATATATATATATATATATATATATATATATATATATATATATATATATATATATATAATCTAGTTACTAGTTATAATACTAATACAGTGGTACCTCTACTTACGAATTTAATTCGTTCTACGACCAGGTTTGTAAGTAGAAAATTTCGTAAGAAGAGGCAATTTTTCCAATAGGAATCAAAGAAAAAGCCAATAATGCATGGAAACCAATTAGGAAAATCCAAAACTTTAAGGCTTAAAAAAAAAAAAGCGGCGCCCACAGGAATGCCCCTTGACTTCTGCTACGTTCTGTGCCCAATCTCTCTTCAAAATGCCCCTTGCTTGCTGCTAGGTTCTGTGCTCAATCTCTTTTCAAATGCCCCTTGCTTGCTGCTACGTTCTCGGTCCAATCTTTCTTCAAAATGCCTCTTGCTTGCTGCTACGTTCTGTGCCCGATCTCTCTTCAAAATGCCCCATCCTTACTGCTACGTTCTGTGCCTGATCTCTCGTCAAAATGCCCCTTGCTTGCTGCTACGTTCTCCACCCAATCTCGCTTCCAAAATGCCCCTCACCCGCTGCTACCTTCGCCGCCTGTTCTCTCTTTTCTCCAAAGCCTTTGTGCTTTGCCATGACGGTAGCAGAAGGGATGGAGGGGGGAGACCCTGCACAGCAAAGCCTGGCTCCTGTTCCTTTGCAATCATCAAAGCCTACAAACTTAAAAGTAGTTGTTTTGGCTGCTGCTCGTAGCAGCAGCAGCTGAAAGAGAAGCGAGAGTTCGTAAGTTGAAAATGGTTCGTGAGAAGAGGCAAAAAACCTGTGAACACCCGGTTCATATCTCGAAAAGTTTGTACGTAGAGGCGTTCGTAAGTAGAGGTAATTGAATAGATTTTAATGATTTGCCTAATATTTAGGCATTTCTAGGTTATTACCTATAAAGCTCTATATGGCTTAGGATCAGATTACTTGCGGGACCAACTTCTGCCTCACATGTCCCAACGAGTGATCATAGCTCACAGGGTTGGCCTTCTCCAGGTCCTGTCAGCCAAACAATGTCGGCTGACAGGGCCTCGGGAAAGGGCCCTCTCTGTAGCAGCTCCGGTCCTCTGGAAACAACTCCACCTGGAAATTCACCTGGCCCCCACCCGCATGGCCTTTTGAAAGGCCTTAAAAACATGGCTTTGCTGGCAGGCCTGGAGCCATTTAGCATTATAGTCTTCTCCAGCCTGTAGCTATGAATGACTGATGTATGAATGTTTATATTGGGGGTTTAAACTGTATTTTTATTATTGTACTTTTTATTTTTGTACGCCATCCTGAGTCTATTTGGAGAAGGGCAGTCTATAAATTTAATTAAATAAATAAAATCAAAATACATTTCTATTACTGCTGTAGCTACCACATTGAAGTATTATATTGAAATAGATTGTTAATCTTTATATTTTATTAGGCATTTTATTTACTCTAAAACTCTCTTGACTTGTTTTAGGTGGATTCCTCAAGAAACTAATGAGAGTTTGCAGATCTATCAAAATGCATTGTTGGAGAGTGATCTTACGTTATGTCCAGTGGGAGTAAATACCGAATGCTATAGAATCTATGAAGCTTGCTCATTTGGCTCTGTTCCTGTGGTAGAAGATGTAATGACACCAGGCTATTGTGGAAATTCATCTGTGCATCATAGAGCACCACTGCAATTACTAAAGACCATGGGAGCTCCCTTTATCTTTATTAAAGACTGGAATGAGCTTCCTGCTGTTTTAGAAAAAGAGCAAAATATGACTCTACAACAAAAGATTCAAAGAAGGGTTATACTTATGGAATGGTATCAGCAATTCAAAGCACAAATGAGACAAAAATTTGTTAACACTTTAGAAAAAACATTCTTACCTAAGGATAAAGGTGATTGATTTTGACGTCAATATGAACTGAAATATGGTTTCTTGTAACCTTTCAGTGAAATATCTTTTTTAAAAAGAAAATACTTTTTGTCATCTATTGTAAATATAAAAATGCATTTAGGAAAAATAAATGTATATCTGTCATAACAAAATGTTGCATGAATGCTGACTCTTCCTAATATGTATACATATGACAAGTTCATTTGAAATAATTTTAAATTGTAGTCTTTATATCCGCTTGCATGGAGGAAGCTTATTTAAAAGTAGCAGAGGTGCCCTCTGTGATAATGTGTAGAATATTTTTCATTACCTGTGCAGTATATACAGTGATCCCCCGATCATTGCGAGGGTTCCGTTCCAGGACCCCTCGCAATGATCGGTTTTGCGCAAAGTAGCACTGCGGAAGTAAAAACACCATTTGCGCATGAGAAGATGGTGTTTTTACTTCCGCCGCAGCAGCGAGGAGCCGAAGATTGGGGTTTCCCCGCCGCCCACGCAAACTCCTCGCTGCTGCCCGCGCTCGCCGCTCGCCCGCCCTTCGCCCGGCCACCCGCCGTTCGCTCGCTGCTCGCCCGGCCACCCGGGTTCGTTTGGCTTCGGGACATGCCGGCGGCGACATTTTAAAGTTTGCCTTTGACTTCGGGACTCAGTTGGGAAGCCGCACGGCTTCCCAACTGAAAGGGAAAGCCCCCCCAGGCCGGCTCCGATCCCCCAGGCCGGCTCCGATCGTTTTAAAACAGGCGCGCCGCTTCTCCGCTGACTCCTGGCGAACTTCCCCGCTTTAGGAGTCAGCGGAGAAGCCGCGCGCCTGTTTTAAAAGATCGGAGCCGGCCTGGGGGGGCTTTCCAGCAACCCCCGAGCCCGGGTTGGGGGCTCGGGGGTTGCTGGAAAGCCCCCCCAGGCCGGCTCCGATCTTTTAAAACAGGCGCGCGGCTTCTCCGCTGACTCCTAAAGCGGGGAAGTTCGCCAGGAGTCAGCGGAGAAGTCGCGCGCCTGTTTTAAAAGATCGGAGCCGGCCTGGGGGGGCTTTCCAGCAACCACCGAGCCCCCAACCCGGGCCCCCAACCCATGCGTAGATGGCGCCAGGCAGATCAGCTGCTGGGCGGCTTCCCTGGATCTTCCCCCTCTTGCTGGCGGGAGGGCGAAGCCCCCCCAGCACCCGCTCGCCTGCCCTTCGCCCGGCCACCCGCCCTTCGCCGCTCGCCCGCCCTTCGCCCGGCCACCCGCCGCTCGCCGCTCGCCCGCCCTTTGCCCGGCCACCCGCCGCTCGCCCGCCCTTCGCCCGGCTCGCCCGCCCTTCGCCCGGGTTGGGGGCTCGGGGGTTGCTGGAAAGCCCCCCCAGGCCGGTGCCGATCTTTTAAAACAGGCGTGCGGCTTCTCCGCTGACTCCTAAAGCGGGGAAGTTCGCCAGGAGTCAGCGGAGAAGTTGCGCGCCTGTTTTAAAAGATCGGAGCTGGCTTGGGGGGGCTTTCCAGCAACCCCCGAGCCCCCAACCCGGGCGAAGGACGGGCGAGCCGGGCGAAGGGCGGGCGAACGGCGGGTGGCCGGGCGAAGGGCGGGCGAGCGGCGAACGGCGGGTGGCCGGGCGAAGGGCGGGCGAGCGGCGAATGGCGGGTGCTGGGGGGGCTTCGCCCTCCCGCCAGCAAGAGGGGGAAGATCCAGGGAAGCCGCCCAGCAGCTGATCTGCCCGGCACCATCTACGCATGCGTGCCCATAGAAAAAAAGGGCGCGCATGCGCAGATGGTGTTTTTACTTCCGGGTTAAAAAATCGCCATATTGCCGTTTCGCAATGATCGGGATCGCAATACCCGGGGGATCACTGTAATACCATTTGGATGCTCTTTTTAATTATTTGTTTTTCTTTTACTCCAGTAAGATAAATTATAAAGTATTGAGTTTGGAAAGCAGATCTCACTAAGGAAAAAATTGCTTTTATTTTTTCAATAAAATTTAAGTACAGTGATACCTCGTCTTACGAACGCCCCTTCATACGAACTTTTCATGATATGAACCCATTGTTTACGATTTGTTTAACTTGTGTTAAGAACCATTTTCGTTTTACGAATCCGAGCGTGGGCTCTCTTACTGTGCATGTGCTCTCATACTGCGCGTGCGCTCTCTGACTGCCACAGGGATTTCCCTGCCTTGTGACTGTCACCGCCAGGATTTCCCGTTTGATTACACCCTCTGCCAGGATTCCGCACTCAGAAAGCACTTTCTCAGCCGCTTCGCTGGGAGCGCTTTCTCTGAGCATTTCTGGAATGCCCGCCCCGCCCCTCTCGCAGCTTCTTTGCTGGGAGTGCTATCGTCCAGGGCTGTCAACGAAGGAGCTGCAGGAGAGGTGGGGCAGGTGTTCCCAAAGCACTCGGAGAAAGCGCTCTCGCAGCCGCTTCGCTGGGAGCGCTTTCACTTGAGTGCTTCCAGAACGCCTGACCCGCCTCTCCTGTAGCCCCTTCGCTGACAGCCCTGGACGAAAGCACTCCCAGCGAAGGGGCTTAGAGAGCGCTTTCTCCAAGCACTTTGGGAACAGCTGCCCAGCCTCTCCTGCAGCCCCTTCACTGACAGCCCTGGACAAAAGCGCTCCCAGCAAAGGGGTTGCAAGAGGGGCGGCATGGGCATTCCGGAAGAGCTCGGAGAAAGCCTCCCAGCGAAGCGGCTGCGAGAGTGCTTTCTCCAAGTGCTTTGGGAATGCCTGCTCCACCTGTCAGCGAAGGGGCTGCAGGAGAGGCGGGTGTTCCGGAAGCGCTTTGGGAAGGCCTGCCCACCTCTCCTGCAGCCCCTTCGCTGACAGCCCAGGATGAAAGCACTCCCAGCGAAGGGGATGCAAGAAGGGTGGGGCAGGCATTTCCAAAGTGCTCGGAGAAAACCCTTTCACAGCCCCTTTGCTGGGAGCGCTTTCGCTGAGCCAGCCCCTTCGCAGCTGCCCCTCTGCTCCAGCCCCGCTGTCCCAAAGGGTGGGGCTGCCATGTCCCGACGGATTCCATCCCTCTTGCCAGGACAAGAGGATAGTGGCAGCGGCGGTTTCCCTTTCAGAAGCAGCAGCGCCAGGAATGTCACATCCACACCAACCCGCGCCGCCCCCCGCCCCTGAACAAGGGTCCGAATGCTGGCAGCAGTGGGCAAAAGGGGTGGGTTTTGGGCTTGCACGCATTATTTGATTTTCCATTGATTCCTATGGGAAACATTGTTTCGTCTTACGAACTTTTCACCTTACAAACCTCGTCCCGGAACCAATTAAGTTCGTAAGACAAGGTATTACTATAATTATAAATTATTCAGCTATTTTCACAGCAAAGAAGAAATTCACTATTTTTGCTTTTTCTAAATAAATTCATGGTTTAGAAATGGTATTAATAAGGATAACAAACTTTTATTTAGCTTTTTAGTTAAAATTAAATCATTTTAAGAAAAATGTGTAAATCAGTTGTTTTGATTTCAGTAAGAAATCTTTTAAGTTGGTTACTTAATAATTAACACTATTATCTTTTCAATGTTTACCATTGAAAATGATAAAGCTGCATGATTGCTGTTTCATTTACTCAGTTGAATTCCAAATTCAGAATATTTTAATTACTGCCAGTTATGCTTAAAATTAAATATTGAAAAAATTACTCCAAATGAGCCAATCAACTAAACATTTTTGAAATTGAATCCTAAGATACAACCCTTTGGGGAATGTCAATGCATCTACTTCTATCTTTATTTACATTTCATTTTAACCCTGTTTTTAGAGGTTGTATATGACACATTTTCAAAGAAATGAACAAGTCATGGCAAACAACTTATTTTTTTTAATAGAGTGACCAGAGTGCATTCTGGGCATAGTATATGGTATACAGTGATCCCCCGGTTATTGCGTCCCCGACCATTGCGAACAGGCTAATTTGCGATTTTTCAACCCAGAAGTCAAAACACCATCTGCGCATGCGTGCCCTTTTTTCTATGGGCACGCATGCGTAGATGGCGCTGGGCAGATCAGCTGCTGGGCGGCTTCCCTAGGTCTTCCCCCTCTTGGCGGGCATCAGCGAGGAGTTTCCCCACCGCCCACGCAAACTCCTCGCTGCTGCCGCTTCGCTCGGCCGCTTCCCAGCTGAGTACTCAGCTGGGAAGCGGCCCGAGCGAAGGGCTTGTCCGCAGCCTGCCTGCCCGCGCGCCCGCGGCTCGCGCGCCCTTCTCCCGCCCACGCCGTTCGCTCGGGCCGCTTCCCAGCTGAGTACTCAGCTGGGAAGCGGCCCGAGCGAACGGCTTGTCCGCAGCCTGCCCACGCCGTTCGCTCCCCCTCTTGCTGGCGGGAGGGCGAGAAGCCCTCCCCAGCACCCGCTTGCCCGCCCTTCGCCGCTCGCCCGCCCTTCGCCCGGCCACCCGCTGTTCACTCGCTGCTCGCCCGGCCACCCGGGTTCGGGGGGGTGCTGGCAAGCCGCCCATGCCGGCGGCGACGTTTTAAAACAGCCGCGCCGCTTTCCAATGAGTCCTGAAGACAAACGCGGAAGTTTGACATTTGTCTTCGGGACTCATTGGAAAGCGGCGCGGCTGTTTTAAAACGTCGCCGCCGGCATGGGGGGCTTCCTAGCAGCCCCCCAAACCTGGGTTGGGGGTCCGGGGGGTGCTGGCAAGCCCCCCATGCCGGCGGTGACGTTTTACAGCCGCGCCGCCCCCAATCTTCGGCTCCTCGCTAGCGGGCAGGCAGGCGGCGGACAAGCCGTTCGCTGGCGCTCGCTCTCGCCGCTTTCCAGCTGAGTCCTGAAGCGAATTCGCTTCAGGACTCAGCTGGAAAGCGGCGAAAGCGAGCGCCAGCGAACGGCTTGTCCGCCGCCTGCCTGCCCGCTGCTAGGAAGCCCCCCATGCCGGCGGCGACGTTTTAAAACAGCCGCGCCGCCCCCAATCTTCGGCTCCTCGCTAGCGCTGCGGAAGTAAAAACACCATCTGCGCATGCGCAGATGGTGTTTTTACTTCCGCAGCGCTACTTCGCGAAAACCCGCTCGTTGCGGGGGGTCCTGGAACGGAACCCTCGCAACGATCGGGGGATCACTGTAGTATATAGATAGAATAGAATAGAATAGAATAGAATAGAATAGAATAGAATTTTTATTGGCCAAATGTGATTGGACACACAAGGAATTTGTCTTGTTGTATATGCTCTCTGATGCCCCTGGAACGAACTCTTAGAAGGAAAAACCACTCAAGAAGCCTGGGCGATCCTAAAAAACAGCATCATAGACGCCCAAAACAACGCAATCCCTATGAAAAGGAAAAACAGGAAAACCAAAACTAAACCTGCGTGGCTAAACAAAGCCCTCGCAGATGACATAAAAGGAAAAAAAGCTAAGTACAAACAATGGAAAGAAGGACTCATAACCAAAGCGGAATATCAGCAAACAGCCAGTTCCTGCAAACAAAAAATAAAAACAGCAAAGGCACAATATGAACAACACCTTGCAGCGGAAGTCAAAGACAACAAAAAAGATTCTTCCAACACATCAACAATAAGAAGAAAATCAAAGAAACAATCGTCACACTAAAAAACGAAGAGGGTAGAGAAATCACAGACAGCAATGACCAAGCACAGCTACTCAACGCATACTTTGCATCAGTCTTCACACAAAAGGGAACCTCCCTCCAACCAATCTGCAATTTAACTGCAACAAACTGCCCCAGAACCGAACTCAACATAGACAAAAGCACAGTGAGGGACTACCTGAGGGAACTCAACAAATACAAATCACCAGGGCCAGACGGACTTCACCCCAAAGTCCTAAAAGAATTGGCAGACACCATAGCGGAACCACTCCTCATCTACCAAATATCCTGGATCACTGGAGACCTACCGGAAGACTGGAAGCGAGCTGACGTAGTCCCCATCCACAAAAAAGGCAAAAAGACCGACCCAGGTAACTACAGACCAATCAGTCTGACCTCTATACCTGGAAAAATACTGGAGAAAATAATCAAAAAACAACTTACCCAACTTACTTCCTAGAAACAAACAAGATCATATCCAATACCCAGCACGGATTCATCAGAAACAAATCATGCCAAACCAATCTCATATCATTTTTCAACACCATAACCAAGTCAGTTGACCAACGCAACTCAGTGGACCTCATATACTTGGACTTCAGTAAGGCTTTCGATAAAGTCGACCACAATCTCCTAATCCACAAACTAGAAAAAAATGGAGTAGATTACTACACATGTAGATGGATAAACAGTTGGCTGACCAACCACACCCAACGAGTTGTCCTCAACGGCACCAAATCCACATGGAAAAAAGTAGACAGTGGAGTACCACAGGGCTCTGTCCTGGGTCCTGTACTCTTTAACATCTTCATCAACGACCTGGACGAGGGAATAAAAGGGGAACTAATAAAATTTGCAGATGACACCAAGCTGGCGGGGGTAGCCAACACCCTTGAGGACAGGCTCAGAGTACAAGAAGACCTAGACAGACTATCACAGTGGGCCCATACCAACAAAATGAGGTTCAACAACGACAAATGCAGAGTCCTCCACCTCGGCAAAAAGAACCCTAGACATACATACAGCCTGGGAGATACCCCACTCAGCAGTAGTGACGGCGAGAAGCCCCGCAGCCCGGCTGTCACATTTTAAAACAGCCGGGTGGCTTCCCAGCGAAAGAGATCTTGGAGTCAGCAATGTGCAGCAGCAGCCAAAAAAGCCAACTCAATCCTAAGCTGCATCAACAGAGGAATACGCTCCAAGACCAGGGAAGTACTAATACCACTCTACTATGCCCTGGTCAGACCCCACCTGGAGTACTGCATCCAATTTTGGTCACTTCACTACAAAAAAGACATCGAAACTCTGGAGCAGGTGCAAAAAAGAGCAACCAAAATGATTAGGGGACTCGAAACCAAGACTTACGAAGAGAGATTGAGAGAACTGGGCATGGACAGCCTAGAAAAAAGAAGGTCTAGAGGGGACATGATAGCAGTTTACAGATACTTGAGGGGTTGCCACGGTGAGGAGGGGGTCTCTTTATTCCCCAGGGCACCAGAGGGCCGGACGAGGAACAATGGTTGGAAGCTGACCAAGGAGAGATTCAACCTGGAAATAAGGAAGAACTTCCTGACGGTCAGAGCGATCAACCAATGGAACTGCCTGCCAGGGGAGGTGGTGAACTCCCCAACTCTGGACACCTTCAAGAGGAGATTGGACTTCCATTTGGCTGGGGTGCTGTAGGGTTTCCTGCTCAGGCAGGGGGTTGGACTCGATGACCTAACGGTCCCCTTTCAACTCTATTAATTAAAAAAAAAAATATCTTTAGGTATTAAGGTTATGTAAGCCTCATTCCAAGAGGATGGGAGTTTTGAACCTTCGAAGATGTCATTAAAAAGAGGGTAACATTATAGGCTCTAGGATTTCTTGAAATTGTTTGTAGAATTCGGCAGGTATACCGTCTGTACCCGGGGTTTTATTATTTTTTTGTTTCGTAATTGCATTAATTAGTTCTATTGATGTTATTTTGTCATTTAGCATATCCTGATCTTCCTTATTTATTTTTTCCGTATTTTCTAACGTCTTGAATAGTTTATTTATTAGTTGTTCATTTACGTCATCTTTTTTTATACAATTCCTCAAAGAAGGATTTAATTATTTGTTTTTTATCGCTAAGTGTTGTTTTTAAAACACCTGTATGATCATATATTGCCTCTATAATTTTATCTGCTTTTTGATGAGCGAGTTTTGAGGCTAACCATCGCCCGGGTTTGTTTGCAAATTCAAAGTGTTTTTGTTTGGCAATCCTTAATTTATGTGAGAATTCTTCTTGAGTTTGTAGGTTTGTGTAGTGTTTAGGAGAACTGTATATTACAAAACACTACATAAACCTACAAACTCAAGAATGTGGTTATTTTAAAATCATAAGCCGGAGAAAAGAGAGGCAGCAAGAGTCTGGAATGAAATGGCATTGTCCTCTGCACTGAAGCATTGTGTGACTCCACCTTAAATAGTTTGAGAGCGTGGCCCATTAACCAGCAGTGCTACTCATGAGTAAGCTTCCTGCTAAGTAATCACTCTTACCTCCTATAGTCCCTAGGAGTCCTAGCATCATAGATTCCTCCTCTCTCCTGAGTCACTCATTTCAGGATATACAGAAGGTACAGTAATACCTCATGATACGAACTTAATTGGTGCCAGAAGGAGGTTCGTAAGGTGAAAAGTTCGTAAGACGAAACAAAGTTTCCCATAGGAATCAATGGAAAAGCAATTAATGCGTGCAAGCCCAAAATTCACCCCTTTTGCCTCATTTCCGCCGGCATTTGGATTTTGTTCGGGTGTGGGTGGAGGGAGGGAGACGGGGGAGACAGCGCAGGCTGCCCGGAGGGAGCCTCGTGGGTGGATTAACGGAAAAGTCAATAGTTACTGTCCGGCTTGCAATGACTGGAAGGGAATGGAGGGAAACGCACGTGCCTGTTTGTACGTGCCTCTTCTCTGATTTCCTCCCTCCCTCCTTCCCCCTCTCCCTCCTGGCCTCCCTCCTCCTCCTCCTGTATTCCGCCTCCCTCCCAGCCTCCGGGCCACATTCTCCATGCCGCCGGCCGGCTGTCATCTTCTAAAGAAGCAAGAAGAGGAGGAGGAGCTGGGCGCCTTCCTCCGCCACCACCAGCGCCCAGCTCCTCCTCCTCTTCTTGCTTCTTTAGAAGATGACAGCCAACCGGCGGCGCGGAGGCTGGGGAGGGTGTGCGTGTGTGGAAAGGGTCAGCGGGAGAACTGGGGGGAGCCGTGGCCACTGCCCCATGGAAGGGACCCAGCTGGGAAGCTCCCGAAGGTGTGGGCTGGGGTCTTTCCAGGAGAGCAAGCAGCAGGCGTGGGCTGGGGTCCCCCCAGTTCTCCCGTGGATCTCTTCCACACATCCCGACTCCTGCAGCCTCCGCGTTTTTCTTTCGGCTTCGGGCTGGACAGGAGGAGCTAAGCCAGCCCAGCAGCATTGATTCCTCCGGCCGCTTAGCTCTTCCCATCCACCCAGAAGCTGAAAGTTCCGGCCTTTGTTCACCAACCTCCACGTTTTTCAGGTCTGCATCCTGGGCGGGCGGGCGGCGGGCAAGGAGGTGCGACCGACTCGGGGATGGCGGCGAGCCTCGCCGGCCCGGAAGATTGCAGCACTAGGCGGCCAGGGAAGCGGCCAGGGAAGCCAAGGGAAGATCGGAAGATCGCAGCGCCAGGCAGCCAGGGAAGTGGCCAGGGAAGCCAGGGAAGCCAAGGGAAAATCAGAAGATCGCCAAGGGAAGATCGGAAGATCGCAGCGCCAGGCGGCCAGGGAAGCGGCCAAGGAAGCCAGGGAAGCCAAAGCGGCCAGGGAAGCCAAGCCGGGAGCAGAGCACCACAGGCAACGCGCACTGTGATCTCCCGGGCCGGCCAGGCTCAGCGGATCCAGCCACAGCCTCTTTCGGCCGAGCCTTCCGGGCAAGGCGGCAAGCCTCACCGGCCTGGAAGATCGCAACGCGCGTTGCCTGCGGCGCACTGCTTCCGGCTTGGCTTCCCTGGTCGCCTTGGCTTCCCTGGCCGCTTCCCTGGCCGCCTGGCACTGCGATCTTCCGATCTTCCCTTGGCGATCTTCTGATTTTCCCTTGGCTTCCCTGGCTTCCCTGGCCGCTTCCCTGGCCGCCTGGCGCTGCGATCTTCCGATCTTCCCTTGGCGATCTTCCGATTTTCCCTTGGCTTCCCTGGCTTCCCTGGCCGCTTCCCTGGCCGCCTGGTGCTGCGATCTTCCGGGCCTGCGAGGCTCGCCGCCTGGCCCGGAACACTCGGCCGAAAGGGGCCATGGCTGAATCCGCTGAGCCTGGCCGTCCCAGAAGATCGCAGCACCAGGCGGCCAGGGAAGCGGCCAGGGAAGCCAAGGGAAGATCGGAAGATCGCAGTGCCAGGCGGCCAGGGAAGCAGCCAGGGAAGCCAGGGAAGCCAAGGGAAGATCGCCAAGGGAAGATCGGAAGATTGCAGCACCAGGCGGCCAGGGAAGGTGCCAGGGAAGCCAGGGAAGCCAAGGCGGCCAGGGAAGCCAAGCCAGGAGCGGCGGCAACACTGCTCCGGTTGCCTGGTCCTCTCCTGCCTCCCACGCTGATGTTCCTCGCTGCGTCGGGCACCGCCAGCCCCGAGTCGGACGCACCCTCGCCGCCGTGCCCAGCCGCTGCCCGCCCCGTCCTAGCCGGAGTCTGAGCCGGGCCCGCTCGGTCGCGCCTCCTCACCCGCCGCCCGCCCAGGATGCAGACCTGCTGCCTCTCCCGCGCCCGCCGCCGGCCCAATCCTGCGCCTCCTGCTTCCCCCCCCCAGCCAAAAATACAAAGGCGGTCTCCCGCCGCCCGCGGAGCAATGGGAAGCTGAAGCCGCTGGCGGTTTCAGACTCCCTTTGCTCCACGCTGCTCCGCCCTGCCTGTCATGCGGCGGCAGACCGTCTTTGTGTTTTTCGCTGAGGGGGGGAGCAGGAGGACCTTCCTGACTCCCTCCCCCAGTGCCAGACCTCCTGCCCTCCCTCCCAGCCAAAAACCCAAAGCGGCCTCCTGAACGTTTTCCATCTTACGTACCTGCCGCCGCCGGCGAGAAGCCCCGCAGCCCGGCTGTCACATTTTAAAACAGCCGGGTGGCTTCCCAGCAGCCTCCTGAAGCCGAATGCCAAACCCAAACTTCCGGGTTTGGCTTCGGGAGGCTGCTGGGAAGCTCCCTGGCTGTTTTAAAAGGTGACAGCCGGGCTGCGGGGCTTCCCAGCAGCCTCCAGAATGCCAAACCCGGAAGTTCGGGTTTGGCATTCGTAAGACGAAAAAAGTTCGTAAGAAGAGGCAAAAATTTTCTGAACCCTGGGTTCGTATCTCGGGTTGTTCGTAAGACGAGGGGTTCGTATCTTGAGGTACCACTGTATATGGTTTCTCTTCAGCCTCTGACACCATGTCCTCACCATGTCCTTAAGCTCTCAAGATTAAGTGTCAGGAACTCAGGTTACTTGTACCATGCCTTCATGGTCTCTGAGTCCTCTGGATCCTTTGCTAATTGTGCAGGATGCAAACAGGACACATATAAAGCCACGACCTTTACTTTCCGGTAATGCTATTGTTATGACGATATTCAGTAATAACTAGTAGATATGAAGGGATGATATAGTAATATTGTTTTTTCTTTTCTTCTTTATCTTAATGTTTTTTCTTTTTATGTTAAAAGGGGCAATTAAGTTAGAAATAGGGTTTCAGAGATGTATATGAATAAATAATGATATATGAAAATAGAATTTAGTACTATTAGAGGTCCCTTTGGTCCAATGTATTGATGAGTAGAAATACTTGATTAGATGTATTAGCCAATGGTGTTGTAAATTTGAACAAGGATGTTGGAAAATTTTATATTTGATTTTTCAACACTTGTGGAAGGATAAATACCAAAAGCAAATGGATAATTATTGCATTATAATGTAGATGGAAGCTATATGATATTAAACATGTTGTTGAGTAGAGAAAAATAAAAAAAATTATTAGATAAGTACCATAAAATTTATCCAGTTTTGAGAGAATATATAGCAACATGGTCTCCTTTTAAAAATTGTCTAATTCATTTAGACCAGTGTTTCCCAACCTTTTTGGAGCCGCGGCACATTTTTCATATTTTCAAAATCCTGGGGAACATTGAAGGGGGGGGGGCTAAAAAAGTTTGGATAAAAAAAATCTCTCTTCCTCCCTTTCGCTCTATTTCTCTCTCCCTCCCTCTTTCTCTCTCTTCCTTCCTTTCTCTCTCCATCCCTTTTTCTTTCTCTCTTCCTTCCTCTCTTTCTGTCTCCTCCTTCCTCTCTCATCTCTCTTTCCTTTCTCTCTTTCCTTTCTCTCCCTTTCTGTCTATCCTTTCTATCTCTCACCCCTTCTCCCTCTTTCATTCCCTTTCTCTCCCTCCCTTTCTCTCTGATTCCTTTCTCTCCCTCTTTCCTTTCTAGCTCTTTTTCTCCCTCCTTCATATCTTCTTTCTCTCCCCCTTCCTCCCTCTTTCCTTTCTCCCCCTCCCTTTCTCTTCCTTTTTCTCTATCCTTTCTACCTCTTACTCTTTCTTTCTTTCTCTCCCTCCTTCATTCAATTTTCTCTCCCTCCCTTTCTCTCCCTCCCTTTCTCTCCCTCCCTTGTTCTCCCCTGGGGCTGCCTGTGCCTGCCCTGCACCACCCAACACGGATGGACAGCCCCCGGTCATCGGTTCGTCGCCCCCCCCACACGGAGGGAGATCAGGCTGGCGAGGGAGGTAGATCTGCGTCCCCAGCCACTGGAGGGAAATCGGGCTGGCGGGGGCAGCGAATCCACCTCCCCAGCCGGGCGGAGGGAAATCGGGCTGGCGGGGGCGGCGAATCCACCTCCCCAGCCAGGTGGAGGGAGATCGGGCTGGCGAGGGTGGTGGATCCCCGTCCCCAGCCGCGCGGAGGGAAATCGGGCAGGCGGGCGTGTGGCCGCGGCTCCCTGCGCACCCCTGGAAAAGGGTGCACTGGGGGGCATTTTGGGATGCGCTGGCGCAGGCGTGCCCAGCCTACAGGGAACGGTGCCCGGGGCCGCTGCAGCCGGCAGCCTCCTGTTTCCGCTGCCATTGCCCTCCCGCCGGGCCCCAAAGGACAATTGTTGCCACCCCCGCCAGGAAAGCTCCAGCTGGGCGGGGTGCTGTCGGTGGCTCCGCCCTGGAGCTCTTGCTCGCCGCTGCCATCCCCCAGCATCTGCCCGGGGCCGCTGCAGCCGGCAGCCTCCCGTTCCTGCTGCCATTGCCCTCCCGCCGGGCCCAAAAGGACACTTGTTGCCGTCTCCACTGGGAAGCTCCAGCTGGGCGCAAAGAATAAAGCTCAGCTTCCGGTCTCAGAAGCTGAGCTTCGCGGCACACCGGTTGAAAAACACTGATTTAGACATAACAACACTTCCAACTGATCTGTGTTTCTCTGTACCAAACCCTGAAGAATTTTTGTATTTCTTTACCGACACGTATGAAACCTTCAACACTGCTAAGAACAAAGTGTCCTCTGAAATATGTGTTTGAATCTTATATATTCAAGTGCATGAAGTGAAATATGCAGAAGATGTTTAGTAAATCCTTTATGTCTGTTTAAAAGCATGTATTTCTGAGATCATGTTTGCTTTTTGAGGCCTTTAAAGATTTAGCCCACATAAACATACCATTAAGCAACTTCAGAGTTTTATGGTTTTCGGAGTTCCTTCATATTCTTGAAAAAATTATCATCAGGGTTTTTTTTAAAATACCCCTTAATTTAAAGAAAATTACAAAATACATGGAGCTGACTACAACATATAATGTTGCAGAACCACTTTGTCAGCATGTGTGAAAGCAAAGCTGTTGCTTTGTCATTTTAAATAATTAAAATGCAATTTTTTTCTATTTTTAGAAATTATATCCTGTTCTTTCGGGTCGTATGTGACCCGAAGCCAAGTTTGAGTCCCTGTAAAAAATTTTCCCTGCATATCTGAAACTTGAAATTTCATGACTTTTCATCATTTCAGGGGTTCTCTCTATGAGAATTTTTTTTTGGGGGGTAGGGGGTTTCTTTCTTGCTGAAAAACAAAAAGTCACACTTCTTCTGTTCCCGGGTCACCCTGACCCGGACCGAAAACTCTTCATTTGAAGTGCTTATGTTTGGTCAATTTGAATACTTTTTTCACTTGGAAAGTAGTCTGCACACAATGATATGAAAATTGAAATGAAAAAAGTAATTCTCATTGGTTTGTTTTGCTGATAGAATGCGTGCCCCCCCCCCCCGTTTTTGTGAAATATTTTTCAATTTATGGATAGTTTTGCTTGCAAAATGTGTTCAATTTTACTAAAGTTGGTGTGGGATTGGTAGTTTGAACATTTCTGAATATAAGAAAAATATAAATGAACTGAAAGAAATGTTTCTTATTGGTTGTTTACAATCATAAATAAGCCCCCCCCCCCTTGGCTGCTGGCAAACATTTTCACTTTATATTTACGCAGGCTTCAAATCTGAAATATTTTTAATATCTTATGCATTCATTTACTCATTTTAACATGGCTGATCATCATAAAAATATTTGTGGGGGTGGGGGAAAAAATTTTTTCTGGGCAAAAAAAAATAAATCACGTTTACTCTGTTTGGGTCGTATAGACCCGGACCAAAATGATTTTTTTTAGGTACTTGAATTTGGTCTTTTTGAAAACTTTTTCCACTGAAAAACTAGTTTGAACATTTATGAACATAATGATATGAAAATTGAACTGAAAAAATTGAGGCTTATATTTTTATTTTGATCAAAAAGCCCCTCCCCCCATGTTTTCTGAATTTTTTGTCAATTTATATTTTTTTAGGCTACAAATCTCTAAGGAATATTCCCCCAAAAGTTTTGATATACTAAATTGAACAATCCTAAACATAAGAAAAATAGAAATGAACTGAAAAAAAAAGATTCTTATTGGTTTATTTTTGCCACAAAAGCCCCCCCCCCCCGGCCTTGCTGTGTGCCATTATTTTCACTTTTTATATATATTTGGCTAGAAATATTTGGAATATCCTTTTGAAAAGCAAGCATATTGTAGCCAGACAACTAATTTTATGAAAGAAATCCATTTTACTAAAACCAAGTATGTAAGTTTAAAATTAACAGCATAATTTTTATATCAATTGAAATAGGGTGGGAGAGACTTTTATTTGCAAAATAAATGAATATGCATCCATTTTTCCAGTTCAATTTCCATATCATTATGTTCAGAAATGTTCAAGCTACCAATCCCACACCAACTTTAGTAAAATAGAATGCATTTTGCAGGCAAAATTATCAATAAACCTAAAATAAATCCACAAACACGGGGGGGGGGGGGCAATAAGGATTAATTTTTTCAGTTCAATTTTCATTCCATTGTGTGCAGAAATGTTCAAACTTGTTTCCAGGTGAAAAAAGCTTTCAAAAAGACCAAATATAAGTACCTAAAATGATCAATTTGCAGTCCGGGTCAAATAGACCCGGGAACATAAGATTAGGGAGGTTTTTTGAACTGAACAGCAGGGTTAAATGTTTCATACCACAAAACCCAAAATAAATGAGTTAAATTGAGACAGCTGAATTGAGATAGCCAGTGCCGCCTGCCAGACCTGAGACGCCGGAACGCTAAATGGTGGGAGTGTCCGACGTCAGAGGACCTGACAGGTGGGGGGGGGGGCTGCATGGAGGAACTGAACTGGCCCCTGATGAGGAGAAGGAGGTCGGGGAGAAGGCGGGGAAGCAGAGGAGGAGGAGTATATCACAAGCACCAACGGACCATACTGTGGTTGCGTGGAGGCTCTGGATACCGCTGGGATCACGGAGGACTGGAAATGTTAACTGAAGGACTGGAAACTTGGAAATACTGCAGCATTAGAAGAACAAAAGCGACTGTGGACCCAGAGAAAAGACTTGAGAGTGCTGGCCAGTGGCAGTGGTCAGCACCAAAGAACAATATGCCAGGACTTCTTTCTGAACATCAAATCTCTTTTCCAGAACACACCTATTAGAACTGGTGTTGTATTGCTGACTTGATGGACAATTGACCTATTTATTTCCTATATTTTAGCACTTTAAAATTTTTAGCACTTTGTAATTTATAAGTTAACAATTTTTAATAATTAATATATTATTCTATTAAGATTTTAAGAATAACCTAGAGTAATTGGTGCTCTAGTATTAGAGTAATTTGATGTTTAATATTAATTATTAATAGGATTTTATATGCTGTTTTTAGTAATTATTTTTTAGTTAATTTATTGGGGGGGATTTAACTTTGATGGATAATTGGGGTGGATGTGATAATATGTATGACATGAGTGATTGGGTAGGGTTGGATTTTGGTATGGATGAAATGAATGGAAACGGTGTGAATGATTTAATTAGCCTCCCTGATGTTGGAGAGGCAGGAGGGGAGGGGGCACTGATCTCTGGGGTGGCAGAGGGTCGGAATATCCCGGTGTTGCTGGGGAGAGGCAGATATGGTGGGAGCCACAGAACTAGCCATTCCAGGGGAACGAGGGATCGCTGCTTAATAACGATCCCTTGTTCTGGCCCTGTGAGCTCAACCCTGTGCACTGGTGATGAGTGTAATTCTGGCCCTGGGCTCAAGCTGCTGCTACTGAATGCCAGGTCGGTGGTAAATAAAGCTCTCCTCATCTGGGATTTGATCCTGGATGAGGAGGCCGACCTGGCATGTGTAACTGAAACCTGGCTGGGCCCGGAGGCAGGAGTTCCTCTCTCTGAAATTTGCCCAGCCAGGTTTCAGATATGGCATCAGCCTCGACCCCAGGGAAGGGGGGGAGGAGTGGCTATTATAGCCAGGGAGAGCCTTTGCCTGCATAGACTCATTGCTCCGGAGATTGCGGGTTGCGAGTCCCTCCTGGTGAAGTTGGACATAGGGGTTCAGGTGGGCTTGTTTCTCACGTACCTGCCTCCCAGCTGCGTGTCAGAAGCCCTGCCTGTGCTGCTCGAGGAGGTAGCTGGGTTGGCGGTGGAGTTCCCCAGACTTATTATCTTGGGGGACTTTAACCTGCCGTCACTCGGCGAAACGTCTGGACTGGCACAGGAGTTCATGGCCACCATGACAGCCATGGACCTGACCCAAGTAGTACAGGGTCTGACTCATGAGAGAGGGCACGCACCCAACATGGTATTCCTCTCTGGGCAATTGAGTAATGGTCTGAGAATAAGTGGCTTAGAAGTGTTGCCTTTGTCATTGTCAGACCATTTCCTACTGCGACTTGACTTCCTGGCTCCAATCCTTCCCTGCAGGGAGGCAGAACCGATTAGGTTGTTCTGCCCCAGACGCCTGATGGATCCAGAGGGTTTTCAGAAGGCCCTTGGGGTTATTCCAGATACACTCATCCACAGTTCGGCAGAGTCTCTGGCTGAAGCCTGGAACAAGACTGCTGCAGAGGCCCTTGACCGAATTGCGCGGTTGCGACCTCTCCGTGGCACTAGACCCCGTAGAGCTCCATGGTTCAACGAGGAGCTCTGGGAGTTGAAACGCCAGAAGAGATGTCTAGAGAAGCGATGGAGGAAGAGTAAGTCCGAATCCGATCGAACACTTGTAAGAGCTCATATTAAGACTTACAAAGTGGCGCTCAAGGCGGCAAGTTGTGCGTATCATGCCGCCTTGATTGCATCAGCGGAATCCCACCTGGCTGCTCTGTTTAGGGTGACCCGCTCCCTTCTTAACCAGGAGGGAGTTGGGGAGCCCTTGCAGAGTAGTGCCGAGGATTTTAACATGTTTTTCGCTGATAAAATTGCTCGGATCCGGGCGGACTTTGACTCCAATTGGGAAACAGAGTCTACTGACAATTTGTCAGTCAAGGTGACTGGGGCCCGTACTTGTCCATCTGTCTGGGAAGAGTTTGATCTGGTGACACCTGATGAAGTGGACAAAGCCATTGGAGCTGTGAGTTCCGCCACCTGTTTGCTGGATCCGTGTCCCTCCTGGCTGGTTTTGGCCAGCAGGCAGGTGACACGGAGCTGGGTCCAGGAGATTGTTAACGCTTTTCTGGGGAGGGGGTCCTTCCCGGCTCCCTACAAGGAGGCTCTTGTGCGCCCCCTCCTCAAGAAGCCTTCCCTGGACCCAGCCATTCTTAACAACTATCGCCCAGTCTCCAACCTTCCCTTCATGGGGAAGGTTGTTGAGAAGGTGGTGGCGCTCCAGCTTGGTCCTTGGAAGAAGCCGATTATCTAGGTCCTCAGCATTCAGGATTCAGGCTCGGCTACAGCACAGAAACTGCTTTGGTCGCTCTGATAGATGATCTCTGGCAGGCCTGGGACAGGGGTTTATCCTCTGTCCTGGTGCTCCTTGACCTCTGAGCAGCTTTCGATACCATCGACCATGGTATCCTTCTGCGCTGGCTGGAGGGGTTGGAAGTGGGAGGCACTGTTCTTCAGTGGTTCTCCTCCTACCTCTCCGGTTGGTCGCAGTCAGTGTTAGTGGGGGGGCAGAGGTCGACCTCTAGGTTACTCTCTTGTGGGGTGCCTCAGGGGGTGGTCCTCTCCTCCCTACTATTTAATATCTACATGAAACTGCTGGGTGAGATCATCCAAGGGCATGGAGTGAGGTATCAGCAATATGCAGATGATACCCAGCATTACATCTCCACCCCTTGTCCAGTCAGTGAAGCAGTGGAAGTGATGTGCCGGTGCCTGGAGGCTGTTGGGATCTGGATGGGTGTCAACAGACTCAAACTCAACCCTGATAAGAGGGAGTGGCTGTGGGTTTTGCCTCCCAAGGACAATTCCATCTGTCCATCCATTACCCTGGGGGGGAGTCATTGACCCCCTCAGAGAGGGTCCGCAACTTGGGCGTCCTCCTCGATCCACAGCTCACATTAGAGAAACATCTTTCAACTGTGGCGAGAGGGGCGTTTGCCCAGGTCCGCCTGGTGCACCAGTTGCGGCCCTGTTTGGACTGCTGCGAGAGCAATCATGGGCTTCCCTAAATATGCCCATGTCACACCAACACTCCGCAGTCTGCATTGGTTGCTGATCAGTTTCCAGTCACAATTCAAAGTGTTGGTTATGACCTATAAAGCCCTTCATTGCACCGGGCCAGATTATCTTAGGAACCGCCTTCTGCCGCACGAACCGGTTAGGTCCCACAGAGTGGGCCATCTCCGGGTCCCATCAACTAAACAATGTCAGTTGGCGGGGCCCAGGGGAAGAGCCTTCTCTGTGGTGGCCCAGGCCCTCTGGAACCAACTCCCCCCAGAGATTAGAACAGCCCCCACCCTCCTTGCCCTTCGTAAGCTCCTCAAAATCCATCTCTGCCATCAGGCATGGGGGAACTAAGATAATCTTTCCCCCTAGGCTTCTGCAATTTATGCATGGTATGTTTGTATCTATGCTTGGTTTTATAACAAGGGTTTTTAGCTGTTTTAGTATTGGATTTTTACATTCTGTTTTTGTCACTGTTGTTAGCCGCCCCGAGTCCACGGAGAAGGGTGGCATACAAATCCAATAAATAAATAAGTAAGTAAGTAAGTAAGTAAGTAAGTAAGTAAGTAAATAAATAAAATATTGTAATGTTCAATGTTCTTCTAATAATGAAAGGAGTGAGCCCTATTTAAAACTGTCTTCAGTTCTGAACAAAAAAACTGACATACAAATCTAATGGAGGTAGTTCTTGACTTAAGACTACAACTGAGACCAGAATTTCTTTCCTGTTAAACAAGTAAGTTATTAAATAAGCCACACCCAATTTTATGACCTTTTTGCCATGGTTGTTAATTGAATCACATGGTTTTCAAATGAATCTGGCTTCTCACATTGATATTTTTTGTTAGCACCTACCTAGGAAGCTCACAAATGGTAAATATGTGACCCCAGAACAATGTAACCATCATAAATATATAATATGTCTAATATGTCAATTAACAAATTTTCAAATTTTAATCAGCTGATCATGGGGATGCTGCAATGGTTGTTAAGTGCAAGTACCAAATGTAAGTCACTTTTTCCAGCCGTTGTAATTTTGAATGGTCACTAAACTAATATAAGTCGAGGACTACCTGCCAAACAAATAAGTAGACTATTAGAACTATGCAGATGGCACTTCTGCGATATTTAGGGCTTTTATACGGCGCTTAATTTTATAGCCTCTTCCGAAGTTGGTTAGGTTGAGGACCATTGGAGGCCCATGCCAAATTAGAACACAAACAGAAAACAATATCCTTCCTTTCCTAAGTCTTAGACATCTTGCCCTTATCATGGTAAGATCATTTCCTGCTACAGCTTGACTTTATGGCTCCAATCCTCCACCACAGGGAGGCGGAACCAATTAGGTGGTTCCGCCTTAGATATCTAATGAACCCAGAAGGGTTTCAGAAGACGCTTGGGAAAATACCTAAGTCGCTTATACACAATCCGGCAGAGTCCCAAGCAATGTTCCCTCTAATTTTTTTTCGGTGTGGGACTGGGTGGCATAGAAGTATAAATAAATAAATAAATAAATAAATAAATAAATAAATAAATAAATAAACAAACAAATAAATAAATAAATAAATAAATAAGAAAAAATTCCTTCTTTTTTATTAAAATAAATTAATTTAAAAAACCCAAAATCCATTACTATTAAAATTAAAACAACCAGCAAAACCATAAACATAACTATTAATAAAAACAGGTGAGGGGTGGTTTTTTTCCTCTGTTATTATTTAAGTGCTTTTACCATATGATTTAAATCAAGAGTCACTTCTCTCTCTGTTTCTCTCTCTTTCCTGTCATTCTCTGGCTCAATCATTTTCTCATTTCTCTTTTTTCTCCCCATTTTTCTATCATTACTCTCTTTCTCTCTCTCTCTTCCTTCCACTCTTTTCTCTCTCTCTTGCTTTCTCTGTCTCTGTCTCTCGTGCTTTCCTACTCTCTCTCTCTCTCACTCTCTTCCTTCCTCTCTTATCTCTCTTTCTTTCTTTCTTGCTCTCTCTCACTCTCTCTCTTCCTTCCTCTCTTCTCTCTCTCTTGCTTTCTCTGTCTCTGTCTCTTGTGCTTTCCTACTCTCTCTCTCTCACTCTCTTCCTTCCTCTCTCATCTCTCTTTCTTTCTTGCTCTCTCTCACTCTCTCTCTTCCTTCCTCTCTTCTCTCTCTCTCTCTTGCTTTCTTTCTCTCTCTTTCTCTCTCTCCCCCTCTTGCTCTCTCTCTCTTTTTCTCACTTTCTCTCTCTTATTTTCTCTCTCTCTCTTTCTTTCTCTCACTCACTCTTTCTCTCTTTTGTTCTCTCTCTCTTGCTATCTCTCTTTCTCCCCCCTTTCTCTCTCTCTCACTTTCTCTCTATCTTGCTCTATCTGTTGCTCTCTCTCATTCTCTCTCCGTTCTTCTCACAGCGGACACCGGTGAAGGTGATTTTCAATTTCAGGCATGTGGGTGCGCGCGCTCCCCATCCCCCTGCCAGCCCACCCAGAACATTCAAAATAAGAAAAACCTTCTTATTTTGAATGTTCTGGGCGAACTGGCAGGGGGGTGGGGAACGTACGCCCCTGCGCACCTGACATTGAAGAACACCTGCCTCTCCTCTCCTGCAGCCCCCTCGCTGACAGCCCAGGACGAAAGCGCTCTCGGCAAAGGGACTGCGAGAGGGGTGGGGCGGGCATTCCCACTGTGGGAGGAGCCGCGCCCCAAGGCGGGAAGGGGAGGAGGAGAAAAAGAGGCAGATCGGGCGGGCGGGCGGGGGGCAGCAGCAAGAAGCCAGGGGCGTGAGGGGGCCGGAGGTGCTGTGGGAGATGGGGCACGGGGGTGATTTGGGGTGCACAGGCATGCAGGTTAGAGGGTACAGTGGTCCTTAGCCTGGAATAGAGCCTCAGTGTCAGGTAGGATTGCACCTTTGCAACCTATCTGTGGCAGTAGATCCAGGAAGTGCTATTCCGGGCTTTCTGGTATGAGCCTCCTGAAAATTCAAGGGTACAAATTTCAAACACACACATGTTTGAAAATTCAAAACAATGTTCTTTATCACAAAATTCAAAAGAAACAAAGAACTCTCTGAGTGCAAAGAGCACTCATCCCAAAACAACCTTGTAGGCTGTACAATTCCCTTAATCAGTCCTTAAGTACTTAGCTAGCAGCTGTGAAGAAACATCACAGCCCTCCTTCTTCCAATGAAGTGAAACACACACACTTTGCTCTGCTTTGGTTTCAAAGGCGTGAAAAATCACCAAAGTCCGGAAAACAGCAAAACACGGTCCTGAAGAACTGCGATCAGATAATCTTCCACAACGGCCAAACCAACACGCTGCTATTTGTATGAGCAGCTCTAATTACTAGAGCCCCACCCAAACACAGGTGGCCTCTCTTATCTCCTGTAATATGTCCTCAATTAGTCTCTTCTACGCATAACTCTGCCCCTGCATGGGTCCAAGACTTCTGCATCCGAATCGACCGAAGATAATGGAGATTGGCTTCCTGGGCTGTGTGCCAAGCCCTACTCTTCCAAATCACTCCCACCTTCTTCTTTGTCTGAGGAAACTGCACTACCTGCCTCTGTCAGCAATAAAACAGTCCTATGACATGTTGATGTTTCCCCTGCATCCACCTCCACATTCCTTGGGGCAGGAGCTGGACCAGAGCCAAGCACAACAGGAAGGCTCCTTGGTTTACCGAGGAGCTCCAGGAGATGAAATGCCAGAAAAGACATCTGGAACAGCATTGGAGGACCAGTAAATATGAATCCAACTGGACACTGTTAAGATCTTTTATTAGGACTTATCTAGTGGAGATCAAGGACTATTCCATCTGTCCATCCATTACTCTGGGAGGGGAAACTTTGTCCCCTTCAAAGCAGGTCCGCAACTTGGGAGTCCTCATAGACCTGCAGCTGATGCTAGAGCAACATGTCTCAGTTGTGGCTAGGGGAACCTTTGCACAGGTTCGCCTGGTACACCAGTTGCAGCCCTTCTCACAGTCACTCACAGCCTCATCACCTCGAGGCTCAATTACTGCAATGCAGTCTACTTTAAGGGCTACCCTTAAAGAACGTTCAGAGACTTCAATTAGTCCATAATGCAGCCACGCAAGCCCTTATGGGTGTAACCAGATATACCCATATAACTCCATCACTCTCCGAGGTGCACTGGCTTCTGATTGGTCTCCAAAAGCAATTTAAGGTGTTGGTTATCACCTATAAAGCCCTACATGGCTTAGGATCAGATTATTTATGGGACTGTCTTCTGCCTCACATGTCCCAGCGACCAATTAGATCACACAGATTTGGCCTTCTCCGGGTCCCGTCAGCCAAGCAATTCCAGCTGGTGGGACCATGGGGAAGGGCCTTCTCTGTAGCTGCTCTGATCCTCTGGAATCAACTTCCCCCAGAGATTCACATCATCCTAACCTCCTGGCCTTCCAAAAGACTTTAAAAACACGGCTGTGCCGGCAGGCCTGGGGCCATTGAGCAATAACATTCTGCTCTGGCCAGTAGTATGAATGATAATTGGTTGTATGTTTCTTAAAATTGGGGTTTTAATGTTGTATTTGATTTTACTGTTGTACGCTGTCCTGGGGTTTTTAACTTTTGCATTTGATTTTATTATACACCGCCCTGAGTCCATCAGTAGAGGGGCAACTTATAAATCTAAATTAATTAAATAAATAAATAATAAATCTTCCATTTCAAGTGTGTCATCTGGGTTTCTCTTTCATTCTTATTTTCCCTCTATTCATTCATATCCCCCCCCCAAAACTGTTCATAAAATGTTCCCCATGTCTTGTAATACAACTATTCCTCTTTAACTTTTAGCCTCTATCTTTATCTTTTATTTGACCTTGTTCAGCTCCATTGCAATGCCCTTAGGAGATATGTAATGCCCCAGGAACCTGATGGTCGACTGAAAATATTAGCATTTTTCCAGTTTAGCATACAAGCGGTTCTCCCGGAGCTGTTGCAGGACTAGGCTGATGTGTTGCTGGTGACTCTTCCAGAAGGAAGAGTAGATCAGAATGTCATCCAGATAAATCAAAACAAACTGATCCAAGAGACCCTAGAACAGTGATGGCAAACCATTTTTGGATTGCGTGCCAAAATGGGGAGGCAGGGGGGGCTAGCATGCATGGCATGCCCGCACCCCTTCCCTCCCCTGGGCATGCGCACCACCCACCACCCTGCAGGCCCCTGCGCATGCGCTCAGGCCTTTCTGAGGTTCCAAGGCAGGGGGGCACAAAGGAAGTGAAGGCCCTCTCCCCCTCTCTTTCTCTGATTTTCTCTTTCCCTCTTGTGAGTTCAAATGTGAGGGTTTTTTAGAAGGGGCCGCTCTGGACACAGCACCAGGAGTGCAACTACCAGCTACAAGTGTCAGATAAGATGTGCATTTTTGGGGGTGACAGTTTGGGTAGGGGAGAGTGGAGCAGAGCAGGGATTGGGTGGAGGCTGGCAGGGGCTGGGCAGGCCATGATACAGGCATCCTACCGAAGACTTGGCTGCTTTCCTTCCCTTCACAAACCTCCCTTGCATGAAGTTTACTTCTCTCTGTGACTGGGCAGCCTGGCGTTTATTGCTCGGAACATGCCAAGCTCAAGAGGGAGGCTGCTTGCAGGCTGGGCAGACGGTGAGCTTAACGTAGAAGAGAGGGAGAGAGAAGGGGAGAAGGGGAGGGAGGGAGGAAGAGAAAGGGAGAAAGAGAGGGTGAGAGAAAGAGAAAATCAGAAAGGGGAAAGAGGGTCTTCTCTTCCTTCATGCCCCACCCACCCACTTCAGAACCTCTTAATGCATTCCCTGCTTCTTTTCTCCCCACATCCCTGCCTCTGCAGACTGAGTAATCATGTTTCTCCCTGGCTGGGCAGCCCAGCACTGATTATTCAGAGCATGCTGAGCTCAAAGGGAGGCTGGCTTGTAGGCTGGGTGGACAGCGAGCTTAACAGGGAAGAGAGGGAAAGAGAAAGGGAGGGAGGGAGGAAGAGAAAGGGAGAAAGAGAGGGTGAGAGAAAGAAAAAGAGGGGAAGGTCTTCTCTTCCTTCGTGCCCCCCCCTGCTTCGGAACCTCTTCCATGCACTCACTGCTTCTCCCTGCATACCCTCCCCGCTCTGCAGACTGATTGATCACATTTATCCCTGGCTGGGCAGCCCGGCACTGATTGCTTGGAGCGTGCTAGGCTCAAAAGAGAGGCTGGCTTTTAGGCTGGGCAGATGGTGAGCTTAATGGGGAAGAGAGGGAGAGAAGGGGAGAGAGGGAGAAAGAGAGAGAGAGGGAAAGATAAAATCAGAAAGAGAGAGGGGGAGAGGGTCTTTGCTACCTTCGTGCCCTCCCCCACACCTCAGAACCTCTTCCCCAGCTGCCTGTTTCATTCAGGAGAAAGTTGATTTGGAGAAGTGCCTTTGATTGGCGCGATGAACTAATGGGGATTTCCATGTTAGGCTTCACTTTTGTGTCTTGTGTGTATGCAGAAAAGGGTCATAGGTGCCAAAGTAGTCCCCCCTCTCTCTGGGGCACAGGACTATTATGGACTTGAATCCCAGAGAGTGTGTCGAGCTTAAGAGGGAGGGAGGGAGGCCGACTGGCCAGATGGCTGGCTTGTAGACTGGGCAAGCAACGAGTTAGGAAAAGGTTGTAATCTATTTATATGAGTATAACTTGTTCTTTATATACAAACACATTTTTTACGCTCTAGGGCTTCAGGGAAGCTTCCCTGACCCCTCTGTCAAAAACCAGTACAACGGCAAACTAGAAGTGCATTTTCCCAAACTTCCAGTTTGTCCGTTAGGGGATTTTTTTGCTTCCAGGGCTTCAGTGTCCAAAGGGTGAAACTGCCTTTGCAAAGGCTGAAAATTAGCTGCCCAGCACGCATGCATGCTGGAGCTGATACAGGGCAATCTTGTGTGCCCTCTGATATGGCTCCACGTGCCAGCTGTGGCACACATGCCATAGGTTTGCCATCACGGTCCTAGACGATTTTGTTCTTAAGGGGCAGGAACATTGGTCAACCCAAATCGCCCCGAGTCTGCGGAGAGGGGCGGCATACAAATCTAAATAATAAATAAATAAATAAATAAATAAATAAACAAATCGCATGAGGATATATTAGAAATGTTCATACCTGGTGCCAAACAACTTCTTCCATTCATTCCCAGGTCAGATCCAAAAAAGATTATAAGCTTTATGCAGGTCTAATTTGGTTAAAACAGTAGCCTATTGGAGCCATTCCAATAGTTCTGGAATCAAGGGCAGAGGATACTGGAAATTCAGATCTTGGGCTGAGGTTGTTGCTACTTAATGACAGGTCAGTTGTAAATAAAGCTCCCTCATCCAGGATTTACTCCTGGAGGAGAAGGATGATTTGGCATGCATGACTGAGACCTGGCTGGGCCCAGAGGGAAAGGTTCCTCTCTCTGAAATATGCCCAGCCAGGTTTCAGGTGTGGCACCAGCCATGACCTCAGGGAAGGGGGAGAGGAGTGGCTATTGTAGCCAAGAAGACCTTCAGCCTGCACAGGCTTGTTCTCCTGAGATTGTGGGTTGTGAGTCCCTCTTTGTGAAGTTGGACCTAGGCGTTCAGGTGGGCTTGTTGCTCACATACCTGCCTCCCAACTGTGTGTCAGCAGCCCTGCCTGTGCTACTCAAGGAGGTAGCCGGGTTGGCGATGGAATTCCCCAGACTTATTGTCTTGGGGGGCTTGAACCTGCCATTGCTTGGCGAATCCTCTGGGTTGGCGTAGGAGTTAATGGCCACCATGGCAACCATGGACCTGACTCAAGTAATTCAGGATCCGGCTCATGAGGGGGGGGCACGCTTTCAACATGGTATTCCTCTCAGAGCAGTTGAATAATGATCTGAGATTAAGGGGCCTAGATACCTTGCCTTTGGTCAGATCATTTTGCACTATGGCTTGATTTTAAGGCTCCAATCCTCCCCTGCAGTCGGACAGAATCGATTAGGTGGTTCCATCCCAGGTACCTGATAGACCCAGAGGGCTTTCAGAAGGCATTTGGAGTTTTACTGGATTCACTTGTACACAGTTCAGCAGAGTCCTTTGCTGCTGCCTGGAATACGGCGGGGATGGGGGCTCAGTTGCACCTTTGTGACCTCTTTGTGGCAGTAGACCCTGAAGATCTCCTTGGTTTACTGAGGAACTCTGGGGGATGTAACACCAAAAGAGATGTCTAGAGAACTGCTGGAGGAAAATCTGAATCTGCCGAACACTTGTGAAAGCTCCTATGGAGACTTACAAAGTGGTCTCAGGGCAACAAGATGCGTGTATCATGTTGCCTTGATTGCATCTGCGAACTCCAGCCCAACCATCCCATTTAGGATGACTCACTCCCTTCTTAATTGGGGGGGGGGGTTTGGTGAATCCTTGCATGGTAATGCTGAGGATTTTAATAAGTTTTTCGCAGATAAAATAGCTCAGATCCAGACAGATCTTGACTCCAACTGGAATGCAGTGTCGGCTGACAATGATGTGACAGGGCCTCATTTTAGTCCTGTTGTTTGGGAGGAGTTTGACCTGGTAATGTCTGATGAAGTGGACAAGGCCACAGGAACTGTGAACTCTGCCACTTGTTTGTTAGATCCGTGTCTCTCCTGGCTGGGCTTGGCCAGCAGGGAGGTGACACAGAGCTGGATCCAGGATATTGTCAACACATCTTTGAGGAAAGGGTATTTTCTGACTTCCTACAAGGAGGCAATTGTGCACCCCCTCCTCAAAAATTCTTCCCTGGATCCAATTGTATTTAACAGCTATCGTCCTATCTCCAGCCTTCCCTTCATTGGGAAGGTTGCTGAGAAGGTGGTGTTGTTCTGTTCTGTCTGGGTCCCCCCAGACGCCAACACCAACCAACAAGAGTATCCAGACACACTGGTAAAAAGCAAAGGCAGTTTATATACTGGAAAGCAAAACACAGGTAACAAAAAATGTTCTTACAGACAGGAACACTATGAAGCTTCACAGAGGTTTCACGAAGGCCAGGCAATAAAATAGGATTCTTGCTGGCAAAAACAACACTGGAGATAATAAAACCCACGCCTCCCCCAAGTCTTCCGGACTTCTAGGCCACAAGCCAAGATCAGAGATGCCAAGAATTGAAGCAAGGTCACAGGACTCCCAGTTGATAACTCTCCACAAGACTGTAAGGGTGGGCCTGCCTTTTCAACCCTGCTAAGGACAACCACACCCAAACCCAGTTGTTGCCAATTCAGGGATGGAAATACCTTTCTAATTGGCCCCTTCTTTGAGCTGCACGTCTCTGCCTCATGTCTATTATAGCCTGTGCGTCTTCATCCAATGAATCTAGGCTACTAGCTGGGGAGAGGCCCTCCCGGGGGTCTCAGGCTGCTCTCCCTCCTCCTCTTCCTGACGTTCCTCTCCCCCGTCTGCCTGTCCTCCCCCTCCTGTTCACTCTCCTCCTCCTCTGGGCATGGATCCGGCAGAGCTCCAGCCGGTCCCTGAGGAGCCTCAGGCTGAATCACAACACCATCCCCCCTCGGAAGGCCCCTCCCCACTCGCCAGCGGAGAGGATGAGGTTTCTGGGGAAACTGGGCGTGAAAATCCCGAATAAGGTCGGGAGCGTCCAACAATGCTGCTTCCACCCAGGAGCAATCATCAGGGTCCCCCTCCACCCATTGCACCTTGTATTGGAAGCAATCGTCCACCCAACGGGAATCCATAATGGCATGTACCATAGCCTCAGGGAGGTGGTCACGAACACACGGGGCAGGAAACACGGGAACGTTGGGACGGAGCGGACAATCGGGAGAGACAGGGACTAACAGCGAACGGTGAAACACAGGGTGAACCCGCAAGTGGGCCGGCAAGGTGAGCTGGTAGGCCACCGGGTTGGAAAAGGGCCCAGGAACCGGGGATCTAATTTGTGTCTGGGTAATTCGGAGGCTATGTATTTCGTGGACAGCCACACCTGATCCCCCACCACCAAGGGGGGCACATCCCGTCTGGAGTGGTCAGCCACTCTCTTATAGTCCTCCTTGGCCTTATTCAGGTACCTTTTCACCATCTCGTGGACTGCCTGCAGCTCCGAGAGGAAGTCCTCAGCAGCAGGCACCGGGGAATCGAGGAGGGTCAAGGGAAAGAAGCGAGGATGGAAGCCATAATTTGCAAAAAAGGGCGTGATTCGGGTCGAGGAGTGGCGGGAGTTGTTAAAAGCAAACTCCGCTACAGGGAGGAACCTGGACCAATCAGTCTGGCGATCCGCCACTACACACCTCAGGTATTGCTCCAGTATCCCTATGACCTTTTCTGTACCTCCATCGGTCTGGGGGTGCTGCGTCGATGCAAGGCACACAGACACATTCAGGGCCGACATCAATTCCCGCCAGAACCGGGCTGTGAATTGTGTTCCCCTGTCAGAGACCACCCGATCTGGAAGCCCATGTAACCTAAACACGTGGCTGATAAACATTTGGGCCGTGAGTTGGACAGTCGGCACCCTAGTGCAAGGTATAAAATGAACCATCTTGGTGAGCATGTCCATCACCACCATGACTATGAAGAATTAGCTGACTTGTTATCCATTTGATATCTGTGGGGAGCATGGTGGGTCTGCTGCTCCTCTGAAACAACGGAATCATCAGGAAAAATGGGTCAATCCAGGCTCAAGTCGGTTGGAGATGGGTCAGAGTCCGCTGGCCACTTTGTCCCCCTATTTTTATGATCCTGAGGGCTGGGAAGGTTTTCCCGCCTGCTGGGGGGGCCGCTGAGAAAGACCGCGGCAATGAAAGGTGGCCAGCTGAGACGCGGAGATGGCGGCGGCGTTCGGTGGCGTTTGGCGTTTGGCGGAGCTCACAGAGAATACAGCATTTGGGAGTTGCAGCTTTGCTGGAGAGAGGAGAGAGGAGAGGACGAAGGAACGCCATGTCACTGCCGAGGAGGTGTCGAGGATGCCGAGGGAGAGCTTATAGAGAACGCGGCATCGGAGGAACATCTGGCCAGCGCGGAAAATGGCGGCGGGACCGGACAGAGGTCGGAGGCTCGCAGCGCCGGCGGAGAGGTGCTGAGAGGAGCTATGGGGGGCTGTGGGGAGTGGAAACGGCAGAGGCAATATGGGGAAGAGAGTCAGCGGGGAAGAAACGGAGCCCCCGAGATGAACGAGGACACTTAAGAGCAATCAACTTAGCCTCCTCCCGTTGGCACCAGTGGGTGAGAGCTACTGGGGGCCAGGGGGAGTTAAAAACTGGAAATTATTCCATGAACTCTCTTCCCCTCCCTCCCCCCCCTTCCCCCCCCCCCTTTTCCTCCTCTCTTAATCCTTAATTTGTGATCTGTATTACTAAAAGACTATACCCCTTCCGGACTGTGGATAAATTGAAGAACTTCGCCCCCTTGTGGACTGTTTTAAAAAAGACATCAGGAAGAGAGAAATTAAGACCAAGACTCTCTTAAATTAGATTAAGACCTAAGACCGTTGAAGACCAGAAGAACATCATGCCTGGACTGACTAACTTCTGATGATTGAAGAGTTTTTAAAGATCTGTTTATACTACCATCGATATCAATTTTATAATTTTAGCGTATATTTTATATATTTATATTTTAATGTTTTTAGTGTTTAAATTGAACTGTCTTTTTATACTATTATTAATTTAATTGATTTTTAACGAAATTGGGGCTTTAAGAAATGGATGACTGGGATAAACATACTTGTGGTTACGAATGGAATGACTGGTACGATTGGATGGGCGGGGGTGGGGGGGGGTATGGTATGGATGAGTGTATCGATAGTAGTGTGAATGATATGTCTGGCCCACCTGACGCCCGGGAGACAGGAGAGGGAGGGGCACCGATCTCTGGGGTGGCAGGGGGTCGGAATATCCCTGTGTTGCTGGGGAGAGGCAGATATGGCGGGGGCCACAGAGTTAGCCGTTCCAGGGGAACGAGGGACCGTTGCTTAATAACGGTCCCCTGTTCTGGCTCTGTGAGCCCAATCTTGGGTACTGGTGATGAGTGTAACTCTGGCCCTGGGCTCAGGTTGCTGCTGTTGAATGCCAGGTCGGTGGTTAATAAAGCTCTCCTCATCCGGGATTTGATCCTGGATGAGGAGGCCGACCTGGCATGTATTACTGAAACCTGGCTGGGCCCGGAGGGAGGTGTTCCTCTCTCTGAAATTTGCCCAGCCGGGTTTCAGATATGGCATCAACCGCGACCCCAGGGGAGGGGGGGAGGAGTGGCTATTGTAGCCAGGGAGAGCCTTTGCCTGCGTAGACTCATTGCTCCGGAAATAGCGGGTTGCGAGTCTCTCTTGATGAAGTTGGACTTAGGAGTTCAGGTGGGCTTGTTTCTCACGTACCTGCCTCCCAGCTGCGTGTCAAAAGCCCTGCCTGTGCTACTCGAGGAGGTAGCCGGGTTGGCGGTAGAGTTCCCCAGACTTATTGTCTTGGGGGACTTCAATCTGCCGTCACTCGGCGAAACCTCTGGGTTGGCACAGGAGTTCATGGCCACCATGACAGCCGTGGACCTGACTCAAGTAGTTCAGGGTCCGACTCACGAGGGAGGGCACGCACCTGACATGGTATTCCTTTCCGAGCAATTGAGTAATGGTCTGAGACTAAGGGGCTTAGAAGTGTTGCCTTTGTCATGGTCAGACCATTTTCTACTACGGCTTGACTTCCTGGCTCCAATCCTCCCCCGCAGGGAGGCGGAACCAATGAAGATGTTCCGCCCCAGGCGCCTGATGGACCCAGAGGGCTTTCAGACGGCGCTTGGGGTTATTCCAGAGGCACTCGTCCACAGTTCGGCGGAGTCTCTCGCGGAGGCCTGGAACACGGCTGCAGCGGGGGCTCTTGACCGGATTGCGCCTTTGCGACCTCTCCGAGGCGTTAGACCCCGTAGAGCCCCATGGTTCAACGAGGAGCTCCGGGAGTTGAAACGCCAAAAGAGACGTCTAGAGAAGCGATGGAGGAAGAGTAGGTCTGAATCCGATCGAACACTTGTAAGAGCTTTTATTAAGACTTACAAAGTGGCGCTCAAGGCGGCAAGATGCGCGTACCATGCCGCCTTGATTGCATCAGCGGAATCCCGCCCGGCCGCTCTGTTTAGGGTGACCCGCTCCCTTCTCAACCAGGGGGGAGTTGGGGAGCCCTTGCAGAGTAGTGCCGAGGATTTTAACACGTTTTTCGCTGATAAAGTCGCTCGGATCCGGGCCGATCTCGACTCCAATTGTATAACAGAGTCGACTGACAATGAGTCAGTCGAGGTGACTGGGGCACGTACTTGTCCACCTGTCTGGGAAGAGTTTGATCTGGTGACACCTGATGAAGTGGACAAGGCCATCGGAGCTGTGAGTTCCGCCACCTGTTTACTGGATCCGTGTCCCTCCTGGTTGGTTTCGGCCAGCAGGGAGGTGACACGGAGCTGGGCCCAGGAGATTACCAACGCTTCCTTGGGGAGGGGAGTTTTTCCATCACTCTATAAAGAAGCGCTTGTGCGCCCCCTCCTCAAGAAGCCCTCCCTGGACCCAGCCGTACTTAACAACTATCGTCCAGTCTCCAACCTTCCCTTTATGGGGAAGGTTGTCGAGAAGGTGGTGGCACTCCAGCTCCAGCGGTCCTTGGAAGAAGCCGATTATCTAGGTCCCCGGCAGTCGGGTTTCAGGGCCGGTTACAGCACGGAAACCGCTTTGGTCGCGTTGATGGATGATCTCTGGCGGGCCCGGGACAGGGGTTTATCCTCTGTCCTGGTGCTCCTTGACCTCTCAGCGGCTTTCGATACCATCGACCATGGTATCCTTCTGCACCGGCTGGAGGGGTTGGGAGTGGGAGGCACTGTCCTTCAGTGGTTCTCCTCCTACCTCTCTGGCCGGTCGCAGTCGGTGTTAGTGGGGGGCCAGAGGTCGACTCCTAGGTTTCTCCCTTGTGGGGTGCCTCAGGGGTCGGTCCTCTCCCCCCTGCTATTCAACATCTACATGAAACCGCTGGGCGAGATCATCCAAGGACATGGGGTGAGGTATCATCAATATGCGGATGATACCCAGCTTTACATCTCCACCCCATGCCCAGTCAACGAAGCGGTGGAAGTGATGTGCCGGTGCCTGGAGGCTGTTGGGGCCTGGATGGGTGTCAACAGACTCAAGCTCAACCCGGATAAGACGGAGTGGCTGTGGGTTCTGCCTCCCAAGGACAATCCCATCTGTCCGTCCATCACCCTGGGGGGGGAATTATTGACCCCCTCAGAGAGGGTCCGCAACTTGGGCGTCCTCCTCGATCCACAGCTCACATTAGAACAACATCTCTCAGCTGTGGCGAGGGGGGCGTTTGCCCAGGTTCGCCTGGTGCACCAGTTGCGGCCCTATCTGGACCGGGACTCATTGCTCACAGTCACTCATGCCCTCATCACCTCGAGGTTCGACTACTGTAATGCTCTCTACATGGGGCTACCTTTGAAAAGTGTTCGGAAACTTCAGATCGTGCAAAATGCAGCTGCGAGAGCAGTCATGGGCCTACCCAGGTATGCCCATGTTTCACCATCACTCCGCAGTCTGCATTGGTTGCTGATCAATTTCCGGTCACAATTCAAAGTGTTGGTTATGACCTTTAAAGCCCTTCATGGCATCGGACCAGAATATCTCCGAGACCGTCTCCTGCCGCACGAATCCCAGCGACCGATTAGGTCCCACAGAGTGGGCCTTCTCCGGGTCCCGTCAACTAAACAATGTCGGTTGGCGGGCCCCAGGGGAAGAGCCTTCTCTGTGGCGGCACCGACTCTCTGGAACCAACTCCCCCCGGAGATTAGAACTGCCCCTACTCTTCCTGCCTTCCGTAAACTCCTTAAAACCCACCTTTGCCGTCAGGCATGGGGGAACTGAAACATCTCCCCTGGGCACGTTTAATTTGTGCATGGTATGTCTGTGTGTGTGACTGTTAGCATATGGGGTTTTTCAAATATTTAAATATTTTAAATTATCTGATTGCTTATGATTTGTTTTTTACATGTTGTGAGCCGCCCCGAGTCTTCGGAGAGGGGCGGCATACAAATCTAAGTAATAAATAATAAATAAATAAATGACTACCGTGAAGCGAGCAGAGGACGGCAAATGAGTCACAAAGTCAATGGACACGGCACCCCAGGGTCTTTCGGGCGTGGGCAAAGGTTGCAGTAATCCTGGCGGGGCTCCAGTCACCCCCTTGGCCGTACGACACCGGACACAGGTGGCCACATAGGAATGCACATCATCTTGGATGCGTGGCCACCAGAATGTCCGAGTGACCAGCTCTAATGTTTTGAACAGGCCAAAATGCCCCACCACTGGACAGTCATGACACTGGGCCATAATCAGGCCCCTCACTGGGCCAGCGGGAACATACAGCTGTCCCCGGTACCGGAGCAGACCGTCTTGGAACGTCCAGGGGGAATTGGGTGTTAACTCGCGCACCCTCTGCGCTACAAACCCATCCTCCTGCTGCGCCTCCCGTAAACGGCGATGCAAGTCCACTGGGTCCTGGGTCGCAGCCAAAGCTGCAGGGGGTAGAACCGTCTGCAGAGGAGCTGGCTTCTTCAGGTGCGTGTACTCCGGCTTGCGAGACAAGGCGTCCGCTCGAGGGTTCTGGGCGCTGGGAGTGTACCTGATGCGGAAATTGAACCACGCAAAAAAGAAGGACCAGCGGATCTGTCTCTGGTTCAATTTCCGAGCCGTCTGAAGATACTCGAGGTTCTGGTGGTCCGTCCATACTTCAATCTGGTGATGGGCCCCCTCCAGGTAATGCCGCCAATGCTCAAAGGCGGCCTTCACCGCTAAGAGTTCCTTCTCCCAAATAGTATAATTTCTCTCCGAGGGAGACAATTTGCGGGAGAAGTAGGCACACGGAAACAACATGTCACCGTGACGATGGGCTTGGAGGAGCACTGCACCAACTGCTACGTCCGAGGCGTCTGTTTCCAACACTAACGGCCGAGTGGGATCAGGACGGTGCAGAAGCGGTTCCGCCATGAACGCCTCTTTCAGGGCATCAAAAGCCCGCTGTTCCGCCTCCCCCCAACCAAACGGGACTTGTTTTTGTAACAACCGAGTCAAGGGCGTGGTTAACGTGGCATACCCCGGAATAAAAGTCCGATAGTAGTTCGCAAACCCCAAAAGACGTTGTACGTCTTTCACCCGTCGTGGAGGTTGCCAAGACTGAAGTGCGGCCACTTTGCCCGGGTCCATGGAAATGCCACCTGGAGACAAAATGTGCCCAAGGAATTCGACAGTAGTCTGGAAGAATTGGCACTTCTCCAGCTTGGCATACAAATGCTGCTTCCGCAACCGGAGCAGGACCCGGCGTAAATGGCCCAAGTGCATGGCACGGTTCGGGGAATACACTAAAATGTCATCAAGGAAAATCACAACGAAATGGTCCAACATGTCCCGGAACACGTCATTCATCACATGTTGAAACATGGCCGGGGCGTTGGTGAGGCCAAAGGGCATCATGGTGTATTCAAAGTGGCCGTAATGCGTGCCAAACGCTGTCTTCCACTCATCCCCGGCCCGCATCTGGACCAAATTGTACACACTGCGCAAATCAATTTTGGTGAACACCGTTGCCGTCTGCAACCGGTCCATGAGTTCAGGGATCAAGGGCAAGGGGTACCTATTCCGCACCGTGATGGCGTTAAGGCGCCGATAGTCACAGCAGAGGCAAAGATTGCCCGTTTTCTTCTTCATGAACAAAACAGGGGCAGACAAAGGGGATTTGGATGGCCGAATAAATCCCTTGGCCAAATTCTTCTCAACAAACTCCTTGAGAGCCACAAGCTCCGGCTCTGACATGGAGTACAAATGACCAGCCGGGAGCTTGGCGTCAGGGATCAGGTCTATGGCACAGTCGTACGTCCGATGCGGTGGTAGCTGATCCGCCTCCTTCTCGTTAAAAACATCGGCGAACTCCTTGAGGCAACGGGGTAACTGGATCACAGGAACTACTAGGCCATGGGCTGCGCACACATGTCGGTGGTGGTCCACACACTGCAAACTGGAGAATGTTACCAGGTTCTGGGACCACACCACATGCGGGTCATGTGCGCGCAGCCACAACAACCCCAGCACGAGGGGAAAATGAAGCCCCTTGGTGACATAAAACTGCAGGGCCTCCTCATGAGTTCTGATGCACATCCGCACCGGCAGGGTCTGGAAATGGATGGGACCAGCCAGCAACACCCGCCCATCGATGGTCTCCACAGTTAACAGCGGGATGACAGGACAAAGGCAAAGAATGGCGGTGGGCAAAGGCTTCGTCCAAGAAATTCGTCGTCACCCCCGAATCCACGAGGGCCAACGCTGGATAAGTCCGAGTCCGTTGAGCGATATGCAGAGTCACAGCGAGTGTCAGGTGTCGAAACGGTCCGGAGTCAGTAGCCGTGGAATCAGGAGAAAGTGGGATCCCCGCCCGACCTAGTGTTGCCACCAAGCTGGGCCTCCCTCGTTTCCCAACCATTCCGGCGACTGAGGACGTCCAGACGAAGGCCCCGCCATCAGAGAGTTCACGACAGGGACAGGGACAGGGACACAAGGGGTTGTCTCCTGGAACTGCACGGGGGACGCCACTGGAAGCACGGGAGAGCTGGAGGGTACTGGAACGGCGGCAGCCACCGTGCTCCGCCTCTTGTGGGGACAAACCACAGCAAAATGTCCCAGGGCCCCGCAATAAAAACACAACCCGGCCGCCCGCCGACGCCCCCGTTCTTCCGGGGTCTGGCGGGGTCGTGCGTAACTCACGTCCATCGGCTCCCCAGCGGCAACACGATCCATCAGGCGTGGAGGCAACGCTGGTTGAAAATGTCGGGGTGCAGGGACCAGAGCCGGGGTTCCTACGGTCGACAACCCCTGCCGTGGAACAGGTGTCGGCGGGACACCTGCTGCATGGGGGTTGGACCGTCCCACTTGACGGACTTCCCTGGCCAACAGCCTGGCCTCTATTGCCAGGCAATGCCGCTTCAAAGCGTCCAGAGTGCCGGGCAGCACCTCATGCACCAGTTCATCCAACATAGTGTCCGATAGGCCATCCTGAAAGGCCTCAATCAGGGCAGCCTCATTCCATTGGACTTGTCCAGCCAGAGACTGAAAGTCAGCCATGTAGTCCGCCAGGGGACGCGAACCCTGGCGCAGTTGCTTCAGCGCCCGCGTGGCCGTCTGCTCTTGCACCGGGTCCGCGAATTGGTGCCGCAGCTGATCACTGAAAGCAGCAAAGTTCTGAAGTAGAGGGTCATCCCGAGCCAGGTAAGGCGCCACCCACAACGCTGCAGGGCCAGCCAACAAGCTACCAAGAAACACCACCTTGTGGTCATCTCCAGGAAAGTGCATCATCTGGGCATTTATAAACAGCTGCACTTGGCTCAGGAACGCAGAAAACAGCCGCCGGGCCCCCCAGAACTTTTCCGGCATCGCCACAAAACATTTCCTCCTGGGCAAAGGCGCTGGAGGAGATACTACAGGGGGCGCCTGGGGTGGGGCCGGCTGGGACAAATCCTCCACCTGGCGTTGTAACACCAGGACCGTCTGGGTCAACTGCGCAATGTCCCTGCGCAACTCATCAAACACAGCCTGCATGTCAGCTGCAGAAACGGCCATGGTGGAAGGCAAAAACAGGAATCCAAAAAGCAAAAATGCCAGCAGCAGAGAGCAGGAAGAATAAACAACCAAACCACCCCCCAAACTGTGAACCAGGTGTCTGGTGGTTGGTGGAGAGTTATACTGTTCTGTCTGGGTCCCCCCAGACGCCAACACCAACCAACAAGAGTATCCAGACACACTGGTAAAAAGCAAAGGCAGTTTATATACTGGAAAGCAAAACACAGGTAACAAAAACTGTTCTTACAGACAGGAACACTATGAAGCTTCACAGAGGTTTCACGAAGGCCAGGAAATAAAACAGGATTCTTGCTGGCAAAAACAACACTGGAGATAATAAAACCCACGCCTCCCCCAAGTCTTCCAGACTTCTAGGCCACAAGCCAAGATCAGAGACGCCAAGAATCGAAGCAAGGTCACAGGACTCCCAGTTGATAACTCTCCACAAGACTGTAAAGGCGGGCCTGCCTTTTCAACCCTGCTAAGGAGAACCACACCCAAACCCAGCTGTTGCCAATTCAGGGATGGAAATACCTTTCTAATTGGCCCCTTCTTTGAGCTGCACGTCTCTGCCTCATGTCTATTATAGCCTGTGCGTCTTCATCCAATGAATCCAGGCTACTAGCTGGGGAGAGGCCCTCCCGGGGGTCTCAGGCTGCTCTCCCTCCTCCTCTTCCTGACATTCCTCTCCCCCGTCTGCCTGGTCCTACCCCTCCTGTTCACTATCCTCCTCCTCTGGGCATGGATCCGGCAGAGCTCCAGCCGGTCCCTGAGGAGCCTCAGGCTGAATCACAACATGCTCCAACTCCAATAGTCCTTGGGCAAAGCCAATTATCTGGGCCCTCAACAGTCAGGATTCAGGCCTGGATACAGCACAGGAACTGCTTTTGTCATGCTGATGGATGATCTCTGGCAGGCCCGGGTATAGGTTAATCATCTTTCCTGGTCTTCTTGACCTTTAAGCAGCTTTCAATACCATTGACCATGGTATCCTTTTGCACGGGCTGGAGGCGCTAGGAGTGGGAGGCACCATTTTATGGTGGTTCACTTCCTACCTCTCCAGTCAGTCACAGTCGGTGTTATCAGAGAGACAGAGGTCAATTCCTAGGTCCCTACCTTGTGGGGTTCCTGAGAGTCGGTCCTATCCCCCCTGCTGTTTAATATCTACATGAAACCAGTGGTGAGATCATCTGAGGGCATGGGGTGAGTTGATCATCAGTATGCTGATGATACTCAGCTATACAAATCTGACAAGATGGAATAGCTGTGAGTTCTGCCTCCCAAAGACACTTCCATCTGTCCATCCATTACTCTGGAGGAAGGAACCTTTGACACCTTAAGAGAGGGTCCACAACTTGGCCATCCTCCTTGATCCACAGTTGACTTTGGAACATCATATTTTGGCTGTGGCAAGGGGGGCATTTGACCAGGTTTACCTGGTGCATCAGTGGCAGCCCTATTTGGACAGGGAGTCTGTACTCACAGTCACTCATGCCCTTATCATCTTGAGGTTTGACTACTGCAATGCTCTCTACATGGGGCTACCTTTGAAGAGTGTTCAGAAACTGCAAATTGTGCACAATGCAGCTGTGTGAGCGGTCATGGGCCTTCCTAGGTATGCCCATGTTTCTCCAGCACTCTGTGGACTGCATTGGCTGCCAATTGGTTTCTGGATGCAATTCAAAGTGTTGGTTATGACCTATAAAACCCCACATAGCATCGGACTAGACTACTTGCAGGACCGTCTCCTGCCACATGAGTCCCAGTGACTGGTTAGGTCCCACAGCCTTCTCCAGGTCCTGTCAACTAGACAATTTATTTATTTTATTTTATTTATTTATTTTGTCTTTATTTTTCTTCAAGACACATTGAAGAAAATAGACATGTAGTAATATATATAAAGAAAAGGATAGAAAAAAGAAATGAAAATATAGAAAATATATGAAAGGAAGAAAAGATAAATGAGATAAGAGAGACAATTGGACAGGGGATGGAAGGCACACTAGTGCACTTATGCACGCCCCTTACTGACCTCTTAGGAACCTGGAGAGGTCAATCGTGGATAGTCTAAGGGAAAAATGTTGGGGGTTAGGGGTTGTTACTACTGAGTCATGTAAAGAGTTCCACGCTTCGACAACTCGATTGCTGAAGTCATATTTTTTACAGTCAAGTTTGGAGCGGTTAATATTAAGTTTGAATCTGTTGTGTGCTCTTGTGTTGTTGCGATTGAAGCTGAAGTAGTCATTGACTGGTAGAACGTTGCAGCATATGATCTTGTGGGCAATACTTAGATCGTGTCTTAGGCATCGTAGTTCTAAGCTTTCTAGACCCAAGATTGTTAGTCTATTTTCGTAGGGTATTCTGTTTCGAGTGGAGGAGTAAAGGATTATTCTGGTGAAGTATCTTTGGACATTTTCAAGAGTGTGGGGTATCTGAGATGTGGTATGGGTTCCAGACAGATGAACTGTATTCAACGATGGGTCTGGCAAAAGTTTTGTAGGCTCTGGTGAGTAGTGTGAGATTGCCGGAGTAGAAGCTGCGTAGGATCAGGTTAACAGCCCTAGCAGCCTTTTTGGCGATATTGTTGCAGTGGGCTTTGGCACTTAGATCATTTGATATTAGTATTCCAAGGTCTTTAACTGAGTGGGGGTTGGCTGTGAGGTTTTGTTTATTCAATTTATATATGAGGTTCGGATTCTTTTTGCTGATGTGGATGGTAGACTGGGGCTAAATGTCTTTGTCCATCAGTCTGGGAGGAGTTTGACTTGGTGACACCTGAAGAAGTCGACAAGGCCATTGGAGCTGTGAGTTCCGCCACCTGTCTACTGGATCCATGTCCCTCCTGGTTGGTTTCGGATGGCCGAGAGGTGACATGGAGCTGGGTCCAGGAGATTGTCAACGCCTCCTTGGGGAGGGGGTCCTTTCCGGCCCTTTATAAGGAGGCACTTGTGCGCCCCCTCCTCGAGAAGCCTTCCCTGGACCCAGCCATATTTAATAACTACCGTCCAGTCTCCAACCTTCCCTTTATGGGGAAGGTTGTTGAGTAGGTGGTGGTGCTCCAACTCCAGCGGTCCTTGGAAAAAGCTGATTATCTAGGTCCTCAGCAGTCTGGATTCAGGCCCGGCTACAGCACGGAAACTGCTTTGGTTGCATTGATGGATGATCTCTGGTGGGCCCGGGACAGGGGCTTGTCCTCTGTCCCAGTGCTTCTTGACCTCTCAGTGGCTTTCGATACCATCGACCATGGTATCCTTCTGCGCCGGCTGGAGGGGTTGGGAGTGGGAGGCACTGTTCTTCAGTGGTTCTCCTCCTGCCTCTCCGGTCGGTCGCAGTTGGTGTTAGTGGGGGGTCAGAGGTCGACCTCTAGGTCTCTCCCTTGTGGGGTGCCTCAGGGGTCAGTCCTCTCCCCCCTGCTGTTCAATATCTACATGAAACCGCTGGGTGAGATCATTCAAGGGCATGGGGTGAGGTATCATCAATACGCCGATGATACCCAGTTATACATCTCCACCCCATGTCCAGTCAACGAAGCAGTGGACGTGATGTGCCGGTGCCTGGAGGCTATTGGTGCCTGGATGGGTGTCAACAAACTCAAACTCAACCCAGACAAGATGGAGTGGCTGTGGGTCTTGCCTCCCAAGGACAATTCCATCTGTCCATCCATTACCCTGGGGGGGGAACTACTGACCCCCTCAGAGAGGGTTCGCAACTTGGGCATCCTCCTCGATCCGCAGCTGACATTGGAACATCATCTTTTGGCTGTGGCAAGGTGGGCGTTTGCCCAGGTTTGCCTGGTGCACCAGTTGCGGCCCTATTTGGACAGGGAGTCATTGCTCACAGTCACTCATGCCCTCATCACCTCGAGGTTCGATTACTGCAATGCTCTCTACATGGGGCTACCTTTGAAAAGTGTTGGGAAACTGCAGAGAGGGGCGGCATACAAATCTAAATAAACATAAACATAAACATAAACTTCAGATCATGCAGAACGCAGCCGCGAGAGCCGTTGTGGGGCTTCCAAGATTCGCCCACGTTTCTTCAACACTCCGTGGCTTGCATTGGCTGCCGATCAGTTTCCGGTCACAATTCAAAGTGTTGGTCATGACCTTTAAAGCACTACATGGCATTGGACCAGATTACCTCCAGAACCGCCTGCTACCGCACGAATCCCAGTGACCGATAAGGTCCCACAGAGTTGGCCTTCTCCGGGTCCTGTCAACTTAGCAATGTCGTTTGGCATGCCCAAGGGAAGAGACTTCTCTGTGATGGCCCCGGCCCTCTGGAACCAACTCCCCCTGGAGATTAGAACTGCCCCCACCCTCCCTGTCTTTCGTAAACTACTCAAGACTCACTTATGCCACCAGGCATGGGGGAGTTAAGATATTCCTTCCCCCTACGCCATTACAAGTTATGCATGGTATTTTGTGTGTATGTCTGGTTTTATAATAATGGTTTTAGTTGTTTTATTAATTGGATTGTTACATGTTGTTTTTTATCATTGTTGTTAGCCGCCCCGAGTCTACGGAGAGGGGCACATACAAATCCAATAAATAAATAAAATAAAATAAATAGAGCACTTGCTGGTTGATATTTGAAGTTGCTGATGTCTGAGATGTGGTATGGGTTCCAGACAGATGAACTGTATTCAAAGATGGGTCTGATAAAAGTTTTGTAGGCTCTGGTGAGTAGTGTGAGATTGCCAGAGCAGAAACTGCATAGGATCAGGTTAACAACTCTAGAAGCCTTTTTGGCGATATTGTTACAGTGGGCTTTGGTACTTAGGTCATTTGATATTAGTGTTCCAAGGTCTTTAACTGAGTGGGGGTTTGCTGTGAGATTTTGTTTATTCAGTTTATATATGAGGTTCAGGCTCTTTTTGCCGATGTGGAGGGTAGAGCATTTGCTGATTGATATTTGAAGTTGCCAGGTGTTAGACCAATTTGAGACAAAGTCGAGGTCTTTTTGGAGAGTAGATGTGTTGTTTGTGGTGTTGAAAAGTTTTACATCATCGGCGAAAAGAACACAGTTGCTTGTGATATGATTGCAGAGGTCATTGATGTAGAGAATGAATAAGGTGGGTCCTAGTACGCTGCCTTGGGGAACGCCACTTTTAAAAGGTACGGGGGTGGAAATGGCGCTTCCAATTTTGAGAACTTGTTGCCTGTTTGACAGGAATGCAGTAATCCAGCTGTGGAGGAATCCTGAGATGCCATAGGATTTGAGTTTTAGGAGTAGTTATCTAGGTGGGTAGTCCATATGTTTTTGCAGTGAAGTAGTTGAAGGTTGCAGGATAATTTCTTTCTGAATCCAAATTGTTTGTTAGAGAGTAGGTTATTAGATTCTAAGTAAAAGGTGATTGATTGATTGATTGATTGATTGATTGATTGATTTATAATTGATTCCATGACTTTACATGAGATGCAGCATAGCAAAATTGGTCTGTAGTTGTCAACGAGAGAAGGGTCTCCTTTTTTGAAGATGGGGATGACTACTACTTTTGACCATAGCTTGGGGAGTGTGCTGGTCCTGAAGGAATTTTGAAAGATAATGCTTAGTGGTTCAGCTATAGCAGAAGAAAGTTTCTTTAGGAAGTATGCGCAAAGACCATCTGGTCCGATTGATAGAGAAGGTTTGAGGTCTCGGATTACTTTTTCCATGCGGTCTATAGTGAAGTCTACTTGGGTTAGGTCATTGAGAGAATTTGAGGTGCGATTTGTGAAGATGGGGGATGAGCCATTACTGTTAATGAAGACAGAGCCAAAGAAAGAGTTGAAGAGGTTAGCTTTGGATGGATCATCACAGTATTCTTTGTTGTTGGGTCCAACGAGAGGTGGAATAGGTCTAGAGTCTTTGAGTTTGTTGTTGACAAAGTTGTAGAAGGCTCGGTTAGATTTGGTGCGAAGGAGATTTTCCTCTTGTTTGCTGTGATAGTTGAGACATTCTGCTTTTATTTGCTGGCATATGCTTTTGTAGTGGCTTTTGAAGTTGGTGGCTTGGCCTTTTTTGTTGCTTGTAAGGGGCGGCTTACAACATATAAAGAAACAATATAGTATCCTATTTTTTATTTTTTTTATTTTTTTATTAACAAACCGACATATAAACAACATACAGACAACATTGAACATTTACATCACCCTATTTACATAAAGATTAATCTTTATTTACTGTACATTATATTCCTTTACTGGTAGTTAGCCAGGTTTTTGCAAGACCACAGGGAAATGCAGGCCAGCAATAATATAAAACTGGATGGCTTCCTTGTGAGAGCTGAAGGTCAGGTGCAAGGGTTGCATGGCAGCCTTAATGGGCCCAGACAGAAGCACTCGACCATCAATTGTCTCCACAAGCAGAGAAGGATCCACCAGACATACAGAAAGATACAGAAAATGTCATTAAAAATGAGGGTGATGGGGAATAGAGAGAACAGCTTAGTTAGATATTTTACAGAATTGTGAAAGTGAATTATATGAAACTCTTAAGAACTTTTGTTTAAAATAATTTGTTGAACCCCAGATTCAGATAGTAGAGTTAAACAATTATTTTGAAAAGCCTCTATATTTTCATTTTAAAAATTCTGTATAATGCTGAATAATATTTGAAAAATTCATAATTTGTATCCATTGAATTTTTATATATATATCATCTCTTTCACATTTAATAATTGGAAACTTTGCCCTATTCTTCTTTTCTTTTAAACTATTATCCAAGATCTTATCAGGCCTCAATTCTCCCAGTATTTGTGTGCTAAACAGCATGCATTATCTCTGCTGTGATATTATAGTAGTTAATTCATATTTCTTTTTCTGTATTCCTTTTGTTCATAATTGTAAATGGACATTTAACCAGACCATAAATTTAGCTTTCAAATAAAGAAGTTCAGTTTCGAAATTATTTTATGGGACTCTTAAGAATTTGCAGTCTGCAGAAATTAGAAAATTGTGTATGTCATTGCACAAGTATGACTGATAAACAAATTGTCTACTCGTGCTTTTAAGCAACCTCTTTTCACTGTATTGGTACTCAAAAGCCATTCACTGTTCAAATAATAAAAGAAAGTGATTGCTTTTTTGGAACCATAGATCGTGATTTTTTTGTCTATTTAGTAAATTCTATTGCATTCAAAAGCAGGGCTGTATTCTATGATGAGAAATACGAGTAGCTTTGAATGTTGTTTTGCTATTTCTAGGATGTAGTCAAGTCAATACTAACTTGCCTAAGGGTTAACTAAAACTGCCTGTAGTTGAGAGATGTTATATGTTTTTATAATGGTAATATGTAAGTCTAGGCTTCCAAAGTTTGTCTAAATATTACAGATCTTTCTTGTGCCTTTTTTGACAAACATAAAATGCTTCCTTGCTATCTAAGACAAACTTTTACTTCTAAGATAAAGTTAATATTATTTTTATTTTAGCCCATTTCTAGCAACAGCTAGAAACATTATATCAAGAAAAGGGTATTTGGCTACTCTTTTTGATTATGTGTGATTTTGACAAATACTTACAAGGAAGATCCTTTTTCTTTTCAGTTTGTTATTATTTCTTATGCGTCTTCTAAAATGTGAGCAAATAGCAATATACAGTAATCCTCTTGTTAGGTAAACTATAACTACAAAAACTGTATAAATTATGGATTTAACATTGTCGTTTCCCTTTGAACATAATAACTGTCAGTTCCCTTGACAGATTAGGCTCCACCCCCTGAGAAAATGACTTGCTTTAAAATCCCATTTGCAAGCTCTGGTGAAAAATGTACTGCAAATAAAAGTGCTTGTCCAGACCACTGCTAGTAATTACTTTAGCTTCATTCAATCTAGCAGATCCCTGAGGTTTAGAACAGTGTTTTTATTGGGTACATTCTACATAGATTCCTGAAGGAGATAGAAAATAAATATCTGGTTTTTTGTTTTGTTTTTTAAAATAGACCTTTACAGCATGAACAGGAATTTATGAAAAATTAAATAAGGAAACTTTAATATGTCAATCAAAACAAGGCATCATAATAGGAAACATAAACAGCAGGGCAAGAAAATAATACATAGTAGAATATAAATGACAACCATCCAGGAGGGTTTCTATCTCACTGGGGTCCATCTTGAGGGATATAAGAAAAGAGACAGTGGTACGGTAGATCAACCCTTACGGTAGCTTAACCCTCTCATGTCAAGAACAGACTTACTCTTGAAGTTAAGTATTCAGGCTAGGATCAGCCAGGAAGACTAGGATTATTATATAAGTTTGATGTTATGGTAATTTTATACATTTATTATTTATTTCCACAAATCATGGGCAGAAGTGTATTATAGTATCTTAAAGATACAAGATAACATTTCTCTTAATTTTTCTTCAACAACAAAGCCTTTTATTCTGAAAACGGACTTAAGTAAAGGTGTCTTACCTTGCCAAAACATCTTGGCCTAACTTTGTTAGCATTTAATGGTATCTATCTATCTATCTATCTATCTATCTATCTATCTATCTATCTATCTATCTATCTATCTATTGGATTTGTATGCTGCCCCTCTCCGAAGACTCGGGGCGGCTAACAGCAATAATAAGACAGCATATAATAATAATCCAATACTAAAAACAATTAAAAACCCATTATAATAAAAACCAAACAGACATACAGACATACCATGCATAAAATTGTAACGGCCTAGTTCCCCCATGCCTGGTGGCAGAGGTGGGTTTTAAGTAGTTTACGAAAGGCAAGGAAGGTGGGGGCAATTCTAATCTCTGGGGGGAGTTGTATTGTATTTGTATTGTTTTTAATAGATTTGTATGCCGCCCCACTCCGAAGACTCGGGGCGGCTAACAACAATATAAAAAGACAATGTAAACAAATCTAATATTAAAACAATCTTAAAAACCCCAATTTAAAGAACCACTCATACATACAAGCATACCATGTATAAATTCTATAAGCCTAGGGGGAAGGGAAATTTCAATTCCCCAATGCCTGACGACAGAGGTGGGTTTTAAGGAGTTTATGAAAAGCAAGGAGGGTGGGGGCAACTCTGATATCTGGGGGGAGCTGGTTCCAGAGGGTCGGGGCTGCCACAGAGAAGGCTCTTCTCCTGGGTCCCGCCAAACAACATTGCTTAGTCGACGGGACCCGGAGAAGGCCAACTCTGTGGGACCTAACCGGTCGCTGGGATTCATGCGACAGAAGGCAGTCCCGGAGATATTCTGGTCCAATGCCATGAAGGGAAATTGATTGGCAACCAATGCAGACTGCGGAGTGCTGGTGTAACATGGGCATACCTTGGGAAGCCCATGATTGCTCTCGCAGATGCATTCTACACGATCTGAAGTTTCCGAACATTTTTCAAAGGTAGCCCCATGTAGAGAGCATTACAGTAGTCGAACCTTGAGGTGATGAGGGCATGAGTGACTGTGAGCAGTGAGTCCCGGTCCAGATAGGGCCGCAACTGGTGTACCAGCCGAATCTGGCCAAACACCCCCCTCGCCACAGCTGAAAGATGGTTCTCTAATGTAACTTGTGGATCGAGGAGGACACCGAAGTTGCGGACCCTCTCTGAGGGGGTCAATAATTCCCGCCCAGGGTTGTGGATGAACAGATGGAATTGTCCTTGCGAGGCAGAACCCACAGCCACTCCATCTTATCCGAGTTGAGTCTGAGTCTGTTGACACCCATCCAGACCCCAACAGCCTCCAGGCACCGGCACATCACTTCCACTGCTTCGTTGACTGGACATGGGGTGGAGATGTATAACTGGGTATCATCAGCGTACTGATGATAGCACAATAGTATCGAAAGCCGCTGAGAGGTCAAGAAGCACCAGGACAGAGGACAAGCCCCTGTCCCAGGCCCACCAGAGATCATCCATCAATGCAACCAACGCAGTTTCTGTGCTGCAGCCGGGCCTGAATCCAGACTGCTGAGGACCTAGGTAATCGGCTTCTTCCAAGGACCGCTGGAGTTGGAGCGCTACCACCTTCTTGACAACCTTCCCCATAAAGGGAAGGTTGGAGAATGGACTGTAGTTATTAAGCATGGCTGGGTCCAGGGAAGGCTTCTTGAGGAGGGGGCACACAAGTGCCTCCTTATAAGGAGCCGGGAAGGACCCCCTCCCCAAGGAGGCATTGACAATCTCCTGGACCCAGCTCCGTGTCACCTCCCAACTGGCCGAAACCAGCCAGGAGGGACACAGATCCAGTAAACAGGTGGCAGAACTCACAGCTGCAATGGCCTTGTCGACTTCATCAGGTGTCACCAGATCAAACTCTTCCCAGACAGGTGGACAAGTATGGGCCCCAGTCACCTCGACTGACTCGTTGTCAGTCGACTCTGTTATCCAATTGGAGTCGAGGTCCGCCCGGATCTGAGCGATTTTATCAGTGAAAAACGTGTTAAAACCCTCGGCACTACTCTGCAAGGGCTCCCCAACTCCCCCCTGGTTAAGAAGGGAGCGGGTCACCCTAAACAGAGCAGCCCGGCAGGATTCTGCTGATGCAATCAAGGCGACATGATATGCGCATCTTGCCGCCTTGAGCGCCACTTTGTAAGTCTTAATAAAAGCTCTTACAAGTGTTCGATCAGATTCAGACTTACTCTTCCTCCATTGCTTCTCTAGACGTCTCTTCTGGCGTTTCAACTCCCGGAGCTCCTCGTTGAACCATGGAGCTCTACGGGGTCTAGCGCCACGGAGAGGTCGCAAAGGCGCAATCCAATCAAGAGCCTCCGCTGCAGCCTTGTTCCAGGCTTCTGCAAGAGACTCTGCCGAACTGTGGACGAGTGCATCTGGAATAATCCCAAGCGCCGTCTGAAAGCCCTCTGGGTCCATCAGGCGTCTGGGGCGGAACATTTTAATTGGTTCCGCCTCCCTGCGGGGAAGGATTGGAGCCAGGAAGTCAAGCCATAGTAGAAAATGGTCTGACCATGACAAAGGCAATACTTCTAAGCCCCTTAGTCTCAGACCCTTGCTCAATTGCTCAGAGAGGAATACCATGTCAGGTGCGTGTCCTCCCTCATGAGTCGGACCCTGTATTACTTGAGTCAGGTCCATGGCTGTCATGGTGGCCATGAACTCCTGTGCCAGTCCAGAGGCTACGCCGAGTGACAGCAGGTTGAAGTCCCCCAAGACAATAAGTCTGGGGAACTCCACCGCCAACCCGGCTACCTCCTCGAGCAGCACAGGCAGGGCTTTTGACACGCAGCTGGGAGGCAGGTACATGAGAAACAAGCCCACCTGAACCCCTAAGTCCAACTTCATCAAGAGAGACTCGCAACCCACAATGTCTGGAGCAATGAGTCCACGTAGGCAAAGGCTCTACCTGGCTATAATAGCCACTCCCCCCCCTTCCCTGGGGTCGAGGTTGATGCCATATCTGAAACCCAGCTGGGCAAATTTCAGAGAGAGGAACTCCTCCCTCTGGGCCCAGCCAGGTTTCAGTAATACATGCCAGGTCGGCCTCCTCATCCAGGATTAAATCCCGGATGAGGAGAGCTTTATTTACCACCGACCTGGCATTAAGCAGCAGCAACCTGAGCCCAGGGCCAGAATTACACTCATCACCAGTACCCAAGGTTGAGCTCACAGAGCCAGAACAAGGGATCGTTATTAAGCAACGATCCCTCGTTCCCCTGGAACGGCTAACTCTGTGGCTCCTGCCATATCTGCCTCTCCCCAGCAACACCGGGATATTCTGACCCTCTGTCACCCCAGAGATTAGCGCCCCCGCTCTTCCCGCCTCTCCGGCGTCAGGTGGGCCAAATCTGTCATTCATACTGTTTCCAATTATCTCATTCATACCATACTCCCACCCACCCCAACCATCACACTCATACCAGTCATTCACTCCATGCACAATATTATATCTACCCCAATCATCCATTAATTAAGAGACCCCCCAATAATATTAAAAATGAATTAAATTAATAATAGTTAAAAAAACACTAATAAAATATATCACGATAAATAAGTATAAAATAGAGAGTAAAAAGAGTTCATAAATTAATAATTGATAATATAAAATTAGATCTTAGTTATTAATTAATCATCAGTCAATCGATCAATCCAGGTGTGATATCATCTATAGGTCTTCTATGAGGTCTTAATGTCTTAAAAGGTCTTTAAAAAGCTGCTGTCTTCTACAATCAATCCACTAGGGGCACAGGTCTTCAATAATAGTGCATAGCAATCAGGAGGATTGATTATCTGTGGAATTTTTACGATGCCGCAAGGCAGATGCGAAAGGAACATTGGCTGGGGGAACACACTGCTACATGCTCCTCTCTAAAACTCCCTTTGCATTTCTCTCTCTCTTTTTCTTCAGGGTCCCTTCCAACACTCTTCCCCCCCCCACACTTTATGGACTGTCCACATGGACAGAAGAGGGGGTGAAAAGGGCATGGGATCATCTAGATGCCCACAGCATGAACGGACCTCTTTCTCTCTCTGCAAACAGGGAGAGATCATTAGCCGAGAAGGGGGTCAGACTAGATGGCCACTGTGGCCCCTTCCATCTCTATCATTCTGTAAGACTCCTGAATGAGAAAATGGGTCAGACTAGATGGCCACTGAGGTCCCTTCCCTCTCTATAACTCTGTAAGTCTCCTGAATGAAAAGGGGGGGGGTCAGACTAGATGGCCACCGAGGTCCCTTCCCTCTCTATCACTCTGTAAGTCTCCTGAATGAGAAGGGGGTCAGGTCAGACTAGATGGCCACTGAGTTCCGCTCCTTTCTCCTGAATGAGAAGGGGGGTCAAACTAGATGGCCACTGAGGCCTCTTCCCTCTCTATCACTCTGTAAGTCTCCTGAATGAGAAGAGGGGTCAGACTAGATGGCCACCGAGGTCCCTTCCCTCTCTATCACTCTGTAAGTCTCCTGAATGAGAAGGGGGTCAGGTCAGACTAGATGGCCACTGAGTTCCCTTTCCTCTCTATCATTCTGTAAGTCTCCTGAATGAGAAAATGGGTCAGACTAGATGGCCAGTGAGGTACCTTCCCTCTCTATCATTCTGTAAGTCTCCTGAATGAGAAGGGGGTCAGACCCTTTCCATCCCCCAACTTTTTCTGATATAAGACTCCATACTAATTAGATTACCCCTAATAACTGCCTTCTTCGTGTCCCAGATAACTGATTGTCTCATCCCGTCATTTTGATTTATTTCATAAAATTCCTGAATATCTTTCTGAATTTTTTCCTTATTTTCTTCACTTACTGAGACAATTGTATTGTATCTCCAAATTCTTTGTCTACCAGTAGGGTCTATCTTTATAACTGCCGTTATAGCTGCATGATCAGATATCCAATTACTTTTGATTTCTGCCTTTTTAACTTGAATATTTCCTGTTTTGTTCATGAATATATAATCAATACAACTAAACTTATTGTGTCTTGCTGAATAATATGTCCCTCTATTTGAATTATCAGCATGTAAATCTATCATATTTAACTTATTCAAATTTAATTGCTTCTTTTCTTTGTTATTAGCTGTTATTTCTACATTGAAATCCCCAGCAAATATCACCGTCCCCTCTGAAAATAAATCCAGTTTACGTTTTGCATTCATAATAAATTGTTTAGCATTTATATTTGGAGCGTATATTACCGCTAACGTTATCATCTTTTGATTCATTTTTCCTTTTACAAATAATAATCTTCCTTCTTTATCCCCTTTTGTTTGTATCACCTGAAAAATATTTCTTTGATTTATTAATATGGCCACTCCTTTCCAATTTGTTTCTCCTCTACTCTCAAAAATATATTTCCATTCTTTACTCTCAATCAGTTTATCCATTTTTTTCCTTCTCTTATGAGTTTCAGTAAGAAATAAGAAATCCACATAGTTTTCTTTCGCTAATTTCAATAATCTATACCTTTTCACCGGGGATGCTAAGCCATTTATATTCAATGCCATAATTGTTCGATCATAATTATGATGAAGAGAAATTAGCAGCAACAATGAGGTGGTGGGAGAAGGTTAAAAATTATATATTAACAACATCAGTAAGCGATGCAAATGTAAGAAATAAAATTCAATCACTCTATACAGAATGAACAATGTAACCCAGAGACAAAGCAAATGAAGGATACAAAATGGATTCTTCCCTGGTGAAGGGATTTTTTTTTCTGTATGGTGATGGTACACTTTATGCTTTCTGTTTTGTTTTTTGTAAAATTCTAAAAAAATCAATAAAAATATTTTTTTTTTTAAAAAAAGAGAAAGGGGTCAGACTAGATGGCCACCGAGACCCCTTCCCTCTCTATCAATCTGTAAGTCTCCTGAATGAGAAGGGGGGTCAGACTAGATGGCCACCGAGGTCCCTTCCCTCTCTATCACTCTGTAAGTCTCCTGAATGAGAAGGAGGGTCAGACTAGATGGACACCGAGGTCCCTTCCCTCTCTATCACTCTATAAGTCTCCTGAATGAGAAGGGGGATCAGGTCAGACTAGATGGCCACCAAGGTCCCTTCCCTCTCTATCATTCTGTAAGTCTCCTGAATGAGAAGGGGGTCAGACTAGATGGCCACTGAGGTCCCTTCCCTCTCTATCATTCTGTAAGTCTCCTGAATGAGAAGGGGGGTCAAACTAGATGGCCAGTGAGGTCCCTTTCCTCTCTATCATTCTGTAAGTCTCCTGAATGAGAAAGTGGGTCAGACTAGATGGCCACTGAGTTCCCTTTCCTCTCTATCATTCTGTAAGTCTCCTGAATGAGAAGGTGGGTCAGGTCAGACTAGAAGGCCACTGAGTTCCCTTTCCTCTCTATCATTCTGTAAGTCTTCTGAATGAGAAAGTGGGTCAGACTAGATGGCCACCAAGGTCCCTTCCCTCTCTATCATTCTGTAAGTCTCCTGAATGAGAAGGGGGTCAGACTAGATGGCCACCGAGGTCCCTTCCATCTCTATAATTCAAAGTGTGTGTTTGTGTATGAAAGAGCAAACTGTCCCATTCTTTCCTTCCAAAAGTAGCATTTTGCAACAACCGTTCTGATTGGATGGTGGTGAAGTGTCCCATGTGGCCAAAAGGCTGTGGCTGAATTTGGATTTTTGTGGCCAAAGGGCTGGGGCCAAGAGCTAGGGGCCTTTGGGCGAGGGAGTGAAGGCAGCGGCTGATCAGCTGCTGCAGAAGAAAGAGCTTCATCCAACTGGCAGAGGCAAAAAGTCCCATTCCCAGGAAAAATATCTTTGCATGCCTACAGCTAATTGAATGCAGCTGTATATCTTAGTTACAATATACAATGGTACCTCTAGAACCAGTCGTATTAGCTTTGCCATTCCATTGGATTATTTCAGAGACATGGAGAGGAGGGATCTGCTGCTTGGGTAGCAGTCTATCCTCCATACTAACATACCCAGGCCTCAGCTCTTTCGAGCTGAAGGATGCCAATGCAATGCTATTGTTTTTTAATTCATTTCTTTTCTAGCAGCTGTTTTATCTGGTAGTCTCTAGGTGCACCAGACTTCATAATAAATACTAAAACCTAAAATGGTCACCTAACATCAAAAACATCATAAAAAAACACAACAAAGAATGTTCTTTCTATGCCAACTCAGGAAGCTCAAACTGCCCAGGGAGCTGCTGATACAGTTCTACAGAGGAATCACTTCTATAACTGTCTGGTTTGGTTCTGCAACCCAACAAGACTGACACAGACTTCAGAGGTTAATCAGAACTGCAGAAAAAACAATTGCTGCCAATCTGCCTTCCATTGAGAACCTTACTGCACGAGTCAAAAAGAGGGCTGTGAAAATATTAACTGACCCCTCGCATTCTGGACATAAACTGTTTCAACTCCTACCCTCAAAACGTCACTACAGAGCACTACACAGCAAGACAACTAGACATAACAACAGTTTTTTCCCCGAACGCCATCACTCTACTAAACAAATATTTCCCTCAACACTATCAAACTATTTACTACGTCTGCACTACTATTACTACTATTTTTTTCTCATCATTCCTATCACCCATTTCCTCCCGCTTATGACCTGTATGACTGTAACTTGTTGCTGGTATCCTAAGATTTTTATTAATATTGACTGTTTCTTCATCGCTTATTTGACCCCTATAACAATCATTAAGTGTTTTATCACATGATTCTTGACAAATCTATATTTTCTTTTATGTACACTGAGACTATAGGCACCAAGACAAATTCTTGTGTGTCCAATCACACTTGTCCAATAACAAATAATTCTAATTCTAATACCCACCCAAGTGGAATGATCCTTGCTCAGGAAGGATGCAGGAAAATTTAAACCTTTAAATGGCTAGGGGTCCTAGAGTGCAGGACTCTTCTTTGACTCTTCCTTGTCAAAAAGCCAACTAGTTAAAGGAACAACACTCAGATACATTGAATTGTGAATCTCTGCAGCTGCAAGTCTAAGTAAAAAGTGATCTGGTTCTCCAGCAAGTCTTAGTGGGTGGTGACAGATGCTCAGGCCTCCAAATTCAGGTCCTCTCTTTCCTGTCCCAATCTTTTTTGCGAGGTGCAGACTGAGATGTGGACACAGCATTTTTGCTGACTGTGCTGTCCGCAGAGACAGCGATTGTTGGACTGTATTTAGGCATGTCTCTTTAAGATATTGCATTAGGGGAAATGTAGTGAAATTGCACTCTGGGTAATATAGTTTTACATGTGACCACATTTGTGTATTCCTATTGGCTCTGACTCAGGATGAGGGGTAATTGGAGAGAACATTCCAGAGGGTCTTTGTCTTCACTCACTAAGCCAGCCAGCATGTAGATGCTACACCTAGAGCCTGAGTCAATTCAACCTCTTTTTACCTGCACAATGGGAAAGATTATACTGCAGAAGAATCGCATCATAACTATGAGTTATTGTGAGAATGCCTGTAATAAAATGATCTGTGATACCTTATTGTGCTGAGTTATCTGACTGGGAAAAGTTGAACTTGTACTAGAACACTGACTGTTACTCAGTTGATGAGATAATCAGGTGCTTCCTCCTTCACCCACCCAGCCCTTTGTCCCTGCTATTGTTGCTGCTGTCAGCACCTGAAGCTGTTTATTATTAATTAAAGGAAAATATGTGCAGAATATATCAGTTGGAGTGAGTGAAGAAGACAATGATTTTATCTCTAACATTCCTACGTCCCCTACCAAATAAGCTAATTGTGCTTTGTCAATCCTAAATAACCCAGACACTATGATTGCTTGGCTAGTATGAAAGATTACAATAAAGCAAGTTTTCCAGAAGAGGAAGGCAGTGGAAACAGAGGAATGCAGCAATAGAAGCATTGTATGGATCACCAGGAAGCCAATGAAATTAATCCTAGAGCTAGAGGAAAGGGCTATTTTATGGAAGTAACTGCAAACTAGTGTAGCATGTTCCACTATCCTCTCATCAGATAGAATGTAGCCAAAACTATGTCAGAAGTGCCCAGTGAAAGATAGTTGTGATGATATCTAAGGAGGTTTCTCTCTTGACACTGTGTTCACCATTCTCCGGTAAAGGAATCAGTAATTTTTTATGATATATATGCCACATTCATGAGGTTTAAAACAAAGAAAATGTCATTTTAAAAGAGAGAAAATCAACACCAATACAAAGAATCTTTGACTAACTGCAGTCTATTTAGTGATCATTAGAAGTTACAACGGCACTGAAAATGGACTTCTCACCACTTTTCACACTTATGACCAGCGGTGGGCTATTAGATGGAACGCTAAATTGTGCTCACCGCCGCGCCTCATAAGTGCTTATGGGGCCAGTGCGATTTTGCTCCTGCACCTGTGGAGGTAGCAAAATCACGCACAGAGCCACAGGCGCACCCATGTTTCAGCATACACAGAAGCAAAAAAACTCACTGAAACACGGGCGTGCCTGCAGCTCCATGGGCAATTTTAGTACCTTCACAGGTGCAGAAGCAAAATTGTGCTGGCTCTGCAAGCACTTATGAGCCGCCACGGCGAGCACAATTTAGCGTTCCAGTTAGTAGACCACCGCTGCTTATGACTATCGCAACATCTCCATGGTCATCTAATCAAATTCAGATTTTTAGCAACTGTTTCATATTTATGATTAATTCTGGGGTCATGTTACCAACCTTCGTGACTTTCTGACAAGCAAAGTCAATGGGAAAGCCAACTTCACTTAACAACCATGTTACTAATTTAACAACTGTAATAATTCATTTAACAACTTTAGCAAGAAAGGTCATAAAATGGCAAAACTCACTTAACAACTGTCTCACTAAGCAACAAAATTTTTGGTCTTAATTGTCATAATTCAAGAACTACCTGTAATCTCCTATCTATAGATATAGTTTATTATGCTATAGCTGACTGAAATTTGTGTGAATTGGTCCTTCACATATTGCATTTTGTATTCTTTATTTGTAAATAAAGAGTCATCTAACCAGAATGGAAGAAACAAGCAGTTATAAAATAATGTATTTAACACTGCATTATTTTATAGTCTTGGCCAAATAATTGGTTTTCCATAAATTGCCATGAAAATAATATTTTAAAATGTTTCTTGTAGAAATTTTGAATAATGATGATTGTGATAAAAGAGAGCTTAAGAGTTGAAACGCCAGAAGAGACGTCTAGAGAAGCGATGGAGGAAGAGTAAGTCCGAATCCGACCGAACACTTGTAAGAGCTTTTATTAAGACTTACAAAGTGGCGCTCAAGGCGGCAAGATGCGCGTACCATGCCGCCTTGATTGCATCAGCGGAATCCCGCCCGGCTGCCCTGTTTAAGGTGACCCGCTCCCTTCTAAATCAGGGGGGAGTTGGGGAACCCTTGCAGGGCAGTGCTGAGGAATTTAACTCGTTTTTTGCTGATAAAGTCGCTCGGATCCGAGCGGAACTCGACTCCAATTGCATAGCAGTATCGGCTGACAATGAGTCAGTTGAGGTGACTGGGGCTAAACGTCTTTGTCCATCTGTCTGGGAGGAGTTTGACTTGGTGACACCTGATGAAGTGGACAAGGCCATTGGAGCTGTGAGTTCTGCCACCTGCTTACTGGATCCGTGTCCCTCTTGGTTGGTTTCGGCCAGTCGAGAGGTGACACGGAGCTGGGTCCAGGAGATTGTCACCGCCTCCTTGGGGAGGGGGTCCTTCCCGGCTCCTTATAAGGAGGCACTTGTGCGCCCCCTCCTCAAGAAGCCCTCCCTGGACCCAGCCGTGCTTAATAACTACCGTCCAGTCTCCAACCTTCCCTTTATGGGGAAGGTTGTTGAGAAGGTGGTGGCGCTCCAACTCCAGCGGTCCTTGGAAGAAGCCGATTATCTAGAGCCTCAACAGTCGGGTTTCAGGCCCGGTTACAGCACAGAAACTGCTTTGGTCGCGTTGATGGATGATCTCTGGCGGGCCCGGGACAGGGGCTTGTCCTCTGTCCTGGTGCTTCTTGACCTCTCAGCGGCTTTCGATACCATCGACCATGGTATCCTTCTGCGCCGACTGGAGGGGTTGGGAGTGGGAGGCACTGTTCTCCAGTGGTTCCCCTCCTACCTCTCCGGTCGGTCGCAGTCGGTGTTAGTGGGGGGTCAGAGGTCGACTCCGAGGTCTCTCCCTTGTGGGGTGCCTCAGGGGTCGGTCCTCTCCCCCCTGCTATTTAATATCTACATGAAACCGCTGGGTGAGATCATCCAAGGGCATGGGGTGAGGTATCATCAATATGCGGATGATACCCAGTTGTACATCTCCACCCCATGTCCAGTCAGCGAAGCAGTGGAAGTGATGTGCCGGTGCCTGGAGGCTGTTGGGGACTGGATGGGTGTCAACAAACTCAAACTCAATCCAGAGAAGACGGAGTGGCTGTGGGTGTTGCCTCCCAAGGACAATTCCATCTGTCCATCCATTACCCTGGGGGGGGAACTACTGACCCCCTCAGAGAGGGTGCGCAACTTGGGCGTCCTCCTCGACCCACAGCTGACATTGGAACATCATCTTTCGGCTGTGGCGAGGAGGGTGTTTGCCCAGGTTCGCCTGGTGCACCAGTTGCGGCCCTATTTGGACAGGGAGTCATTACTCACAGTCACTCATGCCCTTATCACCTCGAGGTTCGATTACTGCAACGCTCTCTACATGGGGCTACCTTTGAAAAGTGTTCGGAAACTTCAGATCGTGCAGAACGCAGCCGCGAGAGCCATCGTGGGGCTTCCCAGATTCGCCCACGTTTCTACAACACTCCGTGGCCTGCATTGGCTGCCGATCAGTTTCCGATCACAATTCAAAGTGTTGGTCATGACCTTTAAAGCCCTACATGGCATTGGACCAGAATACCTCCGGAACCGCCTACTACCGCACGAATCCCAGCAGCCAATAAGGTCCCACAGAGTCGGCCTTCTCCGGGTCCCGTCGACTAAACAATGTCGTCTGGCGGGCCCCAGGGGAAGAGCCTTCTCTGTGGCGGCCCCGGCCCTCTGGAATCAACTCCCCCCGGAGATTAGAACTGCTCCCACCCTCCTTGTCTTCCGTAAACTACTTAAGACCCATCTATACCGCCAGGCATGGGGGATTTGAGACACCTTTCCCCCAGGCTTATTATAATTTATGTTTGGTATGTATGTGTTGTTTGGTTTTTTAAATTGATAGGGTTTTTAGTTTTTTCTTAATATTAGATTTGTGCCTGTACAATATTGTTTTATCGCTTGTTGTGAGCCGCCCCGAGTCTTCGGACAGGGGCGGCATACAAATCTAATAAATTATTATTATTATTATTATTATTATTATTATTATTATTATTATTATTATTATTAATAATAATACTATGATATACATTATTAATAATGAAGCCATAAAACTGCATTATTAAAGTATGGTAGTGAAAATTTCATTAATGAATTCATATAATCATTTTGAAGGGAAAAAAAGTGTTAATGCAAACATTTTCAACCTTTTACTGAACAATAGGGGCACAAATAATGTGTCTGCAAAGGTAATATATAAAATAATCTCGAATAGAAAATTAGTGATACTGTAATAGCTTGCATGTTTATTTTAAATGCATGTACCTGAAGATGGTTCTTAAGCTTAGTGATATTAGAATATTCCTATAAATGTGCTATTTTGTTTCATTTTCTTTAATGTACGAAAGAAACTTAAAAAAAATGAGCACATATCTTCAAGCAAGGATTTAAAATCCAGTTTAAAAAAATGTTTCTTTCCATTGAATTATGACAATCTTTTTGACTGCATTGCAAGCCCAGTATGTCCAGAATTCTGTACAAATTGATAAAATAACCCAATAATGACATTTTGTGGCAGTGTCTGGCAACTTTAATAAATTCATATTTCAACTCCCAGAATTCCAGAGCCAGCATATTTTAGAAATTGCAAATGTTGAGAAATAGGAGTAAGCAATAACATTTTAAAGAGCTACAAAAAGCACAAGTTGAAACACTTCTACCTCTAATTACAAAATCGTATTACCATAATCTTCATTCAATTCAGCCCTCTACAATTTATATTCAGTATATACTGTAGACTGAATAAATAAAGATAAATATGCATATTTATCTTATTCCCTTGTCAAACTGAAGCTATTTCATCATGTTCAGTATGGTTTCCTGACATGAATTTACGTATGGACAATTATATGTTCTAGGATTCCCATTTTTCTGTGGATATTCCAGTTTGACACAGTCCACACAATCAGGGGTATTTCTATAATCAATGTAGCACATATTTTTATTTTTATGTGTTCTTTCACTTTCTCATTTTTTTCTAAAATATCTTAAACATTTGGCATTTTGTTTTCTATGCAGGGTTCTATCTGTGTTAGGTGATGCCAAACTTTATATTATCTGTTCAAGATACTTTCTCAGTAAAATACAGGAGTGGCTTACCAATGCCTTCTCCCACACTGTACGAAATTATGCCTTTGCCAAGGCTTCCAGCATCTTCCTGCATCACTGCTGCCTGATATAGATGCTGGCTTCCTTTAGCTGGGCAGTTGGAATGACCTTCACACTTCTTGCTGTTAGTATAGACTTTTGATGTCCTGTCCTGGCATTCTTTGTTCATCTCTTTCAGCAACAACTATCTCCTCAATCAGGTTGTAGAGGAGATAGTTGTATTGGCAGGAAGAAGTTGTTTACTCAGAAGTAAATGACACCCATCTCAGATATATTCTCAACTAATAAAGGATTCTTGCTAGAAGAAAGTACAGCTTTTCCTCAATCAATATAAAACAATCAGTTTGTCATATGTGTGATTGTAGATTATATATTTAGCTTAAAAAATGAAATTAGCCATTATCAAAGCATTCAATGAATAAGGTAGTTCTCCATTCAGGTTCTAAAACCATTCAAAAAGTAATAGGGCTATATAACAGAGTTCTATCTAATTATTATTTTAAAAAGTCCTTAACCCTACAGAACTTTTAAACTGAATTCTAGTTCATGAAATAAATATTTTAATCTGGCCCAAATACCACTAAATATGATACTTCTATTTCTGTGGAAGTACCTTGCTAATATTGTCTGAATCCCATGGCTTTTGAAAGAAGGCAATGGGAACTACCTTGTATTGCGGCAAAAAAAATTATACATACACATCCGAGCATTTTAATTTAGCTATCCCTTGTTAAAAATGGTTGTATCCAAACCTGATCATATTATCTACTGAAATTACAAGGATCGTCCAGAAAGCAATGCACTACATTTTTTTTCTCAGCCTACAGTAATGGTACGAATGTGAAACTTTTGATATACATTATTTGAATTGTCAGGAGTGCGTATGTAAATTTTGTGTTTCTTCAGCAGTGTTTCGAAATGGCGTCTGTAAGTGATGTAAGTTACAAGCGGTGTGTCGTCATTGAATTTCTCACTTTGGAGAAAAAAACTGTTGTAAACATTCACAAACGTGTGTACAGTATATGAATAACCTGCAGTTGACAGAAGTACGATTAGTCACTGGACATAAACGGTGAGACCATTAGAAGAACAGAACAGAAGAACAGAGGGTGAGGCCATTAGAACAAGGAGTGGTACTGACAGGGCATTACACGCCCTTGTGTCTCACTGGAAGAAGGCCATAGAACGGAACGGAGATTACATGGAAAAATAGGGAGTGTAGAAGAGACATCATTCTTTTTTGTGGATAAGTTTCACTGTGTTCAATAAATAATTGTTGAAGAAAAAAATGTGGTGCTTTACTTTCTGGGCAACCCTCATAATTGGATGAAAATTAATTATCAGTATTGAGTACCAAACTAAGAACTATATTCTTATATTTTATTTTATTTTAGTATAGAAATTATATAGAAACATTAGTACAGTAGAGTCTTGGTTATCCGTCCTTCAGATATCTGACATTCCAGATCGTCCAGTGTCGTGGCTGTTTGGGGGCATGGCTATAGGCATTTCTGCACCCCCCAGACATGCCCCCAAACATGGCAGCTGAGACAGGGAAGAAATGCAATTTTCCTCTTCAGCTAATCAGAAACAGGCAAGAATTTTATTTCCTTCTTTTGAGGGCGGGACTTGTCATAACATACAAAAAAATCAACAAGCAAATCTCTGGGCTCTCTTCTGTTTGGAGAAAATGCCCCCTTTTCTCTCCCTCCCCCATTACTCGGATAATTTTTCTAGAAAGTTCGCTGAAATATGACACTTTGAATTGTGACCGGAAACTGATCGGCAACCAATGCAGACTGCGGAGTGTTGGTGTAACAGGGGCATACTTAGGGAAGCCCATGATTGCTCTCGCAGCTGCATTCTGCACGATCTGAAGTTTCCGAACCCTTTTCAGAGGTAGCCCCATGTAGAGAGCGTTACAGTAGTCGAGCCTCGCGGTGATGAAGGCATGAGTGACTGTGAGCAGTGACTCCCGGTCCAGATAGGGCCGCAACTGGTGCACCAGACGAACCTGGGCAAACGCCCCCCTCACCACAGCTGAAAAATGTTTCTCTAATGTGAGCTGTGGATCTTCCAGGCAGGAGGGTTACACTGAGAGGAGCCAGGGTGGTGGAGGTGCAGGCTGCTGCAATGCCCAAGTGGATGGGCAAGCGGGCGAGCTGGGAGGAGGGCAGTGGGGACCCCGCTGGCAGGAAATGTTCGCATTGGCAGTGGCGGTGACCTGGGCAAGTGGAGGAAGGAAGGAAAGAGTGTGCGAGAGGCAGACGGAATGCCCGTTGGCTTTTGCAGGAGCCAGGGCCTATTTATTTTTATTTATTTTTCTCCTGCTTTGATTTTGAATCAGGTCAAGGCCACATACAGTACAGTCTGATTATCTGACATTTTAGCTATCTATCAGCCCGCCCATTTATGTCAGATAATCAAGACTTAATTTTTAAAAGATCTTCATATTAAGCATCATTTTAAGTAAATCTGTATTTTGTTTATGCACAGAGAATATATTCTGCTAACATTGCACATGCACATCCTTCATAATGATGTTCATTATCTTAGAAATCCTAATAAAATCTAATAAAAGAGCTTAATGTTTAGAATTTCTTGTATCATTTCTGCAGACTGCTCCCTTGAAAATAAGTTCCAACTTTTTCACTTAAGTTAATGAATTCTATTATGTGAGCTTAGTCAATCTCAGTGATATTTCAGGAAAAGCATTCAAAGGATGCTTTTTTTAATAGCATAACTCATAAACTCTTCAACAGCTAATGAGAACATATAATGAAAGACTGCAGTGCAAAAGCTTTTAGTACTATTTTGTTATGCTTGTGCATTTATAGTTATGACATCATGTATTTAAATATAAATAACTGCTTTTATGACAGAGAAATGTGTGCTGATCCCTATAATTTACAGTTCCTGAGTCTAAAGGCACCAGTTCAACATGTTCTGCTCCAGCCAGTGAGGCGACACAAAGTAGGCCAGAATAATTTGCTGGCTCAACAGCTGATCTCTATTCCGCCTCAGTAACAAGGCTGGCAAATGGTGCTGTCTCGACAGCTTTAATGTGCAACAAATTAAAGAAAGTCATTAGATTTCCTGCCAACAGGAAAAACATTCCCCAGTCCTTCTCCCTAATGTTGCATGGGGCTGCGAAAATAAAGATGAGTTTTGACAGAGAGGCTTGGTCTTCTCTGAATCTGATCTATGGGATGGATGGGGGTTTTCTGCCTTTCCTGCTTTAGTCCGCACTTACTGCACAAGGCCCAGACCATAGCTGCTATCTCAAGGGGGATTTATAGATTATCACTCCTTATCATTGTGTTCTCATGCTCTGTTTCCCCCCCCCCCCCACTCAACTTTTCACTTTTCTTCCTTGCTTTTTTATCTTATTTTCTCAATCTATCTTCAGTCAGGGAGATATAATTTTCTCCATCATTTTTCTCCATTGACAACTCTCCCTCTATTGCTCACTCCACTAGCCCATTGTGTCATTTCTTTTGGGCCCTGCTCTGGCATATAAGTGGCCCATCAGTATCTGTGTAGATAAAGAGTCTGCATAGTGAAAAGTTAACATTATACAAAAGTCTCCAGTGATCAGTGGAAAGAAATGTGTCCACTGTAGCAGAAAGCGATCAATAGGAACATGTTAAATTCTGGTGAAATACTGCAAATTGTGCCTCAGGAGAAGATACTGCAAATTGTGCCTCAGGAGAAGATGAAAAACACTACTTGGATCAGATAAATATGAAATTAAGTGGGTAGGGGTTGGGGAAAAGTTGTGTTATTTAAAAAAGTTTTAAAATAAATCTCACATAATAGTTGCAATTAAAGGAACATGGGATGAGCAATTCAATATCTTTGACATATAGTCAGATGAGGCTACTTCTAAAACATGATGTACTAAATCCTTTAAACCAAGCCATGTTATGAATTGGAGACACTCCTCTTGAAAACATAAATCTTTTAATTTCTGATATTTATTGTTTATAATTTAATAGTAAGATGCATGTTTTGTCTGCAGAAGGTTGCAGGTATGAGAGGAAAAAAACCACGTCTGAGCCCAAGGAGCTGTGTACCATGTCTTCTACACTTGGGTGGGAAAGTGGTTTTTCTCAGTTGTATCAACTACCAGAAGTTGTCCTTTAGCAACATACAGAAAGCCACATTTCCCATGGTAAAACTGGCAATAATAACTCAATTACATATTCTTTATAAGGTAGATTAAATGGCATCTTCTTGCCAATTTTTAGAATTTCTTCCGCATAAAAACAAGCTTATCTCTTTCATCAGAGTTTATATTTTATATTTGCAAACGAGCTTATATTTGTATATGCTGTCTTCTTTGTGACTTAGTACGGTATAATAATTATTTTATCTTACCTTTAAACAGTATGTGCAATTTATATTAACAACCAGGGATACTGCCATGAACAACTCCTAAATTTTGCCTAAATGGTATTATACACCGGCACAACTTGCACACTTCCAGGGGAAAGGGAAAGGTAATTGTTGGCATGGTTACCAAAGGAAAGGAATTTTCATGCATATGTTCTGGGAGTGTGTTGAAGTTCAGAAATTTTGGAAGGAAGTGCAGAACGAAATAAATAAAATGCTAAACATTAATTGGATAATTACAAAAGAAATAGCGATATTAATTAAACAAAGAGAATTAAGAGATTTTAAAGAAATAAAAACTACAGCATTGGAAAGCGCTCAAGCGGTAGTGGTATTGGGTTGGAAAGAGTCTATAAAATGGACATTACAGAACTGGTATTGGTACATGGTTGATCACATTCATTTTGAAATCATGGAAATAAGATTAAACAAGTTTGATAAAAATAAATTGGAGAAGCTGATGGTACGATGGAATAAGGTGAAAGATTATATGTTGAGTAGAATTTGTGACGAAAATGTGAAAAATAAACTCCAATCACTCTTTGAATAGTAAACAAATGCAAAATAGAGCTAAGGGGGGAGAAAGAACATAATCTTGTAAATATTTGAACCCCCTGCAATTGGTGGTGGTGGTGATGGTTATTGTCAGTCGGGTGATGGGCACATGCACTGTGCACTGTTTTATGTTTGTTTTATGTAACCTTATGTGCAAAACCAATAAAATATATTTAAAAAAAAGACCATGAGCTTACTAATTCCTTTAACAACTTGAAAGATGATTGTATCATTATAAGCCTAGAATCTTTATTCGATCTTTAGATGATTATTATTCTAATTAATTCAGTCAAGCCATATTAAAGTCCACATAAAATTTGGTTAATAAAGTTTGTCTCGATTATCTGAAGAAAGATAGCTTCAGTCCCAGACATGTTTCCCATGACCATACTGCAACCTGAAATGTACATCTCAGCCTAGGGCAACAAATCCTATAGTTGTGCCTAATATCCTGTAGTACAGTAAGTAACAATTATTCTGGTATTTAATATAGAATTTCCAGAAAGCAGGGGTGAAATGCTACCGGTTTGAGCATACTGGTAGTGGCAATCACCAGTGATTTGCTGAACCAGTATCGATGGCTGGCTGATCATGGCCCCGAACTGGTCCCCCAGTCGCTGCTCGCTCGCCCTGCCCCAACCAGTCTCTGCTCTGTAGCTTGCCTGCCTGAAGTGCTATGCCCCTCATCTGCCTGCCAGATAAGCCTGTGAAGCCTGTTTTCCCTACTCCATTCCCTGCAGCCCGTAGCCCCAATATACTTTCCTGCCTTCCATGCAGCCTTCCCGGAATCCCTGTGTCCAGCTTGCGAAGGCAGGAAAACGGAAGGCCAAGTGGAAGGCAGGCAAGCATGTTGGGGCAGCGGGGAGATAGCAGCCTACTCCCTTCCCCACAGCTTTGCCATGCTTGGCAGCCTCCCATGCAGCCTTCCTGGTGTCCCGGTGGCTAGCTTTGGAAGGCAGGCAAGTGGAAGGCTATGCGGAAGGCAACAGGCTCAAGCTCAACCCAGACAAGACCGACGTGTGGACATTTCCTCCTAAGTTCAATCTATCCGTCCATTGTTCTGGGAGGGGAAACACTGTTGCCCTCAGATAGGGTTTGCAACTTGGGTGTCCTCCTGGACCCACGGCTGAGTCTTGACTGTCACCTTTCAGCTGTAGCCAGGGGGACCTTTGCCCAGGTTTGCCTGGTTCACCAGTTGCAGCCCTATTTGGACCAGGAGGCTCTCCGCACAGTCACTCAGGCTCTCATCACCTCCCATCTTGATTATTGCAATGCGCTTTACATGGAGCTACCCTTGAAGTGTTCGGAGACTGCAAATAGTCCAGAATGCAGCCGCGAGAGCTGTCATGGGTATGTCTCAGTATACCCATAGAACACCTGTGCTCTGCAAGCTGCACTAGCTTCCTATTAGTTTATGGGCACAATTCAAGGTGTTGATTATTACCTATAAAGCCCTTTATGGCTCAGGGCCAGACTATTTATGTGACCGCCTCCTGCCACATACTTCCCACAGACCAGTAAGAGCACACAGAGTTGGTCTCCTCCAGGTCCTGTTGACTAAACAATGTAGGTTGGCGGGACCGTGGGGGGTGGGCCTTCTCTGTGGCTGCCCCGGCTCTATGGAACCCACTGCCCCCCGATGTCCATACTGCTCCTACCCTACTGGCCTTCCACAAGGCCACAAAAACCTGGCTTTGCCAGCAGGCCTGGGGACCATGAATTGTGCATCTTTCATGGCCAAATTTTACTTTATGAATGGTGTGCATACATAAGATTTGATTAGTTTTTATATAAATGGGTTTTATCGGGGTTAGTTTCTTAAAGATTATATTCAACTTCTTTTTATTGCTGTATCTTTTTGTATTGTACTATATTATGTTGTAAGCCACCCTGAGTCCTTCAGGATTGGGCGGCATAAAAGTCGAATAAATAAATGAATAAATAAATAAATAAGCATGTGGCTATCTCAACAGCCTACTCCCTTCCCCACAGCCCTGCCATGCTTGGTGGCCTTCCATGCAGCTTTCTAGGTGGTCCCCCATGCCTGCATGCCTTTGGAGGTTTGTGGTCGGCTGAGCAGGACATGGCAAGGGCAGAGATTGCCAGGCCTCCCCAGCAACAGGCATACCAGGGCTGCCTTCCCCACCTCTGTGTGCTGCGCATGGAAGGGGCTGCCTCTGTCACTCTTGCCACCCTCCCTCCCCACCTGGTTGCAGATGTCCATCTGCCCAAAGCAAACTGCTGAAACAACCCTGCCACCATTCACTTTCTTCCTTCTCCCACTTCGAAACAAAAGCAAACGGTGGTCCACTGAGGTAAATGCCGCCATCTAGGCCCAAGGGAAAGCTCCACATTTGTGCAGCAGGCCTGGCCCTCTCTGGGGGGGGCTGGTGCCCCACCTCCCCCCTCTCTCGCTTCTACACTGGCAGGAAATGGCACCATGGTTGAGCTTCCTTCCCCCCCAGAGTGCTGGACTCTGCAAACCAAATTTCCTGGCACTGTTGGTCAAAGAGAGCAATCAGGTGTCCAGGTGGGAAGCCAGTGGGCTGCTTCGGAGTCCCAAGCTCTGTGGAGCTGGCACAGGAGGCATGCGTGAAAAGTAGCCTTTTCTACAGCATCCCCCTCCCCTTTAGATCACCTGGGAGTGCTCTACTTTTGCAGAACGGGGTGAGCAGTTTGTACGGAGGATTGGCAGGGGATCTGCTGCCTTCTGGGATGGAGAGCAGGGCAAGAGAAGGTTCCAAGGTTCACCTGGACAGTCAAGCCAGATAGTGGAGGGAAGCTCAAAGCTTCAGAAGGGAAGAATGTGCATCTCCTGGCTCTAACAGCAAGTGACCTGAGTGACATAAAGTTGGCTATGCTCACCTGGACACAGGACCCTCACCGAGCCCAGGCCCACAGAAACAGTGGCAATTTTTTTTAGATTTCATCTAAAGTGATTGTTCAAGTAAAATTTCCATATGCAACAGAAATCCTTTTTTAAATAAAAGCACATTTGCTTTAAATATCTCAACATATGATGTAGTGATTTAATGGGATGATGCATTTTAATTGGTAGAAGGTGTATCTTGCTTCATATACTTCTGAGTGTAATTCTGAAAAAAAGTCTCTTCACAGATAGTGCAGATATAATAAATAAAACTTATTTAAATCATTTTCAGCTCTGTGGGAGGAATGACCCTCACCATCAACTGACATTGAATTATTCTGCATTTGATTTTAGGTTTTTCCAAACTGCAGCTATCCAGGCATATTTCAACTCTTATTCCGCCATGATGCCCACTAATGCCAGACACATCTGAATCTATCTTTACAGTTATTGTTATGCTGGTTGAGGAAATCATTTCAACTCCTTGGAAAAACAGATTACACATGAGATATACTGTATATTATTTAGTACATTGCTTAAATGTTACCAAACATCAATTTCGATCGACAATCTTGGAAACAGTTTAGAAAAACAAGAAATCTTGCTGGCAACTTAACAATAACAGCTTAATTTTCTGTCATAGTCTTGCAAGCATATATTTCGAATTCGAGGGCCTTCTCCGTGGCATTAAGTTATGCCTTCGCCTTCGGATCTGGACCGTGCGCGCGTGTCTTCCACAAAAGATGGGTGTGGTTACTTCTAATACTTCCAGGCGCATTCGTGGAAGATAGGCGGCGGCACCTAGATGAACGCGGTTTTCAAGCGAACACGGGGAAACAATGCTGTAGCGATCTTGCGACAAGGTTGCAGACGTGATCTCCAAACTAAGCAACCGCCCTTCTCTTTCCTCCTCCCACCTCCGTCTTCCAGCTTTATGTCATCCAACGGAGGCGCATTTACTTTCTACGCCGGGATCGAGAGCTTTCCGACGCCTTATCTTCGCCCAGCACAACCCCGCTCACCAGCCAGATGCTCGCCGGGAGAGGGAAAGGGGCAGGCGCCGCGCGGTTCAACTGCCATCCCTCCTCCTCTGCAGCTGCTTTGAGTTCCGCTCAGCAGTAGCGCGCTTACCAAAGCCGGCGCTTCAGCACAGTCTCCAACCTGGGCACAGGCCGCTCGCTTCTTCACCCCGGGAGGCACTCAGCAACCTCGCTCGCTACGTCCCACCTTCTGCTCTCTGCCATTGGGCGGCAGAAGAACTTGGGTAGTTGCCGTTGGCTATTAGAGACGTCGCTCCTCGCAGGGTGGGGAAAGAACCCAATAGGCACTTGGACGCCACTGGGCAGGAGACTGAAGTCTTTCTCTTTGCTTGAGCGCCTTCGGATGCGCTGCTGGTCTTCTTTCCCGTTTCAGACCAACAACGGAGGGAAGCGGCGGCCTCAGTTAAAGGGCGGACGGCGTCACCACCAGGTGGAGGAGGTGAAGCGAGGGGGAGCAGGCGAAGGGAAGGGTGAAGCGAGAACTTTGTTGGGAGGGCGAGGCTGCTGGTTTCTCCGGGAGACGCTTTGAGGGGCTGCTGGGGGTTGAGTTAGACGGTGACTCGCCCATATCTCTTGGGAGCGGGTCGCCTGCGTAGCTCTCGCTCTCCGGGAGGAGGCGACAACAGCGATAGCGGCTGCCGAGAGCTCCTCGAGTGCTGCCGGACGCGGCGGAGACTAGCCGAGCACGATCCAGGATCCATCCCTTCTCCTCGCCCAAGGCAAGCGATGCTTTCGGGGAACACCCGACGGTTCCAGTGACTTAATCGAAGCTTCGAAAAAGAGCAGCCACAGTACGGAGCGAAAGAAGGCCAATCTTCACTGCTGGAGATGGTGCCCGCCCCAGGATTACTTTAAAGCCTTCTTTTCAGCCCCTCTTTGGTGGAGGTGAGCTGGAGGGACCTACTGTCGGCTACTCCCAGAACCGGCAGGCTCTAGCGTGGGACGCGTTGCTTAGTGCCGCGTCTAACCCACTCGATCCCCCTTTCTCTGTGGGAAGACGGTAATCCTGTAATCCCAACTCCGGAGTCTTCTCTAGCCGTGTAAAAAGAAAATAATCGTCTGGATAATGTCATCCTCAAGCAGATTCAAAAAGGACAAAGAGATCGTAGCTGAGTACGAAAGTCAAGTGAAAGGTAAAAAAGCCAGGGTGGGTTAGGATGTAGTTTTTTTCTCTTTATTCCCCCATCGCTACCATCACCTATTTGGTTGCGCTTCCCTGCCTTCTTCGTGCCAAGGACAGAGTGAAAATCCGTCCTTCCGGATTAATCAGCCGGAAAAAGATAGCCACTGTATGATCTGGGTACACAGATACTAGTGTGGATTAGAATCTTGGCAATCTTGAGATAAATTGCATTGAATGAAAAGGGTGACAAGAAAATCCATTCACGGAAACTGTTGATGGACTGTAGTAATATTGTGTGGATGTGGCAGCTGTGTCGAGGTAAAATTAAATCGTTTTAAATGGTAAGTGCTCCAACTTCCAGGAGACACTAACCTGGGAGTCATCCAGTTCATTGGTCAATCTGAGAAAAAGGAATGGGTGGGACATTGGTAAGCAAGCCTATTTATTTTATTTATTTATTTATTACTTAGATTTGTATGCCGCCCCTCTCCGAAGACTTACTGTATAGACTTACCAGCCATCTTTATAACTCTTCCTGAGCAGAAATCTGGAAGAGAGGTTTAATTTTTTTTAAAGTTAATTGTCCACATAATAATTGCAATGCATAGTTTTCCTTTTTTTGAGCAAACTTGTCTAGTTACTCTTAAATTATTTTGGACATTGATTTGATGAAAGGAAGGTTGTTGCCAGTTCACATCTGCATATAAATTCAGTTTACTTCATTCACTCTGTCAGGGCTGTTCAAAATACTTTTTTTAAAACTAATCCTATTAGAGGTAAAGAGAACCACAGTGGTTTGTCCATTTCATGTGTTTTTCTTCAGTTATTACCTTTTTCATGTTACAAAAAATATATTTAAAAAACTCGAGTTTTTATTCTATTTTCTCTTCTTCCAAAAAAATTGTTAATGGAAATAAAATCATCCAGCTACTTAACTGGTGTTCAAATAATAGAAAAAATAGATATGCAGTAGTGACATTTTAAAATATAACATGTAATGACTTGATTTGCTGACAAATATACGTGGTATACAAGTTGGATGTTCATTCTTTTACAAATGGAGCTACAAGCTGTGGAGCTTTAAATATTTTTGTTTTTAGGAATAAACAAGTTAATGTTGAAAATCAAATAAGTTATCAGTATTGCAAATACATTTTGTTTTCTGGGTTTGCCTTGTCCTCCTTCAAAAAGTTACAGAAAGCTTCTTTTCATGAAAAATAGGTAAAAAAAGTAATAGTGATGGGAAGTTCAGACTTCATGAGTTGTCACATGAAGTTTTGTTTAACCAGTTTCATTTCTGAACCTATAGTACTAGTAACAGTTTTTACTCTCTTTATGTAGATTTTATTAAGTAAAACTTCCACATATTAGTTTAATTCTTAATTTGGTATATTTTGGACTATTTTTCATTGTATTCAGTTCTTAGTACTTCATAGTTCATACTTCATAAATCCTTTTTCCTCCTTTCATATCGCTTATTAAAGGATCCAAGATTGTGGTCATTTTTAATTTATATGACAGTGTTAATCAGAATTATCTAGCATGTCTGTGGAGTATTGGAATGGTGCAGTAAAGGCTCTTGATATCTAAGGTTTTGAATAGTGATGGGCGAACCTGACGAAATTCGGGTTCTGCGGATTCAGGCGGACTTTACAAAAAATTCGGATGACATCACCGAACTTGAACCCGAACATTCCATGACAATGAAATTGTGGGATTTCCAAGCTCCTTTTGCTGAAAGGACCTCCCTTTACTTGCTTGGAAGAGGGGCCGGAAACATAGTGTAATGGTTAGCTCTTTCGACTTTGAATCATTTATTATTATTATTATTAGTAGTAGTAGTATCATCATCATCATCATCATCATCATCATCATCATCATCATGCTTCTTTATATAATAAAAGGAGTTTGGGTCTTGTTAATCCTTTCTTAGTGGGAAAAAAAGAAAGCATTAAAAAGACCCTCCAGCTCTTGGGGGGCAAAAGGGAACCTTCCCGATGTGCCCATGGAAATAATTAATTAATGAATGATGATGATGATGATGATAATAATAATAAATAAATAAATAAATAAAAATTTAAAAAAATTAAAAAGGTGGTTCCACCGGGATTCGAACCCCGATCGCTAGATTCAAAGTCAAGAGTGCTAACTATTACACTATAAAATTAGCTATGCTTCTGGCCTCTCTTCCAAGCAAGTAAAGGGAGCTCCCCTGTCATTAAACAACTGAGTCATGTGGGATGAAGGGACAGGATTGTGAAGCATTTTCATCCCACACAGGATTTAAAAAAACAACAACACTCCATCCGCCCCCCCCCCCCCCATGAGCCTTTCCTGCCCCCAGCTTTAGCCTCCCAGACGGAATCAAAGAGAAAAGCAATTCACTTTTCCATTCTGCGGAGTGGTGGTGGGAAATTGCTGCTCTTATGCGGTGCTGGAATTTCTCTCTTGCTCTGAAGTTGGAAGAATTAAGTAACCTGCTTTGCATTTAGCTCATTTGCCCTCCTGCTTTCCTATTTCAGGCTATTCTTTCAATTTGAAATAAAAAATGAAATTTTAATTTAAAAAAAAAATCTAACCAGGCTCGTAGGGGATATTTTACCGCATGGTATATTTAATTTTTTTTTGCAGCAGCAGCAGTAGCAGTTATATGATTCCATCATAGAGAAACCTCCCTTTACTTGCTTGGAAGAGAGGTCAGAAGCATAGCAAATTCTATAGTGTAATGGTTAGCACTCTCGACTTTGAATCTAGCGATCGGGGTTCAAATCCCGGTGGAATTTTTAAAATTTTCATTTATTTATTATTATTATTATTATTATTATCATCATCATTATCATCATCATTATTTATTAATTATTTCCATTGGCACATTGGGAAGGTTCCCTTTTGCCCCCCAAGTGCTGGAGGGTCTTTTTAATGCTTTCTTTTTTCCCCACTAAGAAAGGATTAAAAGGACCCAAACCCCTTTTATTATATAAAGAAGAATGATGATGATGATGATGATGATACTACTACTACTACTACTACTACTACTACTACTACTACTACTACTAAATAAATAAATAAATAAATAAAAATTAAAAAATTAAAAAACAGGTGGTTCTACCAGGATTTGAACCCCGATCGTTCGATTCAAAGTCGAGCGTGCTAACCATTACACTATAGAATTAGGTATGTTTCTGGCCTCTCTTCCAAGCAAGTAAAGGGAGGTCAGGAAGAAGTATATGTGACGTCAAAACTCCGCCCCCGGAATTCCATCTGCTTTTCCCAGCTGCTTTTGCTTGCAGCGCAGCAAGCAAAAGGAGATGGGGAATGCCACGATGGGATTCCCCACTCTCCTCCCAGGTGGCGGCATTTCGCGCTGTTTGAGGGAACGTTGAACCCGAACCCTGAACTTCAGCACGGATTTTTTTAAAAACCGGGTTCGGATTCGGCATACCGAACATCGCAAAATTCAGTATGGACCCGACATGTGGGAGTTCAGTTCACCCAACAGTAGTTTTGAATTCATATTGGGTTTTATTAAGGACTTTATTCTTTCCAACTACTTCATCTCATTCTGTTTATTCTGCCTTTTCCCCCCTCTACAATTCCCTCACTAATATAAGCTTCTAATTAAAAACATAAATGCACATGTAACAAATAAATCCCCTTTGTATAACTATTAATAGACTCACAAGATTCAATTGAAAACTTGTGATGAAACACTGAAACTCTTTAGCAACCTGTATTCTTTTAAACTCCTGCATTCTTTGTGGTAAGATCTCTGCATGGTTTGTCTTCTTTTGTTAAGATTTATTTTTTTCAGTTTCTTCTATTTGTACAGGAAAACTAACAATGAAATTCAGAGTGAAATCCTCTTTAGATTATTCAGTAAATGTTTGTTTGTTTAGGTTTAGATGTTTTTTTAAAAGAAATCATTCCTAATTTAACTGAATCTCCTGAAATGTCACTGAATTATCTTAGCCCGAAATAAGTGAGATAACCGTTTCTTCATTTTACAGAGCAGCTTCTCTTCCACCAAATCTTTTGTTGGAAGATGTTCTTTGGCACCTTTCAAAAGTACATAATGCTTGTTTCCCTAATGTTTCCTCTGGACACAATTAGACTTGACAGGATGAGTTGTAGAAAAACCTTATTGCTAATGAGTTTTATGGAAGCTTCCCCCCCCCCCCCCCCCCGTTAGTTCAAATGGTGATCTTTCTGCGATGGAATAAGAAGTAGTTTAATCCTTAACAGAGTTTCATGAATGAGGCTAACTATTAAATTTCTTTTATTCTTTCTATCAATATTTATATCCTTAGATGAATACTTAAATATTTTGTGTTTCATCCCAGTGTGACAAATGAAGCAAGCTGTATCTTATCAGTTGCTATTTTATGTATTAGTGTCTCTTTAAAAAAAGCAAGCATGAAATGAACTGAATTGCTTTGTTTATAGGCCATTTGAAGTAATACTCTACCATTATTTGTTTATCAAAAATCCATTAGGCCTAAAACAAGATTCACTTGTGTACTATTACAACATCCTACTGGAGTTAATGGGATATCAAATGTTTCTGAGATCACCTCTTGAAGTGTAGGTCAGATAGTTCCAAATAGGTTCCTTAATGTGCTTGTCCATTTATGGTCATCAGTAGTTTTTCTGGCTCATTGTTTAGTCAAATTAACTACTGTGGTTTGTGAAGAGGCTGGTAGTAATGAATGGACAGGTTATTTATTTGTAAAATGTATTGGCCACACATCTTACTCAGGGTGGCTGGGCGACTTACAATCATAGTTGATGTAACTAACATATATGTTCAGAGTTACTATTTAGCATGGAAATATTTGGAGATTTTGTTTAATATCAACAAATATTCTTCAATAATGCTCTCTGTTTGAAGGCAAGATGAATTACTATTGCATCCATATATTTCACAACATTTCTAGAAATATATTGCAATTATCAAGAAGATGTTAAGAATGAAAATCAGAGTTCATTTATTTGCGAATCTTTGGAATTATAAAATTCACAAATAACTACATACAATAGTACAGTGGTGGCATTTGAATATCAAATACATGGTGGGAGAGCACCATTTTTATCATCTTTCCTAACTATTAAGAATGTTGGAACCATCTGGGTTTCATGTAACAATCTTCTTCCAGATCATCAATCCCCTCATGCTCCAAGTCGGGAGAGCTGAATCTTGCTCTCTGAGATCAAATACACAGGATAGGGCAAATTTGATTCAGAGAAGATGGTGGTTCCACTGATAACTTTGACCCAAACTACGAAAAGCTTTATAATCATAACTGTCAGTTTGAATTTTTCAAAAAACATATTGGTAATCAATGCAGCTCCCACAATACTGTCTAGATATTGGAATGAATAAAATATCCTTTAGCCACACTCTCTACCTCCTGATCAAGTAGGAGGATCCTAGAGAACTCGCAAATTGTGGACCTGCTTTTGTGGGGAGTATGATCTTATGCAACCCAAGAGTCAGTTCGAAGGACCAAATGCACCTGGTCGGATAGACTCGTAAAGCTCAGCTGACAAGGAAGCGAAGCCTGTCCCCCTCCTGCTAAGTATGCCACTGTTGTAGTCAGCACAGAAAGCACCACTGAGGAAAAGCTTGGAAGCTGGCAGGCAAGTGGTGATGGTGGCCTCTGTGACACCACACACAAAACTCTGAAAGCCCAAAGTCCACCTCTGCTCCTCCTCAACTGATTCTGCCATGATACCTCTATTGTGGGCACAATGGCTTCCAGAAACTGTTGCCTTTTCTTCTCTTCCTCATTCCTTCTCCCTCCCCATTTCCCATAAAAACTACTGTGTGTGTCCAGCCCTCAAGCTCGTGGGGCACCAGGAAGGACCCTGCAGCCCAGCCCCGGTCCCCTTCCCCTCCAGGCTCACGGGCTTCCTGGGCTGGAGAAGAGTGGAAGGGTGGCAGGGTTTCTGTTGGATAGGGCTGCTGCTGCTGTTGGTCTCACCATTGAGGGTGAGGTGAGGCAGGTGGTGGGATGGGGCATGGGGGTGACCTGGCTGCAGAGCTCCAAAGTACACGAGTGCGGTACAGGTAGGGCAAAGCCGACTGTGGCTTATTGGATGCCCTGGACTCACATCCAGCTCACATCCAATATTGTAAACAGAAGTGCTAATTTTTTAATTAAGGCGATTAAGCTAAGAACCTGATACATCAAAAAAATTGGGGTTCTCTTCAAAGAAGAGTCACTTATCTGATTGGCCGACTCCTTGCATTACCACATATGTATTTTATCACTGTATTCTGGATTTAAATTATGTATTTTCTTTTATTGATAAGGTCACAAGACTAAAACTATTCTAATAGAAGGATGAATGAATCACTGCCTTACATGGCAATAATTATTAGTTCCTCCTTTAACAAAGCACTAACTGGCTCTTGAATCTTCAAATGCAGGTATGGTACTTACTGTTGGCAGATCTCAAATAGGGTTTATCTGCTGTGCTCTGCCAATTAGGGCATGGTTATAATGCCAACTCTATCATTCTCAAACAGGATTAAGAAGAAGTAAGGTCTCCGGCCTCCAGAGGGCTTCTGGGAGGTGGGGGAAACTGTTTCAGTTTAGTATTTCTCATACTCCTTGGGTATTTGCTTCCATTAGGGCTTCGGGCTGAGGAAATATTCTCTGGCCTGTTTTGGGGCGGGGGGTATCCTATACTTTTCTCTTTCACACACTTCTCACTCTAACACCAAGCAAAATCATAGGAGAAAGCATAGGCTGTGATGGCCTGCACCTAGCCTATATTTTCAAACATATTTTACTAAACCAAAGGCTACCGTTGCAGCAATGAAGACAAGTTTCTAACCTGCAATGTGTTGATCTGGTCTTCTTCCATCTTCCCTAACTTCAAATGACAACAATTGCAACAGCATCTTGTCCTCAGTGATTGCAGAGATATAGTAGTGATAGCAACAATTGCCCTGCCTTTCAACAAGGGTGGAGAAAGAGGCACCAGCACTCTTGCATCTACTAAACCTGTTGTCATAGGCCAGTGGCCGATAAATTCTTCATTACCTTTGGTTCTATTCTAACTTTTATTAATCTTTTAGCCCCCAAGATATTTCATTTGGTGCCCTGTTTCCATCAATTCCAACAAGAGGTGTCTCATGGAAACCAAGATCCAACACTTGTTGGACATAATTGCTGTAGAGACAGTTCCCTCGGGACAGGAAGACCTAGGTTTCTAGTCCTAGTTCCCAAAAGCTCGGATTGGGGTGGGGATGGAGAGCTATTCTACAAACAGAGAAACAGAGGAGTCTGATGGCAGAAAAAGACCTCATGGTCCATCTAGTCTGCCCTTATACTATTTTCTGTATTTTATCTTAGGATGGATATATGTTTATCCCAGGCATGTTTAAATTCAGTTAATGTGGATTTATCTACCACGTCTGCTGGAAGTTACTACTACTCTACTACTCTTTCAGTAAAATAATATTTTCTCATGTTGCTTTTGATCTTTCCCCCAACTAACTTCAGATTGTGTCCCCTTGTTCTTGTGTTCACTTTCCTATTAAAAACACTTCCCTCCTGGACCTTATTTAACCCTTTAACATATTTACATGTTTCGATCATGTCCCCCCATTTCCTTCTGTCTTCCAGACTATACAGATTGAGTTCATTAAGTCTTTCCTGATACGTTTTATGCTTAAGACCTTCCACCATTCTTGTAGACCGTCTTTGGACCCGTTCAATTTTGTCAATATCTTTTTGTAGGTGAGGTCTCCAGAACTGAACACAGTATTCCAAATGTGGTCTCACCAGCACTCTATATAGCGGGATCATAATCTCCCTCTTCCTGCTTGCTATACCTCTAGCTATGCAGCCAAGCATCCTACTTGCTTTCCCTACCCACCTGACTGCACTGTTCACCCATTTTGAGACTGTCTGAAATCACTATCCCTAAACCCTTTTCTTCTGAAGTTTTTGCTAACACAGAACTGCCAATACAATACTCAGATTGAGGATTCCTTTTCCCCAAGTGAATTATTTTACATTTGGAAACTTTAAACTGCAGTTTCCATTGCTTTGACCATTTATCTAGTAAAGCTAAATCATTTACCATATTACAGACGCCTCCAGGAATATCAATTCTATTGCACACTTTAGAGTCATCGGCAAATAGGCAAACCTTCCCTACCAAACCTTCCCCTATGTCACTCAGAAATGTATTAAAAAGAATAGGACCCAGAACAGACCCTAGACTTAAAACAGCTCAACATCCACTTAGCATACAAGCATTTCAAAATGCAATCCCTGAAATCCATCCTGGGTTGCATTGGGCAGGATGATCTAATGACATCCATAGATCTCAAAGAAACCTACCTCCATGTGCTTATCCAACCATTGCATAGAAGGTTTCTATGGTTTTACTTTGCATGGGTTCACTACCAGTACAAAGCCCTGCCATTTGGCCTGTCATTGACCCCTCGAACCTTCACCAAGCTATTAGCTGCAGTGGCAGCAAATCTCAGGATACGGCCAATAAGGCTGCAATGTTACTTAGATGACATCTTTATCCAGTTGCCTTCTCCTCTGCAAGCACAATAGGATCTTTGAGTTACAATTCAGACCCTGCAAGAGATGCCGACCTCTCTGTCAATTCATCAAAAACCATCTGACTCCAACCACCAGTCTTCTTCACTTGTGCGCCATGCTAAACACCAAAACCTGTGACCTCTTTTTATCGCTAGACCATCTGTCCAGCCTGTCACGCTGTGGATTGACAGCCTCCAAAGACATTAAGAAACATCCTGTAGTTAAATGGTTAACTCTGTTTGTTAATGTAGCTCCTCCCTCTCTATGATGTAACAGTGCTTTGCTCACTTCCTCCCTCATGCAGGAAGAGAAGCTGGCAGACACCTTCTTTCTCTTAGTAGCTAAGATGTAAGACGTGTATTCATGCCACTCCGGCAAAAATACTTTTTTCTACATTTACAATAAAAAGTTAACTTCATTTTTATAATGAATGCTTGTGCTTTAATTTCCTCGACCTCTGGAAAGCCTCGCTTCAGTTTTAACAGGCTGAGCTCTCTCAGTGAGATCCTCCTTCCTCCATCACAGCCTCCTTTCTCTTGTCACTCAAATCTGGAGACAAAAGATCAGTCCCATTGGCTGTCCTTTCTCAGCTTCTGGGGAAAATGATCTCCTGCATCAACATTGTGCCTTTGGCAATACACGCTCACATTCTCCAATGGTTCCTGTTACTGCATTAGGTGAACAACAGCAACAACAGCAACAACAGCAACTCCAGAACCAAGTATGAATTCTGTCGACCGACCTTCGATCCCTTCATTGGTGCACATTCAATGCCATGAAAAAAGGTTTAAGTCAAAAGTCCACCAACATCACAATAACTACAGATGCCAATCTCTTCGGGTGGGGAGTTTATGTCCAGTCCCAAGTGACACAAAGATGTTGGTGCCTGTCGAACTTATCAATCAACATATTAGTTGGAGCTGAGAGCTGTCCATCTAACTCTATGGCATTTTGAGCATCTACTGGCCATCCACCATGTCTTTATCCTAATGGACAATTTGGTCACCATATTACACATCATCTGTCAGGGAGGCTCCTGTTCCAACCATCTCATGCATGAGGTGCAGAGGTTGGATCTCTGGGCAGACCTACATGTATGTTCCATCCGGGAGGAACATCCATCCAGAATCTTGAATGTGCAGGTGGACTGGCTGAGCAGGACCAACATAGATTACTCAGAGTGGTGCCTGCATCTCGATTCGAGGCCCTGTCCCAGAAATTTAGCTGGCCACTAGTGGACATTTCCTCATCCAACAAATATTCATCTTCCAAGATTTTTCTCTGGGGTGAAAGGGGTCAATGGTCTATTCAGTATTTTCTTTTTAATACTGAGTTGGAGACTAGCATTTATCTTTTCCTTTCAAGAAAATATTTTGTATTTTTCAATTTGCGTATGTTTTTCCCAAGCAATTTCAATTGTAATTTCTACTCCTCCTAGTCCAGCTTTTCACATGATGTATTATGGACTTAAGTTCAATCAATAAGATGATGGCTTACCATTGACATTCTTTTACACATTCTTTTCCCCTTACTTCTTGCTCATCATAAAAAATTATTTAGTGGACAAATCAGGTTGTCTGATATCCACATGTTTTAAAAAGCTGCCTATAATTTGTTGTGATCTAATTAAAAACCTTACTTATAATAGCTGTCCTTTGGAGACTCCTTTACTTTTTCATTAAAAATGTGATCTCCACTGTTCCTGTTTTTTTTGCATTAGATTTCTGTTCCGTGTTTTCTAAACACATCACTTTACCTGATTCCAAGCTATTTGAAACAAAATTGAATAAAGCTATCTCAATATTCAATAGCATAGTCTTTTAATTTTGTCATCTAAAAGCTACTGAAAAATAAACATAGAGACTTAGGAAAAAAACTAGGAAAGTTTTCTAAGACAGTTATTCCAAAGTACTGAGACAAATCCAACATCCCTTGTACCTGGCAGAAAATTATGTTATTTCACAGAAAGATAAATAAAGGAAATTTGTAATCAAATTATCATAGAAACATAGAAGACTGACGACAGAAAAAGACCTTATGGTCCATCTAGTCTGCCCTTATACTATTTTTTGTATTTTATCTAAGGATGGATCTATGTTTATCCCGGGCATGTTTAAATTCAATTATTGTGGATTTACCAACCACGTCTGCTGGAAGTTTGTTCCAAGAATCTACTACTCTTTCAGTAAAATAGTATTTTCTCATGTTGCTTTTGATCTTTCCCCCAACTAACTTCAGATTGTGTCCCCTTGTTCTTGTGTTCACTTTCCTGTTTAAAACACTTTCCTCTTGAACCTTATTTAACCCTTTGACATATTTAAATGTTTCGATCATGTCCCCCCTTTTCCTTCTGTACTCCAGACTATACAAATTGAGTTCATTAAGTCTTTCCTGATACATTTTATGCTTAAGACCTTCCACCATTCTTGTAGTCCGTCTTTGGACCCATTCAATTTTGTCAATATCTTTTTGTAGGTGAGGTCTCCAGAACTGAACACAGTATTCCAAATGTGGTCTCACCAGCACTCTATATCCCTCTTCCTGCTTGTTATACCTCTAGGAAGTTCGGCAAAAGTTCGGGGTTCGGGAGGTTGCTGGGAAGCCCCCCAGGCCGGCTGTCACCTTTTAAAACAGCCGCGCGGCTTCCCAGCAGCTTCCCAAAGCCGAATGCCAAACCCGAACTTCCACGTTCGGCGTCTGCTGGGAAGCCGCGTGGCTGTTTTAAAAGGTGACAGCCGGCCTGGGGGGCTTCCCAGCAACCTCCCGAACCCCAAACCCGGAAGTTCGGCAAAAGTTCGGGGTTCGGGAGGTTGCTGGGAAGCCCCCCAGGCCGACTGTCACCTTTTAAAACAGCCGCGTGGCTTCCCAGCAGCTTCCCGAAGCCGAACGCCAAACCCGAACTTCCGCGTTCGGCATTCAGCGACTGCTGGGAAGCCGCGCGGCTGTTTTAAAAAGTGACAGCCGGGCTGGGGGGCTTCCCAGCAACCTCCCGAACCGAACCCGGGGTTCAGAAAAATTTTGCCTCTTCTTACGAACTTTTTTCGAGTTATGAACCAGCATTCGGGAGGCTGCTGGGAAGCCCCGCCGCCAGGCTGTCACCTTTTAAAACAGCCGCGTGGCTTCCCAGCAGTCTCCGAACGCCGGTTCGTAAGTCGAAAAAAGTTCGTAAGAAGAGGCAAATTTTTTCTGAACCCCGGGTTCGTATCACGAGTTGTTCGTAAGACGAGGGGTTCGTATCTTGAGGTACCACTGTACTTTGGTTGAAGTATAGGATTGCTCACAGTCAGTTTTTACATGAAACCACAAACATAGATGGTCACTGCAACCTAAATTTTCTCCCTCCTTAATCTCTGAAACCTATTTCCCATTCGTAAAGACTAAATCTAGAATATTCTCCCCTCTAGTCGGTGTCTTAACCAGCTGTGCCAGAGCTGCTCCTGTAAAGGCCTCTACTATATTCTTACTTTTGCATGTAAGGGCACTGGGGATATTCCAGTCAACATCAGGCATGTTGAAATCACCCATAACCACAATATCTCCCTTTACTGCCATTTGGGTAATTTCATCCACCATCTTGTTGTCATATTCCTCAGATTGCCCTGGAGGCCTATAGATCACCCCAAGTCTAATGACAGAACCTTCTTTATTTTGCATGCAAACCCAGAGAGTCTCCAGATCTTTACATGTATTTTGAATTAGTGTTGTTTTTAGACTTTCCTTAACATAAATGGCTACTCCGCCTCCCCTTCTCTCTATTCTATCCTTCCTATACAGTGTATATCCTTGTATGGATATTTCCCATTCATTAGAATCCTTAAACCATGTCTCAGTTATGGAAGCCAGATCCAAATTATCTCTAGATATTATGGCCATTAACTCACAGAGCTTGTTGCTCAAGCTTCGAGCATTCGTGCACATTACCCGAAGAACATTGTTTTCATTATTAGTTTGCCCCTTATCATCAGCAACTACATCCATTTTATTTGCAGCTCCCTTTTCATAAGCTTCCAGAAACTGATTTATCCTCACTGGTTGGGGACAGAAATCATCCACATCAGTTATATCTCTGTCCCCTTTACCTAGTTTAAATGCCTGTCCAAAAAAGTTCTGAACTCCTCACCGAGCACCTGGGTACCTCTGTATGATGGATGCAAACCATCCCTCTTAAACAACTCCCTATTCGACCACCTACTGACATCATGACTTACATAGCCAAAACCTTCAGCTTTACACCACTGCCTTAACCACACATTAAACTCTCTGATACAAGTTGTTTTATCCTCCTGGCATTATCATCATAATAATGGGGATTTTAAACCAAACTAACACATTCCTATGGCAAGATTAGAATTCACAATCTCCTAGTTCCCTGAGCTCCTGAATGAAAGGTGAGATAAATGTAATAAATAAAATAAAAACATACCGGTAATTCTTAAAAACATGGGTCAGTTCCAGCTTGGAGTTATATAGGAAAAAAGTTTTTGAAAAAATAATTCTCCCAAAGCATCTTCACGGGATAGAGTTGACCAATGCCTTGGAATGCTGCCAGATATTCCATTGTAAGCCCCCCCCCCACCTCCTGGTTATGTCACCCAGACAATATACAGCCACCTATTTCAAATGCACACATTCACAGAAAGGCAGGTAGACACAATATGAGAGAAAAGCAGAAATACAAAGAAAAAATAACATGCTGTGTATGGCCACTGCTAGTAAAAGAGCAGGAAGGAATTCTATAACCCAAAGGTTATGCTTAGCCTATTTTATTTTTAATATCAGTACTGTATTAGGTAAATGGCAGTGAGAGTATATTTCATGTCTTTTCCTGAAAATCTCACTGGACTGATATCATCACCCTGATATTTTCAGCATCAGGTATATATGCACAATTCTAACACCTCAAGATCCCATTTAGTGTGCTTTTTCATTTCTTGAATTGATTAATTATTTTTATAGATGAGTTGTGATTGATGTGGATCTGTTGATGGATTTCATTGCATTTTTAATTTGTACCTTTAGGACTTTTGTTATCAGGTAACATGGGAACATGACCTTTTTTAAAAAAAGTTTTAATTTAATGCATTTTAAAAAATAAAAGAAATAGGTACCGTATGTTTGCCACCTTTAGTTATTTATGAAATTAATTAAAGGTGGGATTAAAATTTTAAAAATAATTGCAGCATAGAAAAGAAGATAAATTAAATAATTATTCTGCAGATGATAATAATGAGAAGTTTGACTTTTTAATCTTTTAATCTGACATTTAATTTTAAATGAATGGTGTTTTCACCATGGTTAAAAATGTTATAAAATTACAATAGTATTAAAAATGTAAATTAACATATATAACTTTCCTTTCTATACATGTTATACCATTTTGATTATATATATCACTATCTTTATTTTATAGCACAAAATCTTTTAAGTCCATAATAATGAAATAACTGAAATGTTTATTAACATAAAACATGTTTATGTTAATAAATATTTGTATTTACAGTTTTTGTAGAAAACAGTTTTTATGAGAGTGATAGATAATTCTCAGATATATAATTGTTATATAATGTTATATATGCATAATTTAGCGTGTTGCATTTCCTTATATTAACATATCTGCTTGAAGTACCAAAATGACTTCAATGTCAATTGTCATTGCATGGGAGAGGTGCTGCCAAGGTAGTTAAATTGGACCACTGCTTGTAACATTTGTCCCTTTGTTTTGATGGTGGACTCCTGCTACTTCGCTTTCGGAGCTGACTGATGCATCACTTTGGTCTTCCTTATGTTGATAAGGAGACCAAAGTTGTCCCATGCTGTTGCAAAATTATCCACACTGGCTTATATTTCCTTCCCTGATCCAGCATTCAGAACACAGTCAACAGCAAAGAGGAGGTCACATAGCAAAGTCTCCTTTATCTTGGTGACAGCCTAGAGCAGTGATGGCGAATCTTTTTCCCCCTTGGGTGCCGAAAGAGTGTGCATGCACACAGTCGTGCATGTGTGAGTGCCCACACCCATAATTCAATGCCTGGGGAGGGTGAAAATAGCTTCCCCAACCCCCTGGAGACCCTCTGGAGGCTGGAAATGGCCTGTTTCCCAACTTCTGGTGAGCCCAGTAGGCTCATGTTTTGCCCTCTGCAGCTCCAAATGCTTCCCTGGAGTCAGAAGAAGGTAAAAATGGCCTCCCCATCCCCCCGGAGGCCCTCTGGAAGCCAAAAACACCATCCCAGAGCCTCTATGCAAGCCAAAAATCAGCTGGCCAGCACACACATGCATGCTGAGCTAGGGCAAATGCTGAACTGCCAGAAGATATGGCTCCATAGGTTTGCCATCACTGGCCTAGAGTCTTTGCAGGTTGAACAGTTTCCCATCGGTCCTGTATCTCAGGCTAACTCCCAATGAATTGTTCTGGAATGCATTTGATGCCATGGCTGAAAACATTATGCTGAACAAAGTCGGTGCCAACACACACCCTTGTTTGACACTGTTTGTGATGGAATCCCATCCAGTGCTTTATTTCTTATTAGTAATACCGCTTAGCATATGTTGTTTTTCGGATGGCAGAATTAATTAATTACCCAACTAATAAGGAAGATTAGTTTTGCCAGGAACACAGTATTTATTTTTCAATTGCAAATATGATTTCTGTTGATTGGGAATAATTCTCCTATAGAAAATAAAATGTCCTACCAAATATTACAGTGTTTGCAAAACAAGAAATATGTAGACCTAGTGGCATACAGTAGTTTTACAGTAGAGCCACCCAGGATCTATTGTTTCTTATTCAAAATATCTGGCATATTCTTCAGAGAATATCGGAGAATGCAAATTCATTTGGAAGCTGTGATTTTATACCTCCATTCCAATTTGGGGGGAGTCCCTATATTTGGAAAGGTTCAACTTCCCTATTCCACCAGACAAATACAGAGAGCAAGAGTTCACATTGATAACTTAAAACTGCACTTCCTGTTTTCCAATTCACTATCTTTTATTCCTTTCTGAATATCATTTAAAAAAATTAAATTCAGTTTATCTTCTACTTGCCCATAATAATTTATTTTAGTCATGCTTAGAACATGATAAGTTGAACCAAAATGTAGAGTTCAAAGCATTCTCCCCATCATTCCTCTAGATATGCTTTAGCTGTATGAAAAGAGGTATTCAGCAACATGAAACTGCACTGTGTCTTGCAACTCCACACAGCTGCTTTGCAATGATAAGGAAGCAATGATGCATTTATGCTGACCTTGAATCTAAAGAAACCCTGTTCTGCAACTACTGAAAATAAAGAATAATTTCCTGTGATGTACTGATAATGTTGGCATTTCAGCGGAATAGCATTAAATCCCCTTGCATGATGTATATTGTATCTAACCATACAGGATTTCCTGCCTTGGAAAGGAAAGGAAGCCTTGTGGAAGCCACATTATTTTCTTCCTATTAATTCATTCAGAAAAGCAGAAGTCAGTACCATGAATAGATATGGCTACAGTGACTGTCAAAGGCTTAATTCAGCAATTTCTAATAGATGCAATGTGATTCCTAGAGGAATTCAATAGAGTATAATATAATACAGCTACCACAGACTGCATTGTTATTGCCCTTTTAGTTTTGGGGTTTGAAAGATTTCTGAGAGAATATTTTTCCATTGATTTGTAGTTTGTCTTATTTACAAGCATATTTTAGTTGATTCTTCTTCAGCTATGCATTCCAAGCATCTTAAACTGCCATCCAAAAGTAAGTATGTTCTGGTCCAGGAAAATATTTGCATTGGACGGGAAATAAACACTCGGACACCAAGCTGGGTAAAATGGAGTCACTTTATTAAATATTAACAGAAAGGGGTCGCTAAATGGGGCAGAGTTTCCTGAACATAGACATGCTTGGGCAACTTAATGGACGTAACTCCATGCCAAGTCAGGGTGAGGCATGCCCCACCTATACCCAGCCCGTAAAGCCATGCCCAGCGTGTGGGAGGACTCACCCTGCATGACCCGGAACCGAAAATGACATAGGTGAGCCCCAAAGACACCCCCTTCACACCACTCCATCCGGTTCGGAAGCATGAGTTGTGCAACGGGGGTGCCTATCATCTTACAAAAGATGCCCCAAAGGAGAACACACAGTTGCTACTGATACCCTTTCCGCCCCATTTCTGCCATACAGTGACCAAGTATATATACTGTACATCCAATTGTTGAATCAAAACCTATTTACATGCAGATGCACCCTGTAACCACAAATCCATTTTACTCGTCCAGAATGGAGTAGGCGAAAAATACAATTCGTAGCAAATTCTCTAAGATTGCAAAAAATTCCTACTCAGTCCCAAACTAGGCAACCTTTAAAAAACATCCTGGATTAAGTGGAGGATGGGTGGGTGGGTGTCTGCTGGGCGTCGAGCTCGGAGGGTAAGGGAAGCCAGGGTGGTGAGCAGGCCCTGATAAAGGGAGCTCGCCCCGCCCCCGGCTTCCCAGAATGCCTGAGCGGCCAACAGAGTACTCTGGGGTGTTCCCACGCTACTGCACGGGATCGCATCAGCTGACAGGCGGTGCCAAGTTAATTCACCCGGCCTCTCAAATTTGGAGAGCATATAGAGAAAGACTGCCTTAGAAGAATTGTATTTCTTTCTTTGCTCTTTATCAAATTTAGTTTTTGTATTTTCCGCATCCATCTTTTCCCTAAGATGTTTAAACTCAGCCATTGTTTATGACATGTCTTATTCTGATAGAAACCTTTTCAAGGCAACTCTGAAACAAAACAGAGATTTAACTTTAAATCTCCATAATTCCTAATAACTTCTTCAACCTATGTGTGCCCATGAGAATATGTCCACGCTTAAATAATATTTATCCATTGTAATTCATTTATTTTAATATAAAGTTAATATAATAAAATTGTTTTATTAAAATATGATTTCATTTTATGACAAGATTATTTTATATTCCTTAAATTGGTTTTATTATTTCTAAGAATACGGTTGGGCCTCTCAACTCATTTTACTGGAGCAATTATCCTATCAGGTCCTTCCAGATAACAGCATCTTCTCAACTATCTTCATCCCACCAATGTCAGTGCTAGTGTCTCGAATGTAATTTTGCCACACTCAAGAGTTACAAGCATACATCCAGAAAATCTTCATGTCCAGAGCAAAGATGAAAAAATGAAACCTCAGTCCTATCTTAATAAAAATAAGAACTGATTAATCATGCTGCTTCTCAGGCAGGTGAATTTATTCCTATGTAGAAATACTTTATAGGCAAACCTATGGCACATGTGTAGGAAGTGGCATGCAGAGCCATTTTTCCCAGCACGCCAGGTGTTCATTGCTGTTTTGGGTTCCAGTGCTCCAGCCAGCTAGTTTTCATGCACACAGGTATGCTGGAAACTGAAAGAGCAGCTGCCCATTGCATATGTGCACTCCAGGAAGATAATATTCCTGTTTCTAGAGTGCGCATGCGCATGGGCCAGTTGGTCAGATTTATGGATCCTGGTGGTTGCTTCCTCAGGGAGCAGAGCAAGGTAAGCCATAGCTTCCCTCCCTCCCTGATCAATCAGGCTTCTTCCATGGCCCCAGGTGCTCTGGAGAACCAGTGGACCAGCAGCCGGTGAGGGCAGGGTGGTGATGCTGGGTGGGGTAGGAGTGGTGGATCCCGTAGCTTGGGCTTCTCCCCGCTGGGACCTGCTGTTCCCTGTCTGGCAGCAGCACGCTCGGTCCCGCCACCTTAAGTGGAGCCTCTTGGCTTGCTTCACTGGCCATGCCATCATTGCATGCCTGTAGCCATCGTTTCCCTCCCTCCCCACAAGAGGCTTTTTTCCTTTCCAGAGCAGCTCCAAGCAAGCAGTGCACAAACTTCAGCAGCTCTTGTGCTGCCACCTGCAGTGCCTACTTGGAGCTGGTCTGGAAAGGAAAAAATACAGCTGAATTTGGCAGGACTCTCCCATCTAGGTACCTCCAAATAGGTCTCCCTACAATAGTCTCCGCGCTGAACTACTCATCCCAACAGTGATCGCCCACCAAAATGGAGCCTGCCCTCCGAGGTCTTCCGAGTGCCCTCTTTTTCCTGCAGCGATCAAGCGGGGGGAGGGGGAAGTGATTCCCGCTTCTCCTCTACCTGCATGCTGCAACTGGAGGATTCTCCTTCAGAATCCCAGCTGCAAGCTGGCAGTCCCAGGGGATTGCCCCACCCAGGTTCCTCCAAACAGGTTGCCCTACAGTAGCCTCCCCATTGAACTACGCTACTCAGGGCGTGGCCACTTGCTGCAGCTGAATGGAGTTCTCTGCACTTTTGCGGGAGAATATCCGAACTCCTGTAACTTGGGGGTGCTGATTAGTTTGAATCGGCCCAAAGCCTCCCTGAAGGGGAGGCGCAGAATGGGACTTGGTGGGCAATCCTTTTTGGAGTCAGCATACCCCATGGAAAGCCCGTCTAGAGCCTCCACCATTGGCGGTGAGGAGTGGCTTTGGTCACCATAGCCATGGTTTCAGTATGTAACAGAAAGAATTGAAACAGACGATGATAGTCATCCAGAAAAAAAAGAAATTGTAAGCTTTTGTGCTGGAGGTGGAAGAGAAAGTGCATTTAAGATAATGAGCTTTTTGCTGGATTAAAAACTCTCTAAGAACTATACTTTTGGATTTTTGAGTTGAAGATAAAGACAAGAATGAAGAAGTGGCTAATTAGCAAGAAGAAGCATTTAATTCCTATTGAAGTGGCTCAGAAATTCATAGCTAATACCCAGGTTGATAGACTATTTTTGTTGGAACCTATAAATTGGGATTTGAATAAAAAACAAATAAAAACAAATTGAAAAGACAGTTTAAAATCCTTGTTTGGACTGAAAATGAATATAAGGAAACTTGCTGTTTGAGTGGTGCTGCCATCTGTTGCTGGTGAATTTATTGTGGAAGACTTGAATTGACTTTTGGCTGAGAACATCTGGATTGCTGTAACCTTGGAGAAGAGATAGGCTTGACTGTTGATATTTAAATATGTGATAATGAAGGAAGGAAAGAAAAATACGGTGTCCCTTTCTTGACTTTGAACTTTGAAAGAATTACAAGGGGAAAAAATTAAAATTATTTCATATTTCAAATAACAAAAGATGGTTGATGGAAGTGAGGTGTTAGGCCTGTTGGAAAAATCTTTTTTTTTCACAGCTGGAAAAGTTGCTTCCATATACTGAAAAGATTGAAATGCAGAAAGTAAGAGAGTTGTTTGATGACATTTGCAACAGTATTAAAGATTCAAAACTCTCAACAAATGATTACAATAAAGCTGGAATGGAGTTGGTGGCAATATACAAGATGTGGATTCAAAGGAAGCTTTTACTGATGAATTGGACCAACAGACTTTGGAAGCTGCAGGAATTTATACAGATGAAAACTACGTTAAGACTGATTATTAAAAATCAATTTGAATGTTTGGTTTTAATTAATGTCACAGTGGAGGAAATTGATGGGGGGAAATCATTAAAGGAATTTAAAGATGGTCTGCTTAAGAAATGTGCCAATGGTTACAGATTATATTATGATCATATTGATAGTAGCACTGGCATAGACAAAGGAACCTGAAATTAAAGAAATTTTTTAAAAAATTGAAATTTAAAAAAAAAAGAGAAATGGAGGGTTGAGATTTCCAAAATTGGAAACGCAAAGAGGAGAAAGAAGAGAAAGGGAATAAAAAGTTTAAAAAGACAAGAAAGAAATGTATGAATTATAAAGAGAAATGTGAGCATTATGAACAAGGAGATCAGCTGTTCGAAAAAGGGTGATAAGTCCTGATTATCATTTGATGATAACTTTTAGAAATAATTTTAAATGTGTGTTTAGTATTACTAACTGTATTAGGCTTCTTTTCTTTTTTCTTTTAGATTGATAAGTGAGCACTATAAAATGGGAATTAATCAATGGGGAAAAATGAATAATTAATAAGTATTTATGGTGATGGTTGTGTTTTGCTTTTAGTTTTTACTATTACATACATATTTTTTGAAGTTGATGTGTAGAGTTATGAGAAATATAAGTTATGAATATAAATGAAAAACAAGATTATACTAAATATTCCTATAAGTAAAATTAATGAAAATTAATTAAAATTGATGAGATATATTAATGAAAGATACCGTAAGTTGAATTTGATAAGCACTTTGAAAATATAGTTAAGTTACAAGGGTGAATTTATCAAGTGATGGAATAAGATTTAATGAAACATAGAAGTGCAGACTTGGAATATTACTTGTTAATAGTGTTTTGAACTAAATTAAAGATTTGGAAGTAAACAAATAGATGATATTAACAAAGGGATGAGAAAAGTTTGAAATTGATTTGTTCTGTTGATTTGTCTTTTTTTTCTATTTTATTTTATTCATTTTTAGGTTAAATAAGTATGTTTAGCTCTATTCAAATGTATAAAGAAATGAAGAAGGCACTATGGCTTAATGTCTAATGAGTTAAATATTAAAAATGAAATTTAATTATAAAATAATGGGCCTAGTGGTGAAATAAATTAGAAGACAATTGGTCAATCTGGATGACAAAATTAGGTTGGGCAAAAAAGGTTATTGATACCAACATTAAATTGGAGTTAAGGATTTTTTATGATTATATATGATGTACTAATCAAATCGCCTTTTATTGTACTAAAAAGAGAAGGTGTTTTGTACTGTATGTTTTGTGATGGAGAAGAAAAAAAAATTCCCCCATCCCCACCCCAAAAGAAGTACTATGCTACCTGACAGTGATCCCCACCCAAATGCAGCTTGCTATTCTGGGCATCCACTTTTTCCTGCAGAGTAAGAGTGCAAAAAGCACTTCTCACTTCTTGGCACTGCAATGGCATTGTCCCTCCCCCACTCTGCAGCAGGGTGGCCTTGGGTAGCAACATCTTATTGGTATTGAGGGGGTATACACCCAGTAACAGCAAGTAGAAGAGAAGTGTGAAACACTTTTTGCACTGGTTCGCTTGGAAGAGCAAGCTCCATTTGGGTGGGGTTCACTGTCAGGTAGAATAGTTCAACAGGGAGGCTACCATAGGGAGACCTGTTTGGAGGGACCTAGGTGGGGCGAATCGCACCTAATTCAATCCCCTGGGGTTGCCAGCTTGTGGCCGGGATTCTGGAGGAGAATCTTTCAGTTACCACATGCAGGTAGAGGAGAAGTGGGAAGTGCTTTTCGGGGGGGGGGGCACAGCTTATTCATTGCAGGGAAAAAGAGTGAGCTCTGAAGAGCTCGGAGGGCAGGCTCCATTTCGATGGGCAATCACTGTTGGGGTGCGTAGTTCAGCGCAGAAGCTATCATAGGGAGTCCTATCTTGATGCAACTGGATGGAGCAAGACTGATCTAATTCAGCTGATTTTTTCCTTTCCAGATTAGCTCCAAGCAAGGGATGCAGATGGCAGCACAAGAACTGCTGAAGTTTGTGCACCTTTTCCTTGGAGCTGGTCTGAAAAGGAAAAAAGGGGCAGAGCTGCTTGTTTTTGGTGGTGGGCAAGCAAAGAGGGCAGCTTCCCACTTGCAGTTGGGATTCTAGAGTAGAACCACCACCACCCTTGCCAGTCACCGAGAACAAGCCGCTGAGTCTGCACTGAAAGAGCATCCAGTGCCGGCCTGAAGGAAGGCTTGCCAAGCCCAAAAATGGGCAATGGGGATATGTGTGTGTGCGGGGGTTTGTGTCACGCACACATGTGATAGAGCATGGCAATCGCATGTGCATTCATAAGGGGGATCGTTAAGGGGTCACATGTGGGGGCAGGGCATGTGGAGGCATTGCATTATGGGTGTGGGCATGCATGCACGCTACCTCCCCATGGTTCCCCCCTTTTGGCACGCGATCGCAAAAAGATTTGCCATCACATAGGCTATGTTTGTGTTTTACTTCTTGTCTTTCTTTATTTAAACAAAGAAAAGGAAAACAAATTTTAGGAATAAACATCTTGTATACAGATATGTGTGTAGAGGCTTAGATAAAAGTTTCAATAAAGGGTGTGTGTAATGATCTTTATCTTTCTTTATTTATTTAGATTTGTATGCCGCCCCTCTCCGCAGACTCGGGGTGGCTCACAACAAAGTGGAAAAAACAGTTTATAACAAATCTAAATTTCTACTAAAAACATTTTAAAAAACCCATTTTCTAAACACGCATACGTACACACATACCATTCATAAATTGTATATGCCCGGGGGAGCTGTCTCAGTTCCCCCATGCCTGACGACACAGGTGGTTCTTAAGAAGTTTACAAAAGGCAAGGAGCGTAGGGGCAGTTCTAATCTCTGGGGAGAGTTGGTTCCAGAGGGCCGGGGCCACCACAGAGAAGGCTCTTCCCCTGGGGCCCGCCAACCGACATTGTTTAGTTGACGGGACCCGGAGAAGGCCCATTCTGTGGGACCTAATCGGTCGCTGGGATTCATGCGGCAGCAAGCGGTCTCGGAGATATTCTGGTCCAGTGCCATGAAGGGCTTTAAAGGTCATAACCAACACTTTGAATTGTGACCGGAAGTTGATCGGCAACCAATGCAGACTGCGGAGTGTTGGTGAAACATGGGCATACCTAGGTAGGCCCATGACTGCTCTCGCAGCTGCATTCTGCACGATCTGAAGTTTCCGAACACTTTTATTTATTTATTTATTTATTTATTTTTTAGATTTGTATGCCGCCCCTCTCCGAGCCCCATGTAGAGAGCATTACAGTAGTCGAACCTGGAGGTGATGAGGGCATGAGTGACTGTGAACAGTGAGTCCCGGTCCAGATAGGGCCGCAACTGGTGCACCAGGCGAACCTGGGCAAATGCCCCCCTCACCACAGCTGAAAGATGGTTCTCTAATGTGAGCTGTGGATCGAGGAGGACGCCCAAGTTGCGGACCCTCTCTGAGGGGTTCAATAGTTCCCCCCCTAGGGTAATGGAAGGACAGATGGAATTGTCCTTGGGAGGCAAAACCCACAGCCACTCCGTCTTATCCGAGTTGAGTTTGAGTCTGTTGACACCCATCCAGGCCCCAACAGCCTCCAGACACCGGCACATCACTTCCACTGCTTCGTTGACTGGACATGGGGTGGAGATGTAAAGCTGGGTATCATCAGCGTACTGATGATACCTCACCCCATGCCCTTGGATGATCTCACCCAGCGGTTTCAGGTAGATATTAAATAGCAGGGGGGAGAGGACCAACCCCTGAGGCACCCCACAAGGGAGAGACCTCGGAGTCGACCTCTGACCCCCCACTAATACCGACTGCGATCGACCGGAGAGGTAGGAGGAGAACCACTGGAGAACAGTGCCTCCCACCCCCAACCCCTCCAGCCGGTGCAGAAGGATACCATGGTCGATGGTATCGAAAGCCACTGAGAGGTCAAGAAGCACCAGGACAGAGGATAAACCCCTGTCCCGGGCCCGCCAAAGATCATCCATCAACGCGACCAAAGCAGTTTCCGTGATGTAACCGGGCCTGAAACCCGACTGCTGGGGACCTAGATAATCCATTACTGCTTATACTGATAATTATTTAGACTACTAGAGTTCCCCTGGTAGAGGTGATGGTAGCTATATAAATTTATTTAATGAATAAATAGATAAATAGCTTGTCTTCCCTGCTTGGGCCAGCAAAAACTACCAGTCTTATTGGATGCCTATCATCTCTCCTTTTGGAGCCTGTTTATTTAACTGTAGCTCTTTTCAACTATAAAAATCTATTGGATTACATATGTTTCTGTGTTAGATTTGGGTTCATATTGCCTGGCATTATACATGTGTTGGCAATAAATCTTGGCTCTTGAGACATCTAATCACTTTTTCAGAAATTGAACAATTTTTAGGATTTCAAGGGACAGCTTAGGGTGTCAAACTGGTGGTCCCTGGGCCAGATGCATCACATGCAGGCCATGCCCACTCAGGGTCCACAAAGGCAAAAAACATTGTGATAAGTGGCAATATATCACATGATGTGATTGAGTTTGACACCTGTGGCTTAGTTAAATCAGATTCTTTATTGCAGAAAGAATATAGCTAAGAGTATATATATATAAACAATCATTGTGCCATATAAAGAAGTAAAAGTTATTATTAAGGTCTGTGCTCCCAGGTTTAAGGTCTGAGGCTACTTTCCAGTGAATGGATAATAAACCATTCTGTCAATGGTTTTCTTTTCAAACTTTTCTGTGTAGATATAGTGTTGCTTGTTTAGGACCAATTTTTAATGTATTATATTATTGTATTGTACATTAAAGCTACAAGACACTCAATTCTCCATTTAAAAAAAAATTGACATTGAAGGAAATATCAGTTTAGTTAAAAGAACTAAACTCTTGTTACATCTGTTATTCTGCAATTCCATGAACTATGACTCACTGGCTTATTGTTCTTTTTTCCTTTAAACCTACAGGATGTATGACATGGTTTAAAACTTCATAGGTCATCATTTCTTATTTTTATTTAGCAGGAAATTTTAAATTGAAAAACCTTCTGCTGGTCCCATTGTATTATTTTTAGACAGCTAACTTCAATTTCCGTTGAAGTTTAAATTTCTCCAAGCTGTGTTTCCTTTACTACTTATTTCACAAACGTTAAAATATCTACTGTTAATAAGAATTATCATTAGAATACACACAATGATTCCATAATGAATACAGGCATGATAAACCACATCTGTAAAGTGGTTTATTTTCTTATTGTGAATAAAAGAATCAATATAACATAAATGTTTCTTTTAGCTGACAATTCTATTTCAATTGATATTTAGACGTCTCTATCTAGTTATTGAAAGAATTTGATATTTTTTTCCTTTCTTAAAGTTTAATGCTATTGTCTCAAATCTTCTTAATAATTACCTAAGTTTCATAGTTACAGTTTCAGACTAAATGTTCAATATACTGTATACCAATTATGAAAAGTAACATTATTGAAATAAGGATTGTATTGTATCAAGCGGGCTACAAGAGAATTGGTTCTTTTTAATCTTTTTTGTAAGATGGAAAGATGCTAGGGAGAAAAGATTAATATAAATAAATCTCTTTCTGAGCACATGTTTTATGATCAGACATTGATTTATGTATTATTGATATAGTTATTTATTTTATTCAGGCTACAATTTATTCAAGCTCCAATCAATTAAAAAAAATCCCATGTGCAGCAAAACTGATACAAATTCTGGAACCTCAGGCTATTATACTTTGTTCTTCATTTAAGATAATTCCCACATATTCTTTGAATGTCATATATGACAGAATCAAACAGTTTTATTAAAATTATAGAAACATCATGCTATCAATTGCAATTACTGTTGCTTTCATTTCTGTTTGAAACAACCAATGGTGGGATTCAAATTTTTTTATTATCGGTTCTGTGGGTGTGGCATGGAGGGGCTTGGCGGGTGTGAGTTGGTAGGCATGGCAGGAGAAAGATACTGTAAAATCTCCATTTCCACCCCACTCTAGGGGAAGGTTACTGCAAAATCCCCATTTCCTCCTGATCAGCTGGAGGCAGAGAACAGATGAGGGTGGGGCCAGTTAGAGGTGGTATTTACCAGTTTTCCAAACTATTCAAACTTTTAGCTTCCAGTTCTCCAAACTACTCAAAATTTCCGCTACTTATTCTCCAGAACCAGCTGAAAACCACTTCTGGAAACAACATAATATATTTATAAAAGAAGCAGAGCTTTTATTGCAACAGCATTATACTAGTTTAGTCATTGCCTTTCTAGACATCCCGGATGATCCGTCTGGTATATGGCCTACATAATACTTAATTCTATTCAGTGTACATAATTTTGTAAAGTTGTCTGCAAAAAATGCCTGGTGTTATTGCAATTGGTTTATAATTTTTGTCTTATGAGGTGAATAGGTTGACATTTTTTTAAAAAATCTACAAATAGTGTAGCTGTTGTGCCGATTCATCCAGTACTGGGAGTATTGTATTTACAAAATATATGAGGGGAACTCTAACATTTTTACCAGTCAGACTTTGGAGAACATGAAAGAATTGCCTTCTTCATAGGATTGGAAGTGTTTTTTAGAATTATGATAATTGGAACTCCTGCAATTCCAGATACCTCTGGACCATTTCAATTACACTTTTTCTTGTCTAATCTGCTAATAAGAGGCAGATATGGTGGGAGCCATGGAGCTAGCCGTTCCAGGGGAAGGAGGGATCACTGCTTAATAGCGATTCCATGTTCTGGCTCTGTGAGCTCAACCCAGGATACTGGTGACGAGGATAATCCTGGCCCTGGGTTGAGGCTGCTGCTACTCAATGCCAGGTCAGTGGTAAATAAATCTCTCCTCATCCGGGATTTGATCCTGGAGGAGGAGGCTGACCTGGCATGTGTGACTGAAACCTGGCTGGGCCCGGAGGAAGGAGTTCCTCTCTCTGAAATCTGCCCAGCCGGGTTTCAGGTATTGTCAACCTTCGCTTATGCTCCTGCATCTCTATGCTTGGTTGCCAATAGTTACGGGGAGGGGTTAGAGATAAGGGGGTGGGGCGAAGAGCACAGGAGGCCCTATGAAGAGAGATACGTTTCGTTTTCCTTGGTACCAGGAGGAGACCATTAGAAGTACATTCCACAAGTGTGACGTGTGGTGAAAATAAATCCACCTGACGGTCATGGACAATGGGGATTGGGCATTTTCCCAAAGGGGGTGGAAAAAGGGGTTTTGATATATGCTTGTATCGTGCCATTTTCTTCAGACTTTGCTTTTACAGTGGTACCTCGAGATACGAGTTTAATTCGTTCCGGACCTGGGCTCTTAAGTCGAGCAGCTCTTATCTCGAACGGACTTTTCCCCATAGAAATTAATGTAAATAATTTTAATTGGTTCCAGCCCTCAAAAAACTCACAAAGTTAGTCTAAATTATGCAGAAAGACATGTTTTTAATGAAGAAATGTACATGTACATATAAATGAATAATGAAGTTTCTTTCACTTAACTTGTAAACTTTCTTAAACTTTTAAATTTACATATGTTCAACTTCTCTGCCACCCAATCCTGTAGGACAGAGGTCCCCAACCCTTTTTGCACCAGGGACCGGCTTTAAGCGATCAAGAGAGGAATGGGTGAATGAATGGACGGAGGGTGGGAAGGAAGGAAGGAAAGATGGAAGGGACAGGAACAGAGGAAGGAAGCAAGGAAACTTATGAAAGGGGAGAGTAAGAGAGGAATGAGTGAAGGGAGGGAGGGAGGGAAGAAGGTGGGAAGGAGAAAGAAAAGAAGAAATAGAGGAAGGGAAGGTAAAAGAGAGAAAGAAAAAGAGCAAGAAAGAAAGCAAGAAAGAAAGAAAGAAAGAAAGAAAGGGGGAAGGGACAGGAACAGAGGAAGGAAGCAAGGAAACTTATGAAAGGGGAGAGTAAGAGAGGAATGAGTGAAAGGAGGGAGGGAGGGAAGAAGGTGGGAAGGAGAAAGAAAAGAAGAAATAGAGGAAGGGAAGGTAAAAGAGAGAAAGAAAAAGAGCAAGAAAGAAAGCTGCAAGCACCCCCCCGAGCCCCCCAGGCCGGCTGCAACCTTTTAAAACACGCGCGCCGCTTTGCAGCTGTCTCCTGAAGCCGAACGCGGAAGTTAGCGTTTGGCTTCAGGAGACAGCTCCTTGGCGCTTGTATCTCGAATTTGGGCTTGTAAGTAGAACAAAAATATCTCTCCCCTCCCAGCTCTTATCTCGAGTTGCTCTTAAGTAGAGCAGCTCTTATGTCGGGGTTCCACTGTATTAAGATGCTTCCAGTTCTGATTTTGATAAATTCACTTTTGAACTTTTGAAAAAGACTCTGAGTTTTATTTATCTGGAATTCTGACTGTGGCAGCTGACATTAAGCAAAGTCTGCCTTTTACAGTCACTCCTGGAGAATCACTTCTACCAGGGACTGGCAATTATGTCCCACCGCGAAAGTGGAGAGGAACAGTCTGAGGATGATACCACCTTAAGGAGCCCTTCTCCCCCCTACTCCAAAAAGAGGGAGTTTCGGGGCCAAGCGGCAATGATCAGTTTCAAGCCGAACCGGTGCGGAGAGCCACCCAATGGTCTACAGGAGTCGGAGTAAGTTGCATAACTGAGGATGAGCCTCTGTTTTCTGATGCAAATGTGACCCACTGTAAGAAACAAAAGAAGGAGAAAAGGGGGGGGGGTCAGCCAGGAAGGGCGTTTGCTAGCCGACCTTGTAACAGGAATCAAGGAAGCCCTATCAGTAGTTGAAATGAGAAGTCAGGCAAATCTAAAAGTCCCCACGAGTGAGGAGGGGGAGGCCAAAGATACAGCTGGGCCCTCAGGGCAGGGAATGCAGCAGAGGGCAGTAACCCAAGCCCCCCCTCCAGCGCGAGGCCAAAACTCCCCCTGTGGGCCACCACAGCAGAGAGAGGGGGGAGGCCCGGAGGCAAAGAGCACCTAATGCCCCTTCCTTCACTCAGTGATATGATGGGGTACCAGGAGGCCTGAGATATTTCTTGCACAAGTAAATCAGTACATGGAGGACTATGAGGATGAGTTCCCAAATGGTCCAGCCCATGTGAGGGTAGTAACCTGTGCATTAGATGGAAAAGCAACGGATTGGATGGTTTCCCTCGATGAACAAAGGGACCCCGCCCTCAGAAATTTTAATGAGTTTATAACGGCTTTCAGAGCACGTTTCGAGGATCTCCAGGCCGAGAGAAAAGCCAGAACCAAGCTGAAAACCCTAAAGCAGGGAGAGAGATCAGTAGTGGAATATACCCAAGAGTTTTATGAGCTGATGGCCTATGGGAATCCTCTATGGAATATTACATGGATGGATTAAATGATGAGGTTTACCAGCATTGCTGGGCTAGAGCAACCCCTAGAAACCTCAGCAGATGGTCCAGTTGGCAGCGGAGGTGAAGATTGACCTCCTGAGAGGCCAGCAGGAGAGAGGTTCCCCCTTGGTGGGGGGACCAGGCTTGAGGAAAAGTGCCAGATCAAGCTCTGAGAAAACCACATCTACAGCGTGCTTCCGTTGCAGGAAGGAGGACCACCGGGTAGCAGAGTGTTTGGCCAAACCTGTGCCAAGAGTGACCCCTACTGGGGGGAAGAAGCCGGAGCAGCGCACCAAGAAAACCCCAGATGCCGAGCGAATGGGAAAAGAGGCTGCAGAGATCCCCCCCCCAAAGGGGAGGAGTTGGGATCTCTGGCATATCTGATCATCGAGGACAGTGAGCCTGAAGAAGCCGTGTTGGTAAGTCCCCCCCCCCAGGATGCATATACATTCCCATTACACTACGGGACCCAACGGGGGGGACAAGGGGAACTATGTCAGCCCTTTTGGATTCGGGCTGTACCAGGAACCTTATGGCTCCGGAGGTGGTGCAAAATTTGGGCCTCAAGCTGCGAGGACTGAGGGCCTGAGGGACCTCATTTACCCAACTGGATGGGTCAATGGCAGGAGAGAAGCCAGACACACATGAGACTGGAACTCTAATCATGACAATGGGGTCCCACCAAGAGACTATACAATTTATTGTGGGTCCCCGGCCGGATAACGCAGTCATTTTGGGGCTGCCTTGGTTACAGAAGTGGAACCCTGAAATTAATTGGCGTACCAGAGCCATGACTGTTACTTACCAAAGCAAGAATGAATTGGGCTTCATTCTAGCAGAATTGGGCCGGAGAAATTCCCCTGCCATGGAAAAGATCGAAGGGGAGGAGAAAATCCCCAAAGAGTACTGGGACCTCAAAGGAGTTTTCAGCTAAAGGGAGGCTGATAGTTACCACCCCACCAGGCCACAGATTGTAGCATTGAGATATTGCCAGGGGCTAAACTGCTGAAACCAAAGATGTATTCTTTAATTCCTGGAGAATTGGGGGAACTGTGTAGATTCATTGACAAGAACCTGGCAAGGGGCTTTATACAGCCGGCAAGGCCACAGATGGCAGCCCTCATCCTGTTCCAAGAGAAGAAAGATGGGTCTCTTCGTCTGGTCATGGATTATAGGTTTCTGAACACCATTTGCATGCACAATGTGTACCCCCTGCCACTTGTGAAAGACATGCTGACCTATTTGGCTAAGGGGAAGTTCTTCATTAAATTGGATTTGTGTGAGGCTTACTATAGGGTACACACCAAGGAAGGTGATGAATGGAAAACGGCTTTCAACACCCCCTTAGGGTGTTTCCAATTTAGAGTGCTCCCTTTTGGCCTACAGGGGGCACCAGGAGTTTTCATGCAGCTAATTAATGAGGTATTGCACGAACATTTATATAAGGGATGCTTGATCTACTTGGATGATATATTAATATACTCAGAGACATTAGAGGAACATGTGGCCCTTGTCAGAATTATATGCGAATTTGTCTAAGTGCGAATTTCACCAGAGTAAAATTGACTATTTGGGTAACCGCATATCACACCAAGGGGTGGAGATGGATCTGGAGAAAGTGACAGCAGTCCTGGAGTGGGAGGCCCTAGAAAGCAATTGCAGAGTTTTCTAGGATTTGCCAACTTCTACCGACAGTTTATTCCAGCGTTCTCACAAATAGCGCTGTCAATCACCAATCTACTGAAAACACAGGGAGAAGGTAAGCCCAAACTGAACGGCCCACTACAGTGGACCATGGAGTGTCAAGCAACTTTTGAGAGGCTAAAAAGACTGTTTGCGAGTGAGCCCATCCTCAAACACCCTGATCTGGAGCAGCCTTTTGTAGTGCAAGTAGACGTAAGTGATGTGGCTGTGGGAGCAGTTCTACTACAGGGGGATGAAGAGCAGGGCCTTTGCCCCTGCGCGTACACTTCTAGGAAATTCACTGAGACTGAACGTAGATGGGCAATATGGGAGAAAGAAGCATTTGCAGTGCACTGGGCCTACTTTCCTAGAGACATTTCCTAGAAGGGGCCAAACAACCTTTTGAGGTGTGGATTGATCACAAAAATGTAGAGGTTTTTAAAAAAACCAGGAAACTGTCCCCCAATCAAGCTAGATGGGCGCAACACTTTAGTCGGTTTCTTGCTGCGCTATATACCTGGGAGAAATAATTTCATGGCAGATGCTCCCTCTAGGCTGCCACAGTACAACAGTGGTAGATTGGAGATAGTCCAACCGGTGATCCAGGCACAACAGACAGCGTGCCCTGAAATCAACAGAGAGCAGAGTTTGAGAAAGGTTGATCTTCCGGACAACGTAGCAGCGGAACTCTAGAAAGCTCTAGAAACTGATGACTGATTTCAGACTCATCAAGCAGAGTGCACTCAGGGTGCCGGTCTAGTGTGGATAGGGTCGAGAGTTTATGTCCCAGCTTCGATAAGGACTCTAATATTGGAAATGGGCCACGATTCAAGGGTGGCTGGAGACTTTGCATTCCTAAAGACCCTGCACCTATTGAGAAGGCAATTTTTGTGGCCTTCCATGAAAAAGGACATCGAGATTTATGTGGCAAGCTGCCCTGTCTGTGCAGGAGCGAAGCGGGCCTTGGGTCGACCCCAAGGACTGTTGCAAAGTGTGGCAAGACCCAGGGCACCCTGGAAAGACATTTCTATGATTTTATTGTGGATTTGCCTGAGAGTGGGGGAAATACGGTTATTTGGGATGTAACTGACCTTTTTTCCAAACAGGTTCATTTTGTGGCTTGCCCAAAGAATCCCCACTTCCAGAGCCAATGTACCCTCTAAAGTGCACGGCCGCACGGCCGCACACCCAAAAACACCCCCCCCCCACACACACACCCTTTTCCAAGGCTGCGCAAGGAGCTGCGGCCGCCCAGCGCCTCCGGCCCCCTCGCGCCCCTGTCTTCTTGCCGCTGTCCCCTGCCCACCCGATCTGCCCCTCTTTCTCCTCCTCCGCTTCCCACCTTGGGGCACGGCTCCTCCTGCAGCGGTGGCTGCAGCAGCGGTGGCAGCTGCAGCTTCTTGTCCTCATCCAGCCACTAGCTGCTCCGAGCGCTTTGGGAACGCCTGCCCTGCCTCTCTCACAGTCCCTTTGCTGAGAGCGCTTTCATCCCGGGCTGTCAGTGAAGGGTCTGCAGAGAGGAAGGAAGAGAGTGAGAGAGAGTAAGAAAGCAAGAGAGAGAAAGAGAAAGCAAGAGAGAGAGAGAGAAAAGTGGAAGGAAGAGAGAGAGAGAAATGATAGAAAAAAGTGGAGAAAAAAGAAATGAGAAAATGATTGAGGCAGAGAATGACAGGAAAGAGAGAGAAACAGAGAGAGAAGTGACTGTTGATTTAAAGCATATGGTAAAAGCACTTAAATAATAACACAGAGAGAAAAACCCAGTCCTCACCTGTTTTTATTAATAGTTATGTTTTTGGTTTTGCTGGTTTTAGTTTTAATAGTAATAGATTTTGGTTTTGTTTTATTATTAATTTCTTTTAATAAAAAAGAAGGGATTTTTTTTCTTATTTATTTATACATACATGCATACATGCATACATGCATGCATACATACATACATACATACATACATACATACATACATACATACATACTTCTATGCCGCCCAGTCCAAAGGGGACTATACTTTTCCGCCCACACCGAAAAAAAAATTAGAGGGAACATTGTCCAGAGCCCTAGCAAAAGTGTTCATACAACATGTGTATCGTCTTCATGGAGTTCCTGAGAGAGTCATCTCAGACCAGGGGGTGCAGTTCACCTCGGCTTTTTGGAAGCAGTTTTTGGGCTTATTAGGTACCAAGCAGGGCTTAAGTTCAGCCAACCCACCCCCAAATGAATGGGGGTTGTGAACGGGCTAATTCTGTATTGGAGCAGTACCTTCAGTGTTATCTGAATTATCAGCAGGATAATTGGAGCGAACTTTTACCATTCGCAGAGGTTGCGTATAACAACTCGCTACATAGTAGCACAGGTTTCACTCCTTTTAAACTGGTAAACGGGCAAGATTTTGTAACCATTCCAGAGTTACCCCAGGATGAGCCCAACTATCCTTCCTTAAAGGAATGGGTAACACAGTTGAAGGCAAATTGTCCAGTAGCTCGTAAGGCCCTGGATAAGGCTCATAATGTCCATAAGGCACAAGCCGACAAGAAAAGAAGTGCGCCAGTGGATTATAAAGTGGGGGATAGAAACATAGAAACATAGAAGTCTGACGGCAGAAAAAGACCTCATGGTCCATCTAGTCTGCCCTTATACTATTTTCTGTATTTTATCTTAGGATGGATATATGTTTATTCCAGGCATGTTTAAATTCAGTTACTGTGGATTTATCTACCACGTCTGCTGGAAGTTTGTTCCAAGGATCTACTACTCTTTCAGTAAAATAAGATTTTCTCATGTTGCTTTTGATCTTTCCCCCAACTAACTTCAGATTGTGTCCCCTTGTTCTTGCGCCCACTTTCCTATTAAAAACACTTCCCTCCTGGACCTTATTTAACCCTTTAATATATTTAAATGTTTCGATCATGTCCCCCCTTTTCCTTCTGTCCTCCAGACTATACAAATTGAGTTCATTAAGTCTTTCCTGATACGTTTTATGTTTAAGACCTTCCACCATTCTTGTAGCCCGTCTTTGGACCTGTTCAATTTTGTTAATATCTTTTTGTAGGTGAGGTCTCCAGAACTGAACACAGTATTCCAAATGGGGTCTCACCAGCACTCTATACAGTGGGATCACAATCTCCCTCTTCCTGCTTGTTATACCTCTAGCTATGCAGCCAAGCATCCTACTTGCTTTCCCTACCGCCTGACTGCACTGTTCACCCATTTTGAGACTGTCAGAAATCACTACCCCTAAATCCTTCTCTTCTGAAGTATTTGCTAACACAGAACTGCCAATACAATACTCAGATTGAGGATTCCTTTTCCCCAAGTGCATTATTTTACATTTGGAAACATTAAACTGCAGTTTCCATTGCTTTTACCATTTATCTAGTAAAGCTAAATCATTTACTATATTACAGACGCCTCCAGGAATATCAACCCTATTGCACACTTTAGAGTCATCGGCAAATAGGCAAACCTTCCCTACCAGACCTTCCCCTATGTCACTCACAAACATATTAAAAAGAATAGGACCCAGAACAGACCCTTGTGGCACACCACTTGTAACCTGACTCTGCTCAGAATACTCGCCGTTAACAATAACTCTCTGATGTCTACGCTTCAGCCAGCTGCAAATCCATTGAACTATCCAGGGATTAAGTCCAATCTTCACTAATTTATCTATCAGCTCTTTATGTGGAACCGTATCAAAGGCTTTGCTGAAGTCCAGGTAGGCAATATCCACGGCACCACCTTGATCCAACACCTTTGTGACATAGTCAAAGAAATCAATGAGATTAGTCTGACATGATTTGCCTTCAGTAAAGCCATGCTGATTTGGGTCCAATAAGTTATTGTTTTTTAGGTGCTGATTTATCCTCTTTTTGAGTAGAGTCTCCATCATTTTAACTACAACTGATGTCAAGCTAACTGGCCTGTAGTTACCAGCTTCTTCTCTACTGCCCTTCTTGTGGATAGGCACAACACTGGCCATTCTCCAATCCTCAGGAACTTCTCCTGTTAACAAGGATTGGTTAAACAAATCAGTCAGGATAGAGTTTACCTCTCCACAAAGTTCTTAAGGACCACTCAGAAGTCGAAGAAATTGGAGGCCACATATGTGGGCCATTTCCCAATTGTGCAGGTGGTGAATTCGGTAGCTATGAAATTGGATCTGCCGAAAACATTAAGGAAGATTCACCCAGTGTTCCATGTAAGCTTACTAAAACCGGAACATACATCCGACTTACATCCTGCTCTAGCAGAACCCCACCCCACCCTTGCTCATCAAAGGGTAGCGACATTTTGAGATTAAAGAAGTTCTTGATTCTAGGAAACATAGGGGCAAAATTCAATACTTAGTGGCGTGGAAACATTTGCCTGCTTCTCATGCTGAGTGGAACAATGAGAAACACATGAATGCCCAGAGGGAAATTGACCAGTTTAGAGCGAAGTACCCCGAAAAACCCTGATTTATAATGTATATATTGTTTGTTGTCTTTTGTTTTCTTGTAGGACTAAAGTCCCTGTTCCAGGGGGTCCGAATGTCAACCTTCGCTTATGCTCCTGCATCTCTACGCTTGGTTGCCAATAGTTACAGGGAGGGGTTAGAGATAAGGGGATGGGGGGAAGAGCACAGGAGGCCCTATAAAGAGAGATAGGTTTCTTTTTCCTTGGTACCAGGAGGAGACCATTAGAAGTACATTCCACAAGTGTGATGTGTGGTGAAGATAAATCCACCTGAGAGTCATGGACAATGGGGATTGAGCATTTTCCCAAGGGGGGTGGAAAAAGGGGTTTTGATATATGCTTGTATCGTGCCATTTTCTTCAGACTTTGCTTTTACTAAGATGCTTCCAGTTCTGATTTTGATAAATTCACTTTTGAACTTTTGAAAAAGACTCTGAGTTTTATTTATCCGGAATTCTGACTGTGGCAATGGACAGGTATGGCATCAGCCTTGACCCCAGGGAAGGAGGGGTCTGCCTGCGTAGACTCATTGCTCCAGAGATTGCAGGTTGTGAGTCCCTCCTGGTGAAGTTGGACTTAGGGGTTCAGGTGGGGTTGTTGCTCATGTACCTGCCTCCCAGCTGTGTGTCAACAGCCTTGCCTGTGCTGCTCGAGGAGGTAGCCGGGCTGGCGGTAGGGTTCCCCAGACTTATTGTCTTGGGGTACTTTAACCTACCGCCACTCAGTAAAACGTCTGGGCTAGCGCAGGAGTTAATGGCCACCATGACAGCCATGAAACTGACTCAAGTAGTACAGGGTCCGACTCATGGGGGGGCATGCACCTGACATGGTATTCCTCTCTGAGCAATTGAGTAATGGTCTGAGACTAAGGGACTTAGAAGTGTTGCCTTTGTCATGGTTAGACCATTTTCTACTATGGCTTGACTTCCTGGCTCCAATCCTTCCCTGCAGGGAGGCGGAACTGACAAGGTGGTTCCGCCCCAAATGCCTGAAGGACCCAGAGAGGGCTTTCAAAGGGTGCTTGGATTTATTCCAGATGCACTCATCCACAGTTCGGCAGAGTCTCTTGCCGTCGCCTGGAATAAGGCTGCAATGGAGGCTCTTGACCTCTCTGTGGCACTAGACCCGGAGAGCTCCTTGGTTTACCAAAGAGCTCCGGGAGTTGAAATGCCAGAAGAGACATCTAGAGAAGTGATGGAGGAAGAGTAAGTCCAAATCCGATCGAACACTTGTAAGAGCTCATATTAAGACTTACAAAGTGGCGCTCAAGGCGGCAAGATGTGTGTATCATGCCGCCTTGATTGCATCAGCGGAATCTTGCCCGGCCGCTCTGTTTAGGGAACCCGCTCCCTTCTTAACCAGGGGGGAGTTGGGGAGCCCTTGCAGGATTTTAACACATTTTTCACTGATAAAGTCGCTTGGATCTAGCAGACCTTGACTTCGATTGAATAACAGAGTCGAGTGACAATGAGTTAGTCAAGGTGACTGGGGCCTGTACTTGTCCATCTGTCTGGGAAGAGTTTGATCTGGTGACACCTGATGAAGTAGACAAGGCCATTGGAGCTGTGAGTTCCGCCACCTGCTTACTGGATCCGTGTCCCTCTTGGTTGGTTTCGACCGGCCGAGAGGTGACACGGAGCTGGGTCCAGGAGATTGTCAATGCTTCTTTGGGGAGGGGGTCCTTCCCAGCTCCCTACAAGGAGACACTTGTGCGCCCCCTCCTCAAGAAGCCTTCCCTGGACCCAGCCATTCTCAACAACTATTGTCCAGTCTCCAATCTAACATGTTGTAAGCCGCCCTGAGTCCAAGGAGAAGGTCGGCATAAAAATCGAAAAAATATTAAATAAACAAACAAACAAACAAACAAACAAATCTTCCCTTTATGGGGAAGGGTGTTGAGAAGATGGTGGCGCTCCTGCTCCAGCGGTCCTTGGAAGAAGCCGATTATCTAGGCCCTCAACAGTAGTATTTCAGGCCTGGTTATGGCATGGAAACTGCCTTGGTCGTGTTGATGGATGATCTCTGGCGGGCCTGGGACAGGGGTTTATCCTCCGTCCTGGTGCTTCTTGACCTCTCAGAGGCTTTCGATACCATCGACCATGGTATCCTTCTGCACCAGCTGGAGGGGTTGGGAATGGGAGGCACTGTCCTACAGTGGTTCTCCTCCTACCTACAGTCGCAGTCGGTGTTAGTGGGGGGGGGGGGGGTCAGAGGTTGACCTCTAGGTTTCTCCCTTGTGGGTGCCTCAGGGGTTGGTCATCTCCCCCCTGCTATTTAATATCTACATGAAGCCGCTGGGTAAGATCATCCAGGGGTGTGGGGTGAGTATCATGAGTACGCTGATGATACCCAGCTGTTCATCTCCACCCCATGTCCAGTCAACAAAGCAGTGGAAGTGATGTGCCGGTGCCTGGAGGCTGTTAAGGTCTGGATGGGTGTCAACAGACTCAAACTCAACCCTGGTAAGATGGGGTGGCTGTGGGTTTTGCCTCCCAAGGATAATTCCATCTGTCCACCCATTACCCTGGGGGGGGATTGTTGACCCCTTCAGAGAGGGTCCGCAACTTGGGTGTCCTCCTCGATCCACAGCTTACATTACATCTTTCAGCTGTGGTGAGGGGGGCATTGGCCCAGGTTCGCCTGGTGCACCAGTTGCGGCCCTACCTGCACCGGGAGTCACTGCTCACAGTTACTCATGCCCTCATCACCTCGTGGTTCGACTACTGTAATGCTCTCTACATGGGGCTACCTTTGAAGAGTGTTCGGAAACTTCAGATCGTGCAGAACGCAGCTGTGAGAGCAATCATGGGCTTCCCCAGGTATGCCCATCTTACACCAACACTCCGCAGTCTGCATTGGTTGCCAATCAGTTTCCGGTCACAATTCAAAGTATTGGTTATGATCTATAAAGCCCTTCATGGCATCGGACCAGGATATCTCTGGGACTGCCTTCTGCCGCACAAATCCCTGTGACTGGTTAGGCCCCACAGAGTTGGTCTTCTCCAGGTCCCGTCCACAAAACAATGTTGTCTGCCAGGACCCAGGGGAAGAGCCCCTGTGGTGGCCCCGACCCTCTGGAATCAACTACCCCCGGAGATTAGGATTGCCCCCACCCTCCTTGCCTTTCACAAAGTCCTTGAAACCCACCTCTGTCGTTAGGCATGGGGAAATTGATTCCCCTGGGCCGTTTCCGTTTTATGTATGGTTTGTATGAGATGTATGATTGTTTTTATATTAAGGGTTTTTTAAAAAAATTAATCATTGGATTTGTACTGTTTTTTTGTTGTGAGCCGCTCCGAGTACTTGGAGAGGGGCGGCATACAAATCTAAATAATAATAATAATAATAATAATAATAATAATAATAATAATAATAATAATATCTGTCTTTTTAAGCATCATTGAAATGCTTCTAATATATTTTTCTGTAGACTTAGTATAACATTACTTAGACATTAGCAAGTGAACAGCAGCTATATGAAAATATATAACAAGCTTCTTATGACTAAAAATATCAACAATATACTACACATTTATGTACAAAGGCAGGAATCAGTTAGATTTATTGATGGCAGGCAAATGATATGTATAATCTTAAGTAAAAGATATAAGTAATGTTGTGGTTGGCTCCAGGCCAGCTCCTGTAGCTGGGGATTTTTGATATGGAGTCATCTGTTTACAGAAGGCCAGTCTGGTTGCCAGATGCCTCAGACAGTGAAGCTGAATCACAGGCACAAGAAGGCAGTGAGGAGGAAGAGACAGACAGGGGAATGGGTGCAGCCAGCCCACCAGCTAGAGGGTCCTCAGCCTCAGAAGGGGATGATGTCATGAATAACCTTATCTTGAATCTCCATATGCGCAGGATCTTGGGAAGGCAGAAACAGCTGCGCAAGTGTAGAAACAGATAATGGAGTTCAGCTGTTCAGAGGATAATTACGCTGTTGTAATCCTGATAAAAAAGGGGGGTTGGAGTGCTGGGCGTGGACATTTATCATTGGTGTTTCTGGAAGAAATAAGATTGTGCAGCGTGGTTTACATTCTGTTTTGGATTTTTGTGAACTCTGTGACACTCAAGCAGGAAAAGGCTGTATGGCTTGGAGTGTGAAACACTGACTTTATTGCCTCAAAAATCACTCCTTGGCTGGCTCTGGCACAAGCCTAAACGTGTCAGGTGAACTCTTGGGAGTAACTCTAACCTTTTGGGACTTGTAAAACAGTAATTGGTCTTGCATTCAAGCTTCTGTACTTTCTTGATTCAATAGCCCTCCTGTTGTGTGTTTGACAATTCTGGGCTGGTGGGTGGCTAATTGCACTTAGCCAGGCAGAACAAGTAATAACTAAAATGAGCCATTTCTAAAAAGCCAGCTTCTACCACATTGAGCTAGAATGTAACAAACTAAATTTCTCTAAAGTTTTAAAATGTAAATGTAAGTGAAATAGGGATTTTATCAAGTATTCACAAAACCTGAATAGAAATCAAAGGAAGATAGTAACAACCATTTAGCTTATTTTGATGAGTTGGTAGAAAAAGAGACATTTCTGGAAATATACCTATATACAGTGGGGGGGGGGGGAAGTATTTAGTCAGACACCAATTGTGCAAGTACTCCCATTTAAAAAGATGAGAGAGGCCTGTAATTGACACCATAGGTCGACCTCAACTATGAGAGACAACAGGAGAAAACACATCCATAAAATCACATTGTCTGATTTTTAACAAATTTATTTCCAAATTATGATGGAAAATAAGTATTTGGTCACCTACAAACAAGCAAGATTTCTAGTTATCACAGACCTGTAACTTCTTCTTTAAGAGGTTCCTCTGTCCTCCACTCATTACCTGTAGTAATGGCACCTGCTTGAATTTGTTATCAGTATAAAAGACACCTGTCCAGAACCTCAAACCCTCACACTACAAACTCCACTATGGTGAAAACCAAAGAGCTGTCGAAGGACACCAGAAATAAAATTGTAGCCCTGCACCAGGCTGGGAAGACTGAATCTGCAATAGGCAAGGAGCTTGGTGTGAAGAAATCAACTCTGGGAGCAATAGTTAGAAAATGGAAAACATACAAGACCATTGATAATCTGCCTTGATCTGGGACTACATGCAAGATCTCATCCCTTGGGGTCAAAATGATCACAAGAACGTTGAGCAAAAATCCCAGACCCATGCGGGGGAACCTAGGGAATGACCTGCAGAGAGCTGGGAGCAATGTAACACACTATGCCGCCAGGGACTCAAGATTCTGCAGTGCCAGACGTGTCCCCCTGCTTAAGCCAGTACATGTTCGGGCCTGTCTGAAGTTTGCTAGAGAGCATTTGGATGATCCAGAAGAGTATTGGGAGAATGTCATATGGTCAGATGAAACCAAAGTAGAACTGTTTGGTAGAAACACACCTTGTCGTGTTTGGAAGAGGAAGAATGCTGAGTTGCATCCAAAGAACACCATACCTACTGTGAAGCATGGGGGTGGCAACATCATGTTTTGGGGCGGTTTCTCTGTAAAGAGACCAGGATGACTGATCCGTGTACATGAAATAATAAATGGGGCCATGTATTGTGAGATTTTGAGTGCAAACCACCTTCCATCAGCAAGGGCACTGCAGATGAAACTTGGCTGGATCTTTCAGCATGACAATGATCCCAAATACACTGCCAGGACAATGAAGAAGTGGCTTCGTTAGAAGCATTTTAAGGTCCTGGAGTGGCCTAGCCAGTCTCCAGATCTCAACCTCATAAAAAACTTTTGGAGGGAGTTGAAAGTCCATGTTGCCCAGCGACAGCTCCAAAACATCACTGCTCTTGAGGAGATCTGCATGGAGGAATGAGCCAACATACCAGCAAAATCTTGTGCCAATCTTGTGAGGACTTACAGAAAATGTTTGACCTCTGCCATTGCCAACAAAGGATATATAGCAAAGTATTGAGATGAACTTTTGTTATTGACCAAATACTTATTTTCCACCATAATTTGGAAATAAATTCGTTAAAAATTGGACAATGTGATTTTCTGGATGTATTTTCTCATGTTGTCTCTCATGGTTGAAGTCTATCTATGATGTCAATTATAGACCTCTCATCTTTTTAAGAGGGAGAACTTGCACAATTGGTGTCCGACTAAATACTCCCCCCCCCTGTATATTCATTGATATAGTTCATGTATTTATTTATTTGTTTGTTTGTTTGTTTGTTGATTTATTGATTTATTGATTTATTGGATTTGTATGACACCCCTCTCCGCAGACTCGGGGCGGCTAACAACAACAATAAAACAGTATATAACAAAATCCAATACTAAAAACAGTTAAAAGCCCATTATATAAAAAACAATCTTACATACAGACATACCATGCATAAAATTGTAAAGACCTAGGGGGAAACTATATCTCAGTTCCCCCATGCCTGGCGGCAGAGGTGGGTTTTAAGCAACTTTCGAAAGACAAGGAGGGTGGGGGCAATTCTAATCTCTGGGGGGAGTTGGTTCCAGAGGGCCGGGGCCGCCACAGAGAAGGCGCTTCCTCTGGGTCCCACCAAGCGACATTGTTTGGTTGACGGGACCCGGAGAAGACCCACTCTGTGGGACCTGACTGGTCGCTGGGATTCGTGCAGCAGAAGACGGTCCCTGAGGTAATCTGGTCCGGTGCCATGAAGGGCTTTATAGGTCATAACCAACAATTTGAATTGTGACCAGAAACTGATCGGCAACCAATGCAGACTGCGGAGTGTTGGTGTAACGGGCACATTTGGGAAAGCCCATGATTGCTCTTGCAGCTGCATTCTGCACGATCTGAAGTTTCCGAACACTTTTCAAAGGTAGCCCCATGTAGAGAGCGTTACAGTAGTCGAGCCTCGAGGTGATGAGGGCATGAGTGACTGGGAGCAGTGACTCCCGGTCCAAATAGGGTCGCAACTGGTGCACCAGGCGAACTTGGGCGAACGCCCCCCTCGCCACAGCTGAAAGGTGTTTCTCTAATGTGAGCTGTGGATCAAGGAGGACGCCCAAGTTGCGAACCCTCTCTGAGGGGGTCAATGATTCTCCCCCCAGGGTAATGGACGGAGAGATGGAATTGTCCTTGGGAGGTAAGACCCACAGCCACTCCGTATGTATGAACTAATAATATATTAGTTGTTATAGTTCAGGATACCTTTGCCATTAATTATTGTCACCTGCAGTGACAAACATTCTTTCTTGTATGTTTGAAAGTTTTGCAATTTATTTGGAAACCAAGGACCCAGAGTATGAAAGAAGAATGGAGAGGCACACACTGTAAGATGCTTAAAGAGCATTGGGAAGATTCCCCTGTGTTGATTTGGGGAGCCATGTCATCTGTGTTGATACACTGTGCTTCATTAAGTCCAGGATCAACACAGGCATGTACCAGGAGATTTTGGAGCACTTCATACTTCCTTCCGCAGATGGGTTTTATAGGGATGCTGACTTCAATTTTCTAGCAGGACTTGGCACCTGCCCACATTGCCAAAAGCACCAAAAACTGGTTCAATGACCATGGAATTACTGTGCTTGATTGGCCAGCAAACTCACCTGACCTGAACCCCATAGAGAGTCTATGGGGCATTTCCAAGAGAAAGATGAGAGACATGAGACCAAACAATGCAGAAGAGCTGAAGGCCACTATCTTCCATAACACCTCAACAGTGCCACAGGCTAATAACTTCCATGCCACGCTGCATTCAGACAGCAATTGCTGCAAAAGGGGCCCAAACCGAATAATACATAGGCATGCTTAAAGTTTTTTCAGAGGTCTTATACTGTTCTATGTACAATCCTTGTTTTATTGATAGCATGTAATATTCTAATTTTCTGAGATGGGAGATTTGGGGGTTTTGTGAGCTATACCCCACAATCATCACAATTCTGACAAATCGTGGCTTGAACTATCTTGCCTTGCATGTAATGAGTCTCTCATTTCACCTTTTAAGCTGCATTACTGAAATAAATGAACTTTTGCACAATATTCTAATTTTTTTGAGTTTCACCTGTATATCCCCTTTCCTTTATTAAGTGACTACGTAGGTTTTTAAGCAAATAAAAATAAAATAAAGAATACAGAGATGCCTCAGTCAGATGGGGAAGGCCCTGGAAAACCCAGTGCAGACCTTGAACAATTTGGAGAGTGCTGTAAAATAGCGCAAGTGCAAAGAAGTTGGAGAAAAAAGGCACAACCACTCCTAGAAGCCTCAAGATTGGCCAGCAACATAGCGAAAGGACGCCATATCTTTGTGAAGCACTAAATGCCCAGGATGCCTTAGAGGCCCAGCCTTGCTTGAGAGTCAGGATGGATGAAAGCAGCACCTTTTCCAGAAACTCCAGGGCAGGAAAGATGGAAGAAGGCAGAAATGTGACATCCGTTAAAACACTGCCAATCTGAGCCTTTCCCCACAGATGGATATGGCAACCATGCCTTGCAAGATTGATGTCAGTCCTCCCTGGTAAAGCATCCAGGAAACACAACAAGATGAACACATTTTATTTTATACTACATTAAAGTAATTAAAGTCTGAAGGTGCAAACTTCCCACTTCCACTTTTAATTGCTTGATCCATTGGGATGGGTCCTTTATAAGTTTCTTTCTCTGACCTGTAAACCACTAGAGGCTCCTATTTGTCTTGTGTGATTGTCTCCTCTCTTTCCCCAAGGTCATTCATATATTCCTGTATTATATAGTTTCTTCAGACTTCATTTTTCTCTTGACTTCTTAAATACTATGTTTCTCATTTCTTCAGCTTGGTACTCTCAAAATGTGTACTATACTCCCATATTTCCCAGCTTAGCCAAATTTCGAGTCTCAATCCATCAGAATTACCAGGTTTTCTAATTTAGAAAAAGCCATGTTGGTTTACTTTTCTGTTCAACTAGACAAATTTCAAGCTAGGTGTGTCCTAGTCTTTGTGGATGTTTTTCGTCTAATGTACGAATGACAACCACAAGTTCGATTCTGGTGAGTCTTAGCTGTAATAGAGCCATAACAAAGTCAGGCTCCTCTGCTTCTAATTCTGCTCCCATGGATTTTGAATCTAACACCAAGACCAAATCTCTGAGCCACTCAGAGAATTAATAGCAACGTGTTGAGAAGCAAACAGTAGAGAGGCAGAGGAGTACAAGATTGCCTAGAAGAGAATCTCAGGAGAATCTATTCAAAATAGATTCTGCAGTCAGAATGCCAGCTGTAATCAGATGGAAGCGTAGAGTTTTTTTCATCAAAATAACCAACCAAAGTAGTTAGCTGTATTGATTTATTCTTGTACTTACTATCTGTCCCTTGCAGATCCTACTGTACTATTTTATTATGGAGGTGGGATATTCCTGGGAGGAATATGTGAAGAATGCTAGGAATGCATGCCCAGAAAATATATTCTCATCAGGGTCATCCAAGATATGAATATTGTTCCAACTGCCATCTAGGGGAAGCAAGTACCTATATGATGATATAGGAGGATGCTGGGGATGGAAGAGCACTTTAGTAATAATGACAAAGGCATAATTTCATACAACTTGTAAGAAGGCGTGCTGAACCATTAATTTTACCCCCAAAACTATATATATGCAAAACATGAAATTATTTATGATATAGTGCCAGATGATGGGCCCCTTAGGTTGAATGGGACTCAACATTTTACTGAAGAAGAGATGGGAATCTTTGGGATTGCTACTGTTGTTTCTCATGTGCCATGCAAGAAAAAAAAATTATAAAGACAGAATTATAATGAAAACACAGATAAGCTCGACATATTGAAAGATTAAATAAATAAATAAATGAACCAGCTACATATTGACATTCTAAACGTCACCAAATTGAGATGGACTGAAACCAGATATTTTCAATCAGAAGATCATACTGTTTACTCCTCAGGACAAAGAACAACAGCAATCAACTCAGTGGATTGTAATATGTTGATACGTGCCTGGGAGGAATTCTGTTATCGCATTGATGTTGCCCATGCTGCAGGTGGTGGCCACATTGAACACTTATAAGACAAGAAACAAAAATTGATTGTGAGTAGAATACTTGTGACAGCTGGAGTTTTGCATTACTTTTCCTTAATAAAATATTGTGTCATGAAATTGGTTCATTCTTTTTGAATAACCCTGAATATTGATAGAAGGAATGGAAGAACCTATAATAGCAAAGTCATGGCTGGGTCAAAGTTGTCACCAGTTGCTCAGGTACAAATTCTAAGTTAAGCTAAAGATGAAGCAGAAAACCAACTAGTTCCTAGTATATTTAACACATATCTGCTGTTCTCAAGGAGAGATAAGACATTCAAAAGTTTTCTAAACTCAGAAGGAGGTTCCAGTCTCAAATTGTTATGCTAAAAGATACTAATGGATAAATAGTAGCTGATTCTAAGAAGATAATACAAAGATGGTAGGAATATACTGAAATTATACACAGAGAAGTTAATGTACAAGTTACCTTAGAATATATTTCCTACTTGCAAAAACTCTTGAATTGGAAGATGAAGCTAGAGCAGTTTTTCTCAATTATTTTCTGTTACACCCCCCCCCCCAGGAAGGCGTAAACATTTCACGCCCCCCCCCCCCCCCTCAACTCTCCACCAGGACGATTGTTTGCACTATTCAGCATGTTTTAGCTGAAAAAAACCTCAAGCAACTTATCAGCGTGATTGGGGTGTAATGTGTTTAATTAATGCCTTAATTTATTTGGCTTCATGCTGTCCGCTGCCAACATTTTTAGATATAGTAAAACATAATGGTCTTTCCTCACCTCCCACCGTGGTCACAGTGAAGCCAAGTGTTACATATGTGTCATCATATTTCCTCATCTTAGCTTTCGAGAGACTTAACATTTGTCACATTATATCCATCTCTCTCCTCCTTTTTTTCATCCCTGTTAAATATTTCTTCATGGTGTCTCTTAAGGATTTGTTATATGCTCTTCATATCTCCTACTCTGTGCTGTGTACTATTGTTCAGTGCAACAAAAAAAGCTACTCCCTGCAGCAAAAAAAGTACGTTCCCTGGGGTCATTTGCCACCTGGCATTGCTCCATGCCCCTCTATGGGGTCCCGACCCATTATTTGAGAAACATTGAGTTAGAGCAATACACTGATCATTACCAAATTAGAAGGTGATAGGAATTGATGAAATACCCATAGAAATATGGTAAATAAGAAAAGAAGAATCGGTAAAATATATAAATTTTTGATCCGTTATGAGACAGAAGTGGAAATTGTAAAAGAGAATATGATAAGCTAGGGAATGAATTTTGGCTACACAATTGAACTAGAAAAATGGGGAAAATTATGGATTAACAATTGGCAGATGACAAGATCGACCGCATTCAAGGAAAACCAATTAAAAATGTTCTACAGGTGGCACCTATCGCCAGAAAGACTTGCAAAAATGTTCCCAAAAACCTCTCCAATATGTTGGAAGTGTAAAAAAGAAAGAGGCACGTTCTACCACCAATGGTGGACATGCACACAGGCAAAAAGGTTTTGGAATAAAATAACAAATTGGTTAAAAGAAATAGCAAATGAAGAAATCGGAAAAAAACCAGAATTATATTTATTGGGTATTTTTAATAAAAAAATAGAAAAAGAAGTAAGATACCTAGTTATACATATACTAACAGCTGCCAGAATAGTATATGCCCAACAGTGAAAAACAGATAAAATACCGGAAGAAAACATAATAATTAAAAAAATACTAGACTGTGTGGAGATGGACAGGCTATCCAAAAGATTAGAGGGAAAAGAAGAATCAGATTACTATAAAACATGGGCAAAATTTTATGATTGGCTAAAAGAAATAAATAAATAAAAATTTATGCAAAGCAACACGTCAAATAAAATAATTCAAAAATTAATATTGTGCAAAAGAAGTGTAATTCTCTGATCAAATATCCAAAAAAATTAGTGGGGAAATTTTCATTTCCCAAATTTATTTATTTATTTATTTATTTATTTATTTATTTATTTATTTATTTATTATTTATTTATTTATTTATTTGTTTGTTTGTTTGTTTATTTGTTTATTTATTTGTTTGTTTGTTTATTTATTTATTTTTTTGTTTATTTATTTATTTATTTATTTATTTATTTATTTATTTATTTATTTATTTATTTATTTATTTATTTATTTATTTATTTATTTATTTATTTATTTATTTATTTATTTATTTATTTATTTATTTATTTATTTATTTATTTATTTATTTATTTATTTATTTATTTATTTATTTATTTATTTATTTATTTATTAGATTTGTATGCCGCCCCTCTCCGTAGACTCAGGGCGGCTCACAACAATAACAAGAACAATGTAAAAAACAAATCTAATAATTTAAAAAACACTAAAAACCCCATTATTAAAAGCAAACAAACACACAAACATTTCATGTATAAACTGTATAGGCCCGGGGGAGATGTGTCAATTCCCCCATGCCTGACGGCAGAGATGGGTCTTAAGAACTTTACGAAAGGCAAGGAGGGTGGGGGCAGTTCTAATCTCTGGGGGGAGCTGGCTCCAGAGGGTTGGGGCCGCCACAGAGAAGGCTCTTCTCCTGGGTCCCGCTAAATGACATTGTTTAGTCGACGGGACCCGGAGAAGGCCAACTCTGTGGGACCTAACCGGTCGCTGGGATTCGTGCGGCAGAAGGCGGTCCCGGAGGTATTCTGGTCCGATGCCATGAAGGGCTTTATAGGTCATAACCAACACTTTGAATGGTGCCCGGAAATTGATCGGCAACCAATGCAGACTGCGGAGTGTTGGTGTGACATGGGCATATCTTGGAAAGCCCATGATTGCTCTCGCAGCTGCATTCTGCACGATCTGAAGTTTCCGAACACTTTTCAAAGGTAGCCCCACATACTTTTAAGTCATCCATGTATAATAGATAGTTTTTCTTGCCATGTTGGCTTGAGAGTTGGTATCCCAGTTTTGTGCTTCCTAGGATTATTGTCACTGGAATTAAGGCGATGTTGTAGCAGCGAAAGTGAGTCCCCTTGCAAGATTCCTCATCTGATGTTAACTTTGTCAGTGTTCTCCCTATTTGCTATTAGAACTGTTAGAACTATTTTCCATTTTTACATATTTTCTTTTAAAAGTATACAAATATTTTTGCTGATTCTGAAATTTTTCAGAGATACGTCAATCTAGCTGTGGGATAGTTTGTCAAATGCCTTCTTGTAATCTATCTATGCCATATTTAAATTAGTTCTTAGTTTTGCATTTTTAGTACTATTTTGTCAATAAGCAGCTGATCTTTTGTTCCTCTTGAATTTTTGTAATTTCCTTTTTGTTCTACTGGATACAAACTGTTTTCCATCATTTGGATTGAATTTACCAGTACTTTTGTAAAAAGTTTGAGTGTTGTTGGAAGACAAGTAATTGGATGATAGTTGCTTGGTTCTGTGCCCTTTTCTGGATCTTTCATTATCAAGTATGTTGGGCCATCTGTTAACCATTCTTCACTTATTGCATTTTCATCAAATTGAGTGGCCATGTGGTGATGGAGGCTGGTTAGGTGTTTTAATCAGTATCTGTGCAGTTTGTCCAGGCCAGGTGTGCTTCAGTTCTTGACCATTATTACTTGTTGTGCAACTATATTAGTTGTTATTGCAATGTTCTCCATTTTGTTTCTAGTTTTTGTGCATCTTTGATCCAGGAGGCAGTTTTATCATGTTCCACTAGGGTTTTCCCACAGTTGTTTCCAAAAGTTCAAAGTTTTTTTCTTCCCATAGGTAGACATTTTGACTTTCATCAAGTGATCAGTAGAAGATGTGTTAATCTTTCAAAAAGTGATTGGTAGAAAATGTGTTGATGTCTTCTAAACTGGACATTTTCATAATAATGTTTTATTCCTCCTTTGTATCTTTTGATTTTCTTGGCTGTTGCTATTACACACTGTTTTATTTCTTCCATAATCTCTGTTATTCTTTTTTCTTCCGAGTTGTATTTTTTGTGTAAACTATTTTCCAGCTTTTCCTTCTTTCAAGTATTTCAAATTGCTGACATCCCCTCATAGTTTTTAATTTTTATTTTCTAATTGAATTTTCCATTTTGGTGTTCCAGTGGGGTGGGTGGGTGGGTTTTTTTTTGGCATATTATAACCCAATTGTGCAGTTATAATGGCGGCTGTAGATTAGTTGGTTTGTTTCACGTAGTGTGCTAAATGGAATGGAAGTTAAAATGTTCACAGTATTTAGTAGATGATGATGATGATGATGATGATTATTATTATTATTAATTCCTTTGATTTTAATTTCCTTTGATTCTGTCAATTTAATGCAGAGAATTTAATTTGCAGCCTTACAAACTGAAGAGCATTTAATAAAATGTCTATAATATAAACATAAATACATATAGTCCTGAACTTACAACAATTTATTTAATGACTGTACAAAGTTACAGCGGCACCTAATAAGTGACTTATGACCATTTTCACACTGACAACCATAGCAACATCATCATGGTCAACTGACTTGTATTTATGATTGTTGCAGGGTCCTGGGATCATGTGATCACCTTTTGCAGCTTTCTAACAGAGTCAAAGGGGAAGCCAGATTCACTTAATAACCATGTCATTCACTTAATATCTGTGGCAAGAAAGGTTGTAAAATGGGGCAAAACTCACACTTGTCTCACTTAGCAGCAGAAATGTTGTGCTCAATTGTGGTCCTAAGTGGAGTTACCTATACAAGGTAAGGCCTACTATTAGAAGAGCTGTTCTAAATAACTGCTAATTGAGGGCAGTCTTTTTCTTACAGATGTTTCATTATTCAAACAAGGAAACATAATGTTATCTAATTTGGTAGCTTGTGCAAGAAAACAACCAATCTCAGAAGGATCAAGGACACCTCATTTCAACACTGATCTACAAATATTCTCTTTATTATACTGCTAATAAAAATAAGATTTCAAGTCTGTTCTGGCAACTCTCTATATAATATATGTTAGGTATGTCCTGAAATTTTTCCAATTATCTCTCTATATAAGATAGAATAGAATTAGTATGTTCTGTAATGATTATCTTTTAAGGATTTTCTTCCAATAGTTATAATTTTAATATTTGGGGTAATATATAAATATATTAAATTTATTATATCTAAAAGTATACTTTTACCAGACAAATTGAGGATTGGTTCCACTTTGAACAAAAAACAGTTCCTGCAATATATTTACATTTAGCTGCAAAAACAGAAACATTAAGAAACAAAAATGTGTTAATTCTTCGATGTCATGTTATTCCTGATTAAAGCAGCATCTCATTTCAATTTAATTTTCAATGTGAATGTTAATGAAAAACATATTTAATAAAACTTCTAAACTCCAGCCTTAAACTTAGAATTTACAAATAAGTAAGAAAGGGTGTCAGTGTACATCTGTGTTTTATGCAGCTGCTTACACTTTGAAATGAGAAACAGGTTTAAAGCAAGAAAAGACCCTGTTATTTTCCTTAGATTTCCAAGTCTCTTCCCGCAGAGAGCAAAATACAGACTGTTATATTGCAATGAACAGATGTAATGCCAACACTTCATTGCTGGCACAGATGGCTGGTTTCCACAATAGAGTGGTGCTCTATGATGGTGCTCAAAATGTTACTCAGCATTCCACTATGATGTTTCAAGCTTACCAGATTGTAGGTGGGCCATGTGCCATCCATTCAAAAGTCTGAGAGAATACGCAGCTAAATGACTCTCGGCTGTGATTACAAATGGCCAAGAACAAAAATCCAAGATCTTTGCAACTATGTGGAATATTTTGGCACCCTTATTACTCTAATGAGTAGAATTTTCTACAGACTAAAGAGCAGGATAACGGACTCCTTGCCAGAATTAAGTTTGTTCTGGGGATAAACAATCAATTCTTAATTCAGAAGAATAGCTGCATTCATCTATAGCAATAAAATAAATCCCAAAGATTATTATATAACTTCAGAAATAAAGTGGTTGATTAGGCAAGAGTTCTAGCAGGTTTTAACTTTTATTTTCAATTCCAATTCATGGCAGGAGGTAAAAAGATATACTGTATAGTGTAAGGGAGGTAGGTGCGTGTGTGTGTCCTTATTTTTTGGGAGGTCTTATTATTTTGGGGAATGTGGAACAAGATGGGGCTCCTCTTGCCATCTTATCTGATTTCCAGCTCTATGTCCCCAATCGTAACCAGAGGAAATGGCAGGGACCGGCTGTGCATGCATTTAAATATTCTTATTTAAATGGGGGCTTATTTTGGGGGAGGGTTTATTTTTGGGAAGGCGTATTTTCAGGGAAGATTATAATTTTGGGGGAAACACAGTAGTCATTTCCGGTTCTAGATGTGATACTCATTTCTGTTTCTAAGCCGAACATCCAGCACTGTTCAAAGCCATCTCCGTGGTCATGTGGCTGGCATGACTCAATACCTTCCCACCAAAGTGATGTCTATTTTTCTACTTGCATTAGGACTCTATTTTATATGCTTTCAAACTGCTAGATTGGCAGAAGCTGGGACACGTAATGGGAGCTCACCCCATTACTCTGTGCTAGGGATTCAAACTGCTGAACTGCTGACCTTCTGATTGACAAGCTCGTCATCTAAGCCACTGAGCCACTGCATCCCGTAAAACAGGGGTGGGCAATTAATTTTGCCATGGGCAATGTTCCCTCTAATTTTTTTTCGGTGTGGGCAGAAAAGTAAAGTGTCTGAGCGGCAGTCCCTTTAGGACTGGGTGGCATAGAAGTATGAATAAATAAATAAATAATAAACAAACAAACAAATAAATAAATAAATAATAAATTTCCCCTCTTTTTTATTAAAAGAAATTAATAATAAAACCAAACCAAAATCTATTAAAACTAAAACGACCAGCAAAACCAAAAACACAACTATTAATAAATCCATGCTTTAAAATCTTAATTTCTTAAATATTCATCATAGTATTATAGTAATCTAATAATACTATGAAAATCTATCTGAACACTAATGCATCAATTAATATATTTCCATATTTACTTTGCTATAATTTCATTCTATATTTCCAAGCTCAATTAATTTTCAGGTATTTAGCATTTACTATTATTAACTTTTATCAATCTTCTACATTTCCAAGTATATTTTAAATTCATAATGCAAAGTCATAAAATCATACAGTACATATCATAAACCCCTTATTTATCAGTCTACCAAACATTTGGAAGTTTATCCTGTATCACTGTCACCTTACTTTTGCACAGCCATGAAAGGTCCATTTGACAAATCCACAAGACAAGCTTTTTTCCCCACGGTTTATAGGCTATTGTTGTTTTAATCCATGTATCCATACGTATAGTGACTAAATTATGGCAAGCAGTTGAACAAAACAGGCAATGTCAAATTACACAGTAAATAACACAGTAAATAACAATAACAAAATATGCCAATTTCTTATTTTAAAAGAAAATAAAAATTCAGATAAATGGATTGGAAAAGAGTCTGTACTAAGTATCATTTTTGACAACAGTTTATCTTGCTATAGTTTTGGACTTACTATGAATCATGTCAAATATCTGGCTAAGTTGACTATTGCATCATTTCTTGATGAATCTAATTTCAAATGTCAATGAAACACAGGTAAGTTCTCTACTTACCACCACAATTGAGCCCAAAACTTCTGTTGCTAAGCAAGGCAGCTGTTAAGTGTGCCTTAAGTGTGTTTTGCCTCATTTTATGACCTTTCTTGTCATTATTGTTAAGTGAATTACTGCAGTTGTTAAATTAATAAGATGGTTGTTGTTATTATTATTATTATTATTATTATTATTATTATTATTATTATTATTTGTTAGATTTGTATGCCGCCCCTCTCCGAAGAGTTGTTAAGTGACTCTGGCTTCTCCATTGACTTTCCTTGTGATCATATGATCCGGAAGGTGATCATATGATCCTGGAACATTGCAACCATCATAAGTATGAATCAGTTGCCAAGTGTCTGAATTTTAACCATGTGGCCATGGAGATACCGCAACAGTCATAAGTCACCTTTTTCAGTGCTGTCGTAACTTTGAACTACACTAGACAAATGGTTATAAGTCAAGGATGTAAGTTCATACATATATTCCATTGTTTTATAATGTTTATCAAATGAAAGAATTTTTTTAATTAAAATTATTTAATATTCAGTATTCAGACAGAGCTTCAGTATTTGGTTTTTATAGTGAAAAACTCCTTAGTTTTTTCTAGCAGCAATTTAAAAAACAATCAAAATGCAAACGAAGAAACCTCAATGATTTCTTTATTTCACGAACCACTGAAATTCATCCTTTTAGTTTGCTTGTGAATACTTTTGTACCTTGGGTGGTTAAAATTCTGCACCGTGAAAGTCAAGAAAAATGATATGAAGAATTATTGTTTAGTTTTTCTCTCAAGACAGATGGTGATACTCCCTTAGGAGTGTTCTTACCAGCTCCACTCCAAGTTATAAACAATTTATCCAGCATTTCCCGAGCAACCTGCTACTTACATAGCACCCTGAAAGGTTTGTGTTAAAGGAGATGTTTTACAGAATACTCTGAATAGAGAAGGAGCACATCACTGAATTCAGAATGCCCAAGAAAATCTGGAATCCACAATTCAGAACACACAGGAAACTACATAAAACATTAAAAACTAAGATTAGATTAAAAATCATCAATATGGCTAGGAAGGAAAGTAGACCGACCAATGATTAATTTGTTTCTTAGCCATATATAAACTATATAAACTGTATAAACTATAAACTACTTGATGTTTCATGGAGACCGTGTGGAGACCGGTTGATGCCATGGAAGGGCAACAACAAAGGCATTGGAAGGCGGCCAGGGGGACCAGCAGAAATTGGGGGGTGCCGTGGAAGTGGAAGAGTCGAAGACGGAGAGAAAGATCGGGAGTGCTGGCCAGTGGCAGTGGCCAGCACAAAAGAACCTGGGACCTACTATACCCAGGACTCAGACATTCTCCACTGAATATTGAATATCTCTAGAACTCACCTTTTTAGAACTTTGGTGCTACTTGACTGATTGATTAATGAATTGGACTACCTCCTGTATACTTAATATTTTTATATATAATACATATATTTTTATTTTTATTTTTTTTAAAATGGTTTTTATTATATTACAAAAATAAAAATAAAAAAGGAAGAGCAAATACATATTATTTTACATCGGTATATTGACATATAATTTTGACTATACAATCATTAAGCTTGTTTCCGTAATTATTCTGTACAGATAATCTATGTCATTTCAAAATAGCAGGATTATTATATCAATAATTAGATATAAGTTCTAAACTTTCTGTCTAAATGTTTTTTGTATTCTAGCCCTTCCTTTGCCCATACCCCCCCTAGAACTGTTTTGTAACAGTTCGAAATTCCTTTCATTAATGGTATGCGGCATATGGTAACTGCGGTTTTGACATATTTTATTCTGACATACACTTTATCTAAGGTCAGTTTGGATTGAGTTTGATATCAAATCAATTGAAGGTTTTCAGAATCTTGTGTTTGCTCACTATAAATATTCTTTATGTGTCATCCTGTTTTGGTTTTAGTTTTTTCTTTTTGTTACCCATTTGTAAAAATTTCCCCAAATTTCATGATATTTTGAGTCCTCTTTGTTTTTAAGTTTTTGGGTAAGTCTGTCCATTTCTGCACAATCGTATATTTTCTTAATAATTTCTCTTTCTGATGGTGTGTCCTCTTTTTTCCAGTTCTGTGATTCTTGTGGCTGTGATTATATGGTAGATCAGATAGAAATCGTCTTTTTTAAATTTTTGATCTATTATGCCCAAAAGAAATGTCTCTGGTTTTAGTTTTAATGTGATTGTAGTAATATCCCGAATCCATCCTTGAATTTTTTTCCAGATCTTTCTTATATGTGGACATGTCCACCATAGGTGAAAAAAGGACCCACTTTTGTTATTGCACCTCCAGCAATTTGGCTTCAGGTTAGGGTAAATTTTAGCTAATCTGGCTGGAGCTAAATGCCATCTATAAAACATTTGCCGAAGAGACGGAGTAACGACACGGACACAAGAGCTGGATTTAAACTTGGGTCATTTTTATTAATAATAATTTGCATAATTTATTTAATTAAATTAGCATAAATTAGCATAAATTAGCATAAAATCAACATGCTTAACTATGACCCAAACAGTGGACCTGCAGGGTCAAACAAATACTTCCGGGGCGGAAATGACGTAGCAATCAACATTCCTGGGCAACTATGGGCGTAGCTCGATGCTTGTCCAGGTGAGGGACCTCTCCCTCACCTGAGACCCTGCCATGCACTCGCATGAGGGGGGTCCCGCCGGCACACCCCTACCCGGGGACTTCAATGTGCGGGACCCAAAGACAGGTTCCCCCCAACTGCTCAGGTAGCACCCCACCATGAGCTTGGAGAGAATCTGTCAATCATCCCCAAAGATGCCCAAGGGAGAACGCGCAGTTGCTAACCACCACCCAGATTTCCGCCCCTAACCTGCCACGGAGCGGGGGTCAGATCTCTATCTTGGCCCCCCGACTCCCCCCTCTAGCTGCGCCAGCTCACGCAGAGACCGCTGCAGGTCCTGTAAGAAAATGGCGTTCCCCTGTTCTGACAGGTAAACGCCGTCGGCCCGGTAAAGCCACGGCCGATCTACAGTGATGAGGGGATGGGCCACTACAACCCCACCTAATTCCCTGTTTTGCCCAGGGCCTTATTCACTCTACGCCTGACCCGGTGAATGGCCCTAAGGGAAATGGCGTCCCTCCATACGATCCTTGGGGGGATCTCTGACCACACCACTTGCGTGGTTGGCCACACCGTGCGAAGCCACCGCAGGTCTTCGCGCGCCTGGATGATCAACGGTAGACCACCAAGCAGGCATAGGTCATTGCCACCGAGGTGCAATACCAGCCATCTGGGTGCGGCTATGGGCTGCCGGCCACCCAGTCCCATCTGAGCGCGACCCTGGGTAGCCGCCCGCCCAGCAGCGCCGGGTACAGCCCTGAGATGCTGCCCTCCCAGCAACGTCGGTAGGAGCCCCTCCCACCGCATACCTCTTCGGCCCATCCAAACAACATTGACCCACCGTCCCAATGACAACTGGGTCCCGATGGCGCTTCTGGCTGCTGAGCGGCCGGCCCAAAATACCATGCTGTGGCCACACAGCAGCGCCGTTGGTTTCTGATTGGCATGGGGACCTGGAAGAGGACACACACAGAGAGGTTACCTAGCCTAAGCCCTGCCTAGGATCCTCGGCGGGCCTAACATAACCCAAATATGCCGCCGACCGCCAGCGGCCGATCTCCCGAATCCGATGGGCCGGGAAACCAGAAAGCGCCGCGCTAGTGGCGGCGCCAATACGGAACGAATGCGTTCCATATCCGGCGGGATCCATGCCCACCTGAGCCATTGCTTTAGACACTAAAGCCCAGAATTGATAACGGGTCAGGGGGGTACCGTCCTGATGCTTAAAAAGGTACCCTTGCCCTGACCCCCTTAAGCCACAAAATTGCTGCAAAGCAGCCACCGGGCATACAGACTGGTCGGTGGCTGCACTAAGCTCTATCTTAACCCCTCTGTGCAACTGATCTGTCTTGGAATGTCTCACCAAAAGTGAGACACCCCCCTGTCTAAAGGCCAGATCAGTGAACTGGAAGGCACGGAGCGACAAGTCAGCCTGTGAGGAGGCCATTGCCTCGCTGACCCTAAGGGCCCCAAAAAACATGACACAAGTGGCTGCCCTAAAAAGACGGGCCTCGTACAGAGAGGCACACAGACTGTCCAAGGCCTGATTAATCAAGGACAGCTGCTGAACCGTCAGGGCCTGACGAGTGTCAGAAGGGACCCCCTGTCGCTCCCTCACCCACCCTTCCAGCATCTTCCGAATGCGGAAGTCACCAGAAAAATCACTAACCCCCCCCGCCTTGGACAGAAAGGCGAGGCCGGCTAACCTGGACCTAATAGTCCTAACTGAAAGGCCACGCTGCCTCAGCAGGACACAAAATTCCGCCAGGTGTTCAACTGGGGCAGGCCAACTATGGGGCTAACCATTACCCTGCCTGAAATCCCCAAACTCCTTACCTGCACGCTGGTAGGCCCGCAGGGTGCCCGGTGCTACCGAAAGGGCGATCGCCCTGGAGGCCTCATCTCTCCAACGCTCGGGAGCCCGCCCAGGCTCCAAAGGTGGACTGGGAATACCTCTGGCGACTCCCGTGCCCATGGGGCCAGGGTCCGAAACCTGGACAACCACGGGACAAGGCGTCAGCCACTCCGTTATCCAGCCCGGGGACATGTCTAGCCAGAAACAAGGCGTTTAGGGACAAGGACTTGTGCACAAAATGGCGGACAAGCCGCATGACCCTGTCACTCTTAGAGGACAGGGCATTAACAACATGGACAACCGCTAAGTTGTCGCACCAAAAGTGCACAGTCTTGTTCCTAAACTGCTCCCCCCAAAGCTCTAAGGCCACTATCAAGGGGAAGAGCTCTAAGAAAGTCAGGTCCTTAACTAGAGAAGAGGCACTCCATTCCGGAGGCCACACCGACCAGCACCACTGGTCACCTAGCACTACCCCAAAACCACAAGTCCCCACAGCATCAGAGCAAAGCTGCAACTCAGCTTCCAAAAGAAGCTCGTGCCTCCAAAAAGACAACCCATTAAAGTGTTCCAAAAACTCCCGCCACATGCAGAGGTCAGCCCTGACTCCTGCCCATAAGCGGGTACGATGATGGGGCAAACGCAGCCCCTTCATCGCATCATACAACCGTCTAGAAAAAGCCCTGCCCGGCACCACTACCCGACAAGCAAAATTAAGGATCCCAGCCAGTTCCTGGAGCTGCCGAAGAGTAACCTTCCTGCAGCCCAGTACCGCCTCCAGCTTACACCTGATTTTAACCAACTTGTCCAGGGGCAATCTAGAGGATTGCTCCTCTGAGTCCAATTCAATACCGAGGAAGGTAGTCCTGGTAGCAGGGCCTTCGGTCTTCTCAGAGGCTAAAGGCACCCCTAGCTGAGCACAAAGGGCTTCGAAGTCCCGCATCAGCGCAAAACATTGCTCCGAGTGCGCAGGCCCTGCCATCAGGAAATCATCAAGGTAGTGAACGACCGTGCCCAGGCCACTACGCCTCCTGAGCACCCACTCCAGGAAGGTGCTAAAACTCTCAAAAAGAGAATAGGAGACAGAGTAGCCCATTGGCAATGCCCTGTCCACATAAAAACCACCTTCGAAATGGAAGCCCAGGAGCTCGAAGTCGTCCGGGTGTATGGGGAGGAGCCGGAATGCCGACTTAATGTCGCACTTGCCCATAAGGGCTCCAACCCCACACTTCCTAACCATGGTCACGGCCGCATCAAAGGATGCATACCGCACCGAACACAGTTCGTCAGGAATGAAATCATTCACTGACTCCCCCTTAGGAAAAGACAAGTGGTAAATCAACCTAAATTCACCACTCGCCTTTTTGGGGACCACCCCCAAAGGGGACACCCTAAGATTCGGAAAGGGCGGCTCCGGGAAAGGCCCTAGGACCCTGCCCTCGGCCACCTCCTTCCCAATCTTGGCCCTAACAATGTCCTCATGTCCGAAAACCGATCTAAGGTTATCAGACATGAAAGCCTTCCTGACCCCCACATAAGGGATCCTAAATCCCTTGGAAAAACCTAGCAAGAGAGCGACCGCTCTCGAGCGAGGGTGGTAGTCAACCAACCAACCCTCAAGCACAGTGACATTAATTGGGCTGGGCCCCTTTACCCCCAGCTGATGCGGGAGGCTTTCCTGGACCCCCACCCTTCTTTTCCACCCCCTTCTTGGGGCGGGGGCAGACAGAAGATGCATGGGGCCCCCCACAATTCCCGCAGGCATGCTTATATTTGCAAAAGGGACGAAAACATGCCCCTTTCGCAGCAAATTCATGACAGGCGGGTGAGGCCCCCTTTCCAGCTACCCCAGGAGTCACCTTGGCCGGCGTGGCCACCGCAGGCTCCTCTTCCATGAAATGACCGCTGTCGGTCCGCTCACACCCCTCCTTGCCAGACATATGCGTGGCCCTGAACCACAGGTCCGGTACCACCATATCCCATGGCAGGTTGGGCTCCACAGCCATCCTCATCCTAAACCCTTTATCATAATGGCGCCATATGGTGCCTTTGTATTCAAAATTAGCCCTGGCGATCAAATCAATATACTTAAGCATCGCCGAGGCCATGGCTGGCTGCCTCTGAATCACCACTGACGCATATGTCAGAAAAGCGTACAGCCAGGAGCTGAAACACTTGGTGACTTTTGTTTTCTTGGGCTTTTCCCCAGGAACTACGTCTTTCTCTTGTTTAGGGACCTCCCGATTGAGCAATGAAAAAAGGTCCACGTACTCCCCCCCTCCAAATGGCTTCCTTCACGGACGGGTGGAGGTGGTACCCTAACGGGGTGGCCGGCAGACCACACGGAATGGCCCCCGCCTTAATACTGGCGAACGGGTCCCACACCGTGGCAGCCCCCGGCCCTAGCACCCCCATCCCCTGGGGATAGGCCATCAATGGAAGTGGGGGCATAACAGCAGGAGCTGTAGGGGTCCAACCCCCCACCCCGGGCACCCCGGGCACCCCAGCCACCACCAGCCCGAGCGGCGGTGCCGCGCCAGGCACCGGCGCCCCCGCCAACGGGGCCGGCGGCGACCAGACCTGCCCGCATGCGCCCGCCTGGGGGCCCCCAAGCTAACCCCGTTCCCCAGCCCCGTCGGGGGAAAACCCGCACCAGCCAAGGGGAGAAATGAAGAAGGTGTATTGTGTGGTGCAACCTCACCTGCCCCGTACGGGGTTGAAGACATCCAAGGGGGCCCCACCACTGCGGGGCCCGGAAAAGCCGTCAAGTGCCCGGACTGGGCCGCCTGCCCGATATGGGCCCTCTGCCCGGTATGGGCCGTCTGCCCGGCCTGGGCTGCCGATGGAGCTCCTCCCAACGCCACTGGTACCTGCTCGAGGGCCCCCCAAGGGCCCGAGCCGCTCCGCCACTGCTCGAGCTCATCGAGCCTCTCCAACACCCTAGCCCAAGAAAGGGCAGGAGAAACATCAGAGTGAGGGGCTGTAGGTAAAGGACCTACCGCCCCCTCCGCAGGCACCACCCCAGGGGCCCCTTCCATACTTGCCCGAGCCCGGGCAGAAGGCCTAAGGGCCCTCCTGGGGCGCGTAACCGCAGGCTGGGCCACAGGGGCCCTGGCTTGCCTCTTCTTTGGGGCCATGCCACCTTTGTAAAACAATAGAAATGAAGAAAAAACCCCTTTTTCCCCAAAAAACCCCTGCAGCAAGGCCCAAACCTTGCCAGGAAAAATCACCCTGGGGGATTAAAACAATAGAACCACCCCTGGAGCAGCAACAGGGCCCCTTACCCCAGGAACCCCTGTGGACCCCAAGGCCAAGAACCCCCTGAACCCTGGGCAAGGCCCAACCAGACCCCCCTCCCAGCCGGGAGCGAATCACCACTCCCCCTCGGGCCCGAGGGGGATGAGGACACCAGCGCCGCTGCTCAGAAGCTGCTCCGGAGTCCAAGGGCACCGCTGGGCCTTGAAGAAAGGCCTCTTCGCTGGATCCAAAATGGCGGCCGCAACACGAGGCCACCACAAAATGGCTGCCAGGAGCAAAACTCAAATGAGTGTCTGCTCCAGCTGCCGGTCCCAGCGAAAAGGCTTGGCCCAGGGCCTGCAAGCCCCGCCCCTGACCAGCAGCAACGTCAGGCCTCGTAGGCCTGATTTTCGGCCGAAATCTCATCTCGCGAGATTTCGGCCGAAAAACAAGATGGCGGCCGCCATGAGGGAGTCCGGTGTCTGCCCGGTCCCTCCGGCAAATGCTGCCGGCCGGTAACTCGACCGGCGCTATTTTTGTAAATTTTCCTTATATGGTACTGATTTTGTTAATTTAAGATTTTTCCACATTCGCTCCCATTGGTCTAAATAAATATTATACCCTATATTTTGGGCCCAACTAATCATATTTCCTTTTACTATCTCGGTTTCCATTTTATATCCCATTATGTAATTATACAGTCTAGTTATAAAGTTTTTTTCGTGTCCTAGTAATAATTTATCAATTAAACTGTCTTTTTCCTGAATTCCTTCTTTCTTTTTATCTTTATTCCATTTTGCCCAGATTTGGGAGTAAGGCCACCAATCAATATTGATATTTTGATTTTCTAATTGTTGCCTTGTTTTGATGTTTCCTTTTTCATCAAGTATGTGGTTATAGTTCAGCAGATTTTGAGTTTGGAAGATATTAGGGTGAGTAAGAGCTTCCACGCTAGAGTACCACCTTGGAATTTTAAGATAGTGCTCTTTTTTGATCTTTGTCCAAATATTCATTAAGGAATCCCTAATCATATGGTTTTTGAAGTATATTGGAATCTTATTCTTTTCGTTCCAGAGGAAACCGTGCCATCCCTGTAAAATATCGTGCCCTTCTAATGCCAGTAATCTTTGGTTTTGAAGATTTATCCAATCTTTTAACCAGAGAAGAACCGCTGATTGGTAATAACTTTCAAAATTTGGTAAGCCAAATCCACCTTGTGTAACTTTATCTTGTAAGAACTTGAATCTTACTCTTGGTTTTTTCCCTTCCCAGATGAATTTGGAAATGGTTGTTTAATTTTGTAAAAAAAAAATTATTCAATTTTACTGGGATGGTCTGAAATAGATATAAAAATTTTGGTAAGATAGACACTTTAATTGTGGAGATTCTCCCTGTCAATGAGATGTGAAGTTTATTCCATCTAATTAATTGTTGTTCCGCTTTTTAATTAGTGTTTCATAATTATGTTTTTGAATCGTGCTGCATCTTTTAGTTAATGTTATACCCAAATATTTTACTTTTTTTATCAATTTGAATTCCTAAATTTCTTTCTAATTCCTGCTCTTGTTTAGAGTCCATATTTTTCGTTATAATTTTAGTTTTTTGTTTGTTGATTTTTAAACCTGCTACCTCTCCATATTGTTTTATTTCTTCCATTAAATATTCACCTGTTTCTATAGGGTCGTCCAAGATAAATACTAAATCATCCACGTAGGTCTGTACCTTGAATTCCTGTTTCCTAACCTTCAGGCCTGTAATCCTTACATTAGTTCTTATTTGGTTGAGCAATGTTTCCACCGCTAGAATGTATAAAAGCGGGGATAGCGGACAACCTTGACGTACCCCTTTCGAAATTTGGAACGAATTTGTTAATTCACCATTGATTATAATTTTAGCCAATTGAGTATGATATATTGTTTGTATCATCTTTATAATTTTTGAACCAAATTCCATTTTTTTAATTAGTTCCAGAATAAATTCCCATCTCAGGTTGTCCAAGGCTTTTTGGGCATCTAGGAATATTAACGCTAGTTGTCTTTCCGAATGTACCTCGTAATATTCTAAAATATTCAATATCGTTCTTGTGTTATTTCGTATGTATCTACCTGGCAGAAATCCATTTTGGTCGTCCTTTATTCTTTTGTTCAAGATTGGTTTCAGTCTCTCTGCCATGATTGACATAAAAATTTTGTAATCAACATTAAGAAGCGATATTGGTCTGTAGTTTTGTATTTTTTTTTAGAGGGGTCTTTCGGAATTATACTTACTAGAGCCTGTGTCCAAGTTGCAGGTAATACTCCTTTTTCTAACACCTCATTAAATATAGTTACTAATATTTCTCCTAATAATTCCATTAATTCTTTGTAAAATTCGGCCGGTATCCCGTCTGGGCCTGGTGTTTTATTATTTTTTTGTTTGGATATCGTGTTTTCGACTTCTGTTAGGGTTATTTCTTTATTTAATATAGCTTTATCTAATTCTGATATTTCTTCTACTTTTACATCATCTAAATATTTGTTTAATTGATCTTTTTTTGTTTCTTCTCTTTGATATAATTCAGTGTAGTATTCCACCACGATATATTTTTTTTCCATTGTGTATTGAGTTTCTCCATTTTTATCCTCTAAGACTTGTATGTATCGTTCTTCTTCCTCTTTTTAAAATTTATATGCTAACCATCTACCTATTTTATTCGTGTTTTCAAATTGATATTGTTTAGTCATCTTTAATTTTGCGACAATTTCATCTTGTATTGTTAAGTTAATATTATATTTTATTCGGTCCCTTTCTTCTCTTATTTTTTCATTTTGGAGATCTTTTTGAATTTCTGTTTCTAGATGCTTTAATTTATTTTTATATTCATTTAGTTTTTGATCTTTAGATTTCTTAATTTTCACTAAATATGCTATTGTTAACCCTCTCATAAATGCTTTTGTTGTATCCCAAATATTCTGAATTGTGGTATCGGTATTCCAATTACCTTTAAAAAATAATTTAAGTTCTTGTTTAATATGGTTAATATAATTCTGATCTTGAAATAAGGTTTGATTTATAGACCAGCGGTGATGTCCTATAGTCGGCATTTTGATTTTTATCAATATTGGGTAGTGGTCTGCCCACATATTCGGGCCTATTTCAATCTCTTGAATTAATTTTCCAATTTCTTTATCTGCCCAAATCATGTCTATCTTAGACCAAGATTTCTGAGGTGGTGAGTAGAAAGTATATTCTAGATTTCGTGGGTATCTCTCTCTCCATATATCTGCCAATCTGTGTTCTCTCACCATCTCATGAAATTCTGGTGGTAAGGTTTTCCTGTCTTTCGATTTTTTCCTCATTGTTTTGTAATCTTTTTTAGTGTCATAAACCGCATTATAGTCCCCAATAATACAGATATTTCCCTTTTCTATCTGTCCTACGTGTTCCGCTAATTTTTTATAAAATTGTTTCTGTTTTGAATTTGTGGCATAAATTGCTATTATAACTATTTCTTTATTTCCTATTTTAATCCTTACACTTAATATTCTTCCTTCTTCGTCTGAATAGATTTTTTCTGGTTGCAGTGTATCCCTAATATATAAAGCTATCCCTCTCTTTTTAGAATCTGTTAATGCTGTAAATAATTTACCTATTTTTTTTGTTTTCTAATAGTTAGCGGTCCTGGTTTCTTATATGAACTTCTTGTAGGCATAATATATCTGAGTTTTGTTTTATTAATTTCATCAATGTCTGTTTCCTTTTAATAGGTGAATTCAATCCATTGATATTTACTGAAAATAGATCAAGTGTTTTCGTCATGTTTTTCTTCTTTCCTTTTTTCGGTTTCTCTCTTCCCCTCTACTGACGCTTTGCCGCCGCTCTTGTTGTGACTTTGTCTTCCTTTTGTTGTTCTCTCTTGTCCTGTTCTTCCTCTCCTCTCTCCTCCTCCAGTCTTTCCTCTCGAACTCGATCTTCTATACCTTGGCGGTTACCTTCTTCTTTTTCTAGATGTTTTTTGATAAAATAATCCGCTTTTTCAAACGAGTCAATTTTGATTTTCCTCCCGTTCCATGTTATTAGAAGTCCATCTGGGATTAACCATCGAAATGGTATTTCCCTTCTCATTAACTTGGCCGTGAAATAATGATATTCTCTCCTTTTCTCCCTTATTCTTTTGGGTATCTGTTTAAGGACTGTTATTTCTTTTTCTTGATAGATAATTTTTTCATTTCTTGTTGTTTTATATATTTCATCTCTTATAGATTTTTTGGTGAATCTTACATGAACTTCTCTCGGTAGTCTGTGGTTTTTTGCATAATTTGTCTGAATTCTATATATTTCATTGATGTGATTTTTCACCTCCTCGAGGTCAATTTGTGTATTTTCACTAATTAATTGTGCTAATTTGTTGAATAGGTCTTCATCTGCATTTTCAGAGATGTTTTGGAAGCGGAGGAAATATGCCGATTTTTCCATTTCCAATGTTGCAATCGAGGCCTCGAGATCTTTATTGGCCGCTATTAGTCTTCCTTCTGCTTCACCTCTTTTCTCATCTATTCTTCTTGTGTCTGTTTCTAATTTTTGAATCCTTTGTTCATGGTTGATTATGATCTCTCGTATATTCTCCATTCGATTTTCTAAACCTTCGATTTTGTCAGACATCTTTTCAAAATTCTTATTTGTTTCCTCTTGATTCTGTCTTATAGTTTCTTGAGTTGCTGTCACTGACTCCTGACTCCGTACCATGAACTCTTGGATTAAGTTTAGGGAAGCTTGTATTGATTGCAGAGATGTTTTATCCATTGTTGCCATTTCTGTATTTGATTTTGTATTTTGAATGGTCGGGGTTCTGGTGTAGGTTTTTTTCTGATATTTTGAGAAGTTGGTTGACATAATATCTTTCTAATTAGATGTTCCTGAAATGTCCTCAGATAGGAGATATATTCCACAGTTTCAATTAGTTGACGGGAACAAGTTGTAATTTAAATCAAAAGTTCAATTACTCCCTCTTGTCAGATTTCACTAATTAGCACCGTTCTAACTTATCTAGCTTCTCAAATGTCAACAGATGAAAAGGGTCAACTATAAAATTTCTAATTTCTAATTATCTATCTATATGTATATTTCTTAACTAATCACTAAATATCAGTAGATAATTAATAAATATTAGTAAATATCAATAAATATCTAAATAGGATATAAATAGGATATAAATAGGATATAAATAGACAATTGTGATGAATAATTAATAATTAGTAGTAATAGTAAATAGTTAAATAATTAATACTTAATGACCTCCAACAGTAGTAAATAGCTTAATTAATATAGATCTAAATTAAATTTTATCTAAAAATCTAATATCTTTAATCTTTAATACAATAACTCTAAAATCACTCTATAAACACTTTATATTCACTATGGTTAATATCAGTTGATATCAGTTATCCATTAGAACTTTATCAATTTAAGGCTTCCGGTTTCGTCGAGGACCGCAGCGGAGTCTCTTGGCAGGGCTCTGCCTTGAGACTCCTTCCACCCTTCCAGAGGTCGCCCCAACGCGATCGGATCGAGTCCGGATGGCTTGATCCTAGAACAGGGGATTTCCCTCTGTCCGAGGGGCCATCGCCGAGGCTCCGGAGGCAGGGAGGTCTGTCCTGCAGCTCTGGAACAGGGAGCACCGGTCCTCTCGCAAGAGGACACGGCCATTGCGATCCCACCAAACCAGCGGGAAGCAAGAGAGAATCAGAAAAGTGAAAGCAGAGATTAAAGCTACTTTTATTGAAAAAGGAATACACTAAAGAAAGCATAACCAAGGTAAAAAGATTTTTTTTTTACATTTCATGTTAAATAAGAAGATCTGAGTAAAAGAAAGTGGAGAATAAAAAAGTTTTAAAAGAAGGCGAAAGAGAAAGTTGTCTAAAAACATTGTATCCAGGCGCAAAACAACAGCCGGAACTTACTTTCACTAATTTCACTTATTGTCTTGAATTTGGACTTGAACTGTCAAACGTTTGAAAACAAGGGGAATTTAAAGGATTTCAAAATGAGACACTAAAAGCTTTAACATATATAAAATGACATTATTTGGCTGAATATTCTTCTCCTTTTTTGAAGCAATTGGTTACAAAAAAATACTAGAAAATGAAGTCCGGGCTTGGATTTTTCTAGCGGAAGGATCAAGACTGCTTACTATCTAGACATAAAACTTGAATAAATATATAAAAAATACTTTTCTTCTATTTTGGATTTTTCTACATTTGGATTATTTGATTGACCCTATTTGGATTACTTCGTTGGATCATTTCGTTTGGATTAACGGCTGTTCTGTCGGATTCGTAGCGGAGAGGCTCTATATTTTCCTCTAGGCTGCGAGAGACGGATCGACTTCATTCCAACATTGGATAATTAAATTGCAATCGTTTGGAAAACTGAGATTCTATAAATTTTGAGAAGATTAAACTTTACTGCTTTTACTCTTTAAATCAACGGGACCTTCTTTTAACCTATACTAAAAGTGTCTTCTAAAACAGATTAGATCTTCAATCAACAAAATTATTTTATTTTATTATAAGAGGAATATAAATAATTGATTTTTGCTTCTTCCTTCTTACAATTTTAAGTTTTGAATTTTAAACTTATATTATATTATAATCATCTAGGTTTTGTATATGCATTGTTAACAATCCTTGGTTTCCTGCTCCTCCTTAACTGAATTATATTTTTTCTTCTCTTCTAGATTGCCCTCCTTCTTTTATTTTTTTTTCTTTTCTATTGTCTTCTTTCTTCCTTCTCCTTTGGTTTTCCCTTTCCTGCTGTGCCAAATCAATTTTTTTTCTTTTTGATATAATTTGGGATTTAAAGCAATAAGATTTAACAAGTCATATTTTGAATATTGAATTCTAATTGTATTTGTACTTGAACTATATTTCAAATTTTAGTGTGTATTTGAATTTTTACTGTGGTCTGCATAGGGCAATTAATTGTGTAGGTTTGGAATTTATAATGATTCTTTACATACTGCTAACTTAAAATAATACTAACTTTAAATTTCAAAATGTCAAGTACTTCTACCTATACCAAAACAATTAAGAAGCAAACATCTGCTGCATCGTCCCCCCAAGGCTCGCCTCATCCCGCCCCCGCACAGCCGGCTTTATCAGTAACCATGTTTACCAAGGAGAAGGAGTAAGAGAAACCACAACAACCTTCACTTGCCTCAATCCAAGAGACACTAACTGCATTAAATGACTTTATGCTTCAATCTCAACGCGATGCAACCCAGCAGAGAGATGAAATAAAAGCAGAGATGGCTGAAATGAAAGTAGATACAGGAGAGATGAAAGACCAGATGAAGGAGATTAAACAAACTTTGAAAGACAGTGAAGATTGAATGAAAGCAGCTGAAGAAAAGACGGAGAAAATGGAGAAAAGAATTGACTACCTTGAGGACAGAGCAGATTCACGCTACAGAAGATATGATGAATCAATTACACATCTGGAAATGCAACATGCGTCATATGGGCTACGATTTCAAAATATAATAGAAGAGAAAGATGAAGATTTAAAGGCCACTATGGCTGAAATTATTGGGAAAATCCTCAAGATAGACCCACTAGAAATAATAAAAGAAATCGATGAAGTTTACAGAATTTCGAATAGCTACATACGTCGTTTCAACCTTCCACGTGAGATTCACATCAAATTTGTAAGAAAAACCTTGAGAGATGACATACTGCACTGGTCAAGAACTGGTCAACTACAACACAAAGGTAAAGAAATAAAAATACTAAAACAAATTCCAAGAAGTGTCAGAGAGAATAGAAGAGATTACCAATTTTTGACCAAAATCTTGATCAAAGAGAACATAACTTTTCGCTGGCTTATTCCACAAGGACTGTCACTCACATGGAAATCCACAAGATATAAGCTGGAGAATTTGGATCAAGCAAGAGACTTTTTATGAAAATAGTGGAATAAGCGAAATGGAACAGTTAACAAGAGAACTGGAAGTAATGCAAGCGGAAGCCATGGGGGCATCTGCACAAGTGGGGGAGCAGGACCACGGGGCCAGAAGAAAGCAACCCCAGCGGGAAACCAAAAAGTACAATAAATGACCACATCGAGAGACTTAAAAATTTTCTCAGTAAATGTTAATGGACTAAATGAACCAAAAAAAAGAAAACAAATGTTTTCTAAAATTAAGAACCAAAAGGCTCAAATTGTTATACTCCAAGAAGTACATATAAAAAAAGCAATCACAATTTATTGCTAAATACTAAAATTGGAAACATGTATGCTGCATTAGCAGATCAAAGGAAAAGAGGAGTAGCAATGTATGTTGAGAGTTCTATAAATTCCAAACAATTATTTAGTGATAATGAAGGTAGAATTTTGATTGTCCAAGTTAATATTGAACCCAGACCTCTTGCTATTGTTTCCATATATGCCCCAAATGACGATCAAATTACGTTCTATAAAAAACTACATCAAAAAATTATAGAGTTAAATTTGGAAAATATGTTAATTATTGGCGATTTTAATGCAATAACAAATAGACAATTAGATCACTCGGGGGAGAAAAAAAATAATAAAAAGAAAAAAAAGAATTTATTACCCTCCACTTTTCAGAAAATGAAAGCAGAATTACTATTGAATGATATTTGGAGGGAAAGACACCCCCAAAAAAGGCAATATACTTTCTATTCAAACCCCCACAAAATTTGGACTAGAATAGATATGGTGTGGGCTCCTAAAATAACAGCAGAATATATACAAGAGGTGGAAATAGATGTTAACACATGGGCGGATCATAACCCAGTTATAGTCTATATGAGAAATAGTAAAAAGCATTACAATTGGCAAATGAATAGAAATATTCTGAAAGAGAAAGAATACAAAGAATGGACTGAGAAGGAATTAAAAACATTCTTTGAAATTAATAAAAATACAGATACTACTCCCCAAAACTTATGGGACGCAACTAAAGCATACATAAGAGGATTAACAATATCTTACACAGCAAAATACAACAAAGAAAAGAAAAGAAAATATGAACAATTAACGAATGAATTAAAACAACTAGAATTTATATCACAACAAAACATGAAAAATAAGGATTTGGGAAAAAAAATTTAATTAAACATAAAATTAGATTGGAAGAACAGAATCAAATGCTGGAAAAAATAAAAAGAGCTAAGCAACAATATTTTGAACATGCCAATAAACCAGGTAGATGGTTAGCATATAAACTGAGAAAACAGAGACAATCTAAATTAATTAAACAATTAGAAGATAAAGATGGAACAATAAAATATGATACAGAAGGAAAAGCAAATATAGTACAAATTTTTTTTAAAGAATTGTATAAAAATGATAATATAGAGGAAGATGAAGTATTTAAATATTTAGAAAGTTCGGAATTACCCCAGTTAACAGAAGAACAACAGGAGAGGATGGAGAGTCCCATAACACTGGAAGAACTCCTTATAACTATTAAGAAGCAAAATAATAATAAAGCCACAGGACCAGACGCCATTCCAGCAGAGTGGTATAAAATAGAAAATGAAACATTAAGAAATAATATGCTGCAAATCTTTAATGAATGCAGGTTAGAGGGCAAAATTCCTAAATCATGGTCTGAATCTTTGATAACTTTAATTCACAAACCGGATACAGCAATGGAAAAAATGAAAAACTATAGACCAATATCATTATTAAACGTTGATTATAAAATATTTATCGCAATATATGCAGATAGGTTGAAAACAGTTATAAATAGTAAAATTCATTCAGACCAGAATGGTTTCCTGCCAGGCAGACAGATTAAAAATAACCTTAGAACAATTATTAATGTATTAGAATATTATGAGCAACATCCAGATAAAACATTATCATTAATGTTTTTAGATGCTCAAAAAGCCTTTGACAACGTTAATTGGATATTTATAAAAATGCAACTAAATAAAATGAGATTTGGCCCTAAATTTGTCAATTTAATAGATGCTATTTATTCAGAACAAACAACAAAAATTATATTAAACAATGAGCAATTGGAAGCGTTTAAAATAAATAAAGGAGTTCGACAAGGATGTCCTATTTCACCCCTCCTGTTCATTATGACTTTAGAAACACTATTAATAAAAATAAGAGCAGATCCAAAGATAAAAGGGTTAACCGTTAGAAAAGAGATATATAAAGTCCAGGCTTTTGCAGATGATTTGACCTTTATAATGGAAGATCCGATAGCCACAGCACCAAGATTAATCCAGACAATAGAACAATATGGTAAGGTAGCAGGTCTGAAAATAAATAAAAATAAAACACAATTTATAACAAAAAACATGAATAAAGTACAAGAAAACAATTTAGAACGTATCTCTGGAATACAAATAGTTAAAAAAGTAAAGTATTTGGGAATATGGTTAACAGCCAAAACAATAACATTAAAAAATGATAATTATATAAAATTAATTAATGAAATTAAAAAAGATTTAGAAATATGGAACAACTTAAAAATATCTTTTCTGGGAAGAATTGCCACAATTAAGATGAATATCTTACCCAAGGTTTTATTTTTATTCCAAGTGATCCCAATAAATCCAGGGGCAAATTTTTTTTAAAATTTAACAAATGTGGTTAGAAAATTTCTATGGCAAGGCAAAAAGGCAAGAATTAAGATAAATATGTTAGAAGATATAAAAGAGAGGGGAGGTTTTGCCCTCCCTAATTGGAAATTATATTATCAGGCAGCCGCCTTAACATGGATTAAAAATTGGATAACCTTAGAGGATAAGAGAACATTAAAATTAGAAGGACATGACCTTATGCTTGGCTGGCATGCCTTTGTATGGTATGATAAAGATAAAAACCATTCTTATTTTAAAAGACATACACTAAGAAAATACTTATTTGATGTTTGGAAAGATATAAGGAAAAACCACTTTTTAACAATTCCGGATTGGGTTGCCCCATTAGATGCAATAATACATCCAAATTCTATCAAGGATACAAGAATAATAAGATATAAAGACTTGTTAGATGATCAAATGAAATTAAAAACTAGAATTAAATTACAAGAGGAAGGGATACAAATTGATTGGTGGCACTATGCACAGATTAGATCTAGATACCAGAAAGACAGCATACTTTACATATTTAATAAAAATAAAAATTTATTAAGTGACTTAATTACTATAAATCAAAACAGAGTAATTGGGAAAATATACAAATACTTGATTGCTCACAAGAATATTGATTTAACTTTAAAAGACAGTATGATACTGTGGTGTAGAAGTATAGGCAAAGAAATAGATATAGACACATGGGAGAAAGTTTGGATGCACAACTGGAAAATGACAAAATCAGTTTCTTTAAAAGAAAATCAAATTAAAATGTTCTATAGATGGCATCTCCCACCAAGTAGAATAGCAAAAATGTTTCCCAAGACATCACCTTTGTGTTGGAAATGTAAGAAAGAAATAGGATCCTACTACCACCAATGGTGGACATGTAACAAAGCTAAAATGTACTGGAGAATGATAGAGAAAATGACAAAAGAGATAGTAAAGCAAAACATAGAAATTACCCCGGAGTTCTGCTTACTAGGAATTACTAACCAAAATTACAAAAAAGAAGTTTTGTATTTAATTATACATATTTTCACAGTGGCAAGGATTATTTACGCGCAAAATTGGAAAGGGGAAAATATCCCCAAAGAAGAGGAAGTTATTACAAAAATATTAGATTGCGCGGAAATGGATATGATGACAAGACGCTTAAACGATCAAGAAGAAACGAAATTTTATGAAACATGGAACAAAGTTTATGTATGGATAGATAAGAAAAAAAAATAACAGAAAATTAAAAATAAATATAGATGTTTTGGTTTAAATTTTCCTTTTTCTGTTTAAGAACAATACTAGAATTAGTTTATATACATAGAATTGATAAGACTGTTTGGTTTTATATTAGTTACAACTATTTTTCTTTCTTATAATATCAATTTTTCCTTATTAGATATTTTTGTATTAGTAGTATCAAATTATGTATTTAACTATGTATTCCTTTTTCTATATCTGCATTTATACTTTTGAGAAAAGCGGGGAAGATACATCCCCACACTTTATGTTGAATGTTTGTAAGTCTGTGTGTCAATTTTAAGAAAATTAATTTAAAAATATTGGGGGAAAAAAAGAACTTTATCAATTTAAAAATTTAATACATATATTTTTAATATTAATTTTTAAAGTAAATTTGATATTGCTGGTATTAATTATTAAGGGGTTTATTATTAATGTTTTTAGTATTAATTATTAAGGGGTTTATTATTACTTATAGCTAACATGGGGTTTTTTAAATGATGGATGATTGGGGTGGGTGTGGTGATTTGTATGAAATGAATGAGTGGGTGGGTGGGATGGTATGTATTGGAATAATGGGAATAGTATGAATGCAGAATTTGGCAGAGGGCCAAAATATTCTGGCCCTGCTGGGGAGAGGCAGATATGGCGGGAGGAAGAAGAGATCGCTGCTTAAAAGCAATTCCTTGTTCCAGTCCCGTGAGCTCAACCCGGGGTACTGGTGACAAGTGAAACCCGGGCCCTGGGCTCAAGCTGCTGCTACTCAATGCCAGGTCGGTGGTAAATAAAGCTCTCCTCATCTGGGACTTGATCCTGGATGAGGAGGCAGACCTGGTATGCGGAACTGAAACCTGGCTGGGCCCAGAGGGAGGAGTTCCTCTCTCGGAAATATGCCCAGCCGGGTTTCAGGTATGGCATGAGCCTCGACCCCAGGAATGTGGGGGACTGGCTATTATAGCCAAGGAGAACCTCTGCCTATGTAGACTCGTTGCCCCGAGATTGCAGGCTGTGAGTCCCTCCTTGTGAAGTTGGACTTAGGGGTCCAGGTGGGCTTGCTGCTCATGTACCTGCCTCCCAGCTACATATCAACAGCCTTGCCTGTGCTGCTCAAAGAGGTGCCCAGGTTGGCGGTGGAGTTCCCCGGACTCATTGTCCTGGAGGACTTCAATCTGCTGTCACTTGGCGGTTCCTCTGGGTTAGCACAGGAGTTCATGGCCACCATGACAGCCATGGACCTGACTCAAGTAGTTCAGGGTCCAACTCACGAGGGGGGGGATGCACCCGACATGGTATTCCTCTCGGAACGATCGAGTAATGGTCTGAGACTAAGGGGATTAGAAGTGTTGCCTTTGTCATGGTCAGACCATTTTCTACTGCGGCTTGATTTCCTGGCTCCAATCCTGCCCCGCAGGGAGGCGGAACCGACTAGGTGGTTCCGCCCCAGACACCTGATGGACCCAGAGGGCTTTCAGAGGGCGCTTGGGGTTTTACCAGATTTACTCGTCCACAGCTCGGCAGAGTCTCTTGCCATGGCCTGGAACAGGGCTGCGATGGAGGCTCTTCACCGAATTGTGCCATTGCAACCTCTCTGTGGCACTAGACCCCGTAGGGCTCCTTGGTTTACTGAGGAGCTCCGGGAGTTGAAATGCCAGAAGAGACGTCTAGAGAAGCGATGGAGGAAGAGTATATCCGAATCCGACCGAACACTTGTAAGAGCTCACATTAAGACTTACAAAGTGGCGCTGAAGGCGGCAAGATGTGCGTACCGTGCCGCCTTGATTGCCTCAGCAGAATCCCACCCAGCTGCTCTGTTTAGGGTGACCCGCTCCCTTCTGAACCAGGGGGGAGTTGGGGAGCCCTTGCAGAGCAGTGCCGAGGAGTTTAACTCATTTTTCGCTCATAAAGTTGCTCAGATTCGGGCGGACTTCGACTCCGATTGGATAGCAGTGTCAGTTGACAACGAGTCAGTTGAGGTGACTGGGGCCCATCCTTGTCCACCTGTTTGGGAGGAGTTTGACTTGGTGACACCTGATGAAGTGGACAAGGCCATTGGAGCTGTGAGTTCCGCCACCTGCTTACTGGATCCGTGTCCCTCTTGGTTGGTTTTGGCCAGCCAGGAGGTGACACGGAGCTGGGTCCAGGAGATTGTCAATGCTTCTTTGGAGAGGGGGTCCTTCCCGGCTCCCTACAAGGAGGCACTTGTGCACCCCCTCCTCAAGAAGCCTTCCCTGGACCCAGCCGTGCTTAATAACTACCGTCCAGTCTTCAACCTTCCCTTTATGGTTGTTGTTGAGAAGGTTGTTGTGAAGGTTGTTGAAGGTTGTTGAGAAGGTGGTGGTGCTCCAACTCCAGTGGTCCTTGGAAGAAGCCGATTATCTAGGCCCTCGACAGTCAGGATTCAGACCTGGCACGGAAACTGTTTTGGTCATGCTGATGGATGATCTCTGGTGGGCCTGGGACAGGGGCTTGTCCTCTGTCCTGGTCCTTCTTGACCTCTTAGCAGCTTTCAATACCATCGACCATGATATCCTTCTGTGCCGGCTGGACGGGTTGGGAGTGAGAGGCACTGTTCTTCAGTGGTTATCCTCCTACCTCTCCAGTCGGTCGCAGTCGATGTTAGTGGGGGGTCAGAGGTTGACGTGTAGGTCTCTCCCTTGTGGGGTGCCTCAGGGGTCGGTCATCTCCTCCCTGCTAGTTAATATCTACATGAAACCACTGGGTGAGATCATCCAGGGGCATGGGGTGAGGTATCATCAGTGTGCTGATGATACCCAGTTATACATCTCCACCCCATGTCCCGTCAGTGAAACAGTGGAAGTGATGTGCCGGTGCCTGGAGGCTGTTGGGGTCTGGATGGGTGTCAACAAGCTCAAACTCAACCCCGATAAGACAGAGTGGCTGTGGATTTTGCCTCCCAAGGACAATTCCATCTGTCCATCCATTACCCTGGGGGGGGATTATTGCCCTCCTTGGAGAGGGTCCGCAACTTGGGCGTCCTCCTCAATCCACAGCTAACCTTGGAACATCATCTTTCAGCTGTGGCGAGGAAGGCGTTCGCACAGGTTTGCCTGGTGCATCAGTTGCAGCCCTATTTGGACAGGGAGTCATTGCTCACAGTTATTCATGCCCTCATCACCTCAGGGTTTGACTACTGCAATGCTCTCTACATGGGACTACCTTTGAAAAGTGTTCGGAAACTTCAGATCGTGCAGAATGTGGCCGTGAGCTATTGTGGGGTTACCTAGGTTCACCCATGTCCCTCCAACACTCCATGGCCTGCACTGGCTGCCAATCAGTTTCTGGTCACAATTCAAAGTATTGGTAATGACCTATAAAGCCCTACATGGTATTGGACCAAAGTACGTCCGAGACAGTCTTCTGCCGCACGAATCCCAGCGGCCGATAAGGTCCCACAGATTTGGCCTTCTCCGGGTCCCGCCGACTAAACAATGTCGTCTGGCGGGCCCCAGGGGAAGAGCCTTCTCTGTGGCAGGCCTGGCCCTCTGGAATCAACTCCCCCCAGAGATCTGAACTGCCCCCACCCTCCTTGTCTTTCGTAAATTGCTTAAGACCTACCTATATCACCAGGCATGGGGGAATTGAGACATCTCCCCCAGGCTTATATAGTTTTACATATGGTATGCTTGTGTTGTATGTTTTTTAAATAATGGGTTTTTAGATATTTTCTTTTAAATATTAGATTTGTTCATTGTACACTGTTTTATTATTGTTGTGAGCCGCCCCGAGTCTGAGGAGAGGGGCGGCATACAAATCTAATACATATAATATAATATTCAGTGACTTACATCTGTATTTGTCAGCTTCCTCCATAGAAAATATTGTTTTGGGAAAGAGGATAGCTGAGACTATAAGAGTTCTCTGGTGCTTTGGACTCAGTTCTTTTCGTCATGCTAGATTTGTTCATTTAACATTGCAGCTGTTGGATCTGTTATCTATACGAATGTATTGTGATTCATGGTTCTCAAATCATCAAACTAAATTCTTTTCTGTCAAAGGCAGAAGCTTGATGATTTTTTTGTTAACATTCTGAATTTCTACTGTTGTCAACATGTGTTACATAATTACATATTATTATACTGTTAATTTCCTACTAAAATATACAGAACCATGACTTGAGGAAGATTATGAACAAATTTTAAGATCAGAAGAAGGAAGAGAATCTTAATATTTATTCCTAAGACTAACAATGTTGTGTGTGTGTGTGTTTTGCATTTAGAAAAAAAAGTGAATAAAGCTGAAACATTTATAAAATATAGAGTTGCTCCTCTCACTTCGCAGAGTTTAACACATCATGTCATTCTGTGATGTGTTACTTTGGACATACCTACTTTTTACTGTCCTTCATTCCGCAAACAAGATGTTTAAGTCTTTAGGAAGAGATTCAGATTTACAATAGTATTCAGAAAACTTCAGCAGCTAATTTACTTGAAAGCCACTCGGGATGAAAAGGTCATGATGACCTAGACTACCAAACAGCTTCCATTTTTCATAACAATCTAGAAAATGTAATTGTTTAGCACATTCAAAATAAGAGGATGCATCATTTCTAAAATGATGTAAACCATGCCAGGAAATTTACAAATCTTGGAATATTCTGTATTCTGTACAGTGTTAATGCTTAATGACCATATAAATGAATTTTCTCCAGGGGAAAAAGTATTTTAGAGATGGAGAAAAAAAGCAGATATTCTATGTTTTAAATTTGTTGGACACTTAACCCAAAGTTTACATCAAATATAAGATCAGATACAAGATCAAATACAAAAACAGCATAATTTGAATTGTTTTTGAAGTACCGTATATACTCGAGTATAAGCCGAGTTTTTCAGCCCAAAAAATGGGCTGAAAAACACAGCCTCGGCTTATACTCGGGTCATTGACAAAGTCACCACACGAGGGCACCATTGCTTGAGCCAGAGCGAGGAAGCACCAGCTTTTGTCCCCTCTCGCATGCCGTAGTTCCTCTCCCTAGCTCAAGCAGAGGCAGCCATTTGCTCCAACCGAGAGGGGAAAAAAGCAATGGTGAGTAAACTATTCCTTGCTCTCTCTGCATTGGTATTTTGTGGTAGTTGCTGCCCTTGCTTGGATAGGATCTAATAATGTGTTATGAGGCAGAGCTAGACAGGAATTCTTTTTCTATCTGTCTATCTTTCTATCTATCTATTTTTCTATCTAACTATTTTTCTATCTATCTATCTATCTATCTATCTATCTATCTGTCTGTCTGTCTGTATCTATTTCTATCTATCTATCTATCCATTTTTCTATCTGTCTGTCTGTCTATCTATCTTTCTATCTATATCTATCTGTATCTATCTATCTATCTATCTATCATCTATCTATCTATCTGTATCTATTTCTATCTATCTATTTTTCTATCTTTCTATCTATCTATTTTTCTATCTATCTATTTTTCTTTCTATCTATCTATCTATCTATCTATCTGTATCTATTTCTATCTATCTATCTATCTATTTTTCTGTCTGTCTGTCTGTCTATCTATCTTTCTATCTATATCTATCTATCTATCTATCTATCTATCTATCTATCTATCTACCTACCTATCTATCTATCTATCTATCTATCTATCTATCTATCTATCTATTTGGTTTTCTATGCTGATAACCTCACAGCAGCTAATGCTGAAGCTCTTCTTTGGATACACTTATTTATTTATTTGTTTGTTTGTTTGTTTATTTATTTAATTGGATTTGTATGCAATCCCTCTCCAAGGACTCAGGGTGGCTCACAGCATATATAAAAACAGAACAATAATGTAAATCCAATTAATGATGAGAAGGAATCCAGTTTTGAAGGATTTTAACTCTTAGGTTTTAGCTTTGTTCCTGATCGAGCTACTTTTTTTACTTTTTAATTTATTGTTAATATTGTTAATTTGTTTACCCTCTTTTAAATTTACAGAGCTAGTTTACTGGTTTTCTTTAAAATAAATATTCTAAAACATGTCTCAATTAATGTAATTTTATTGTTTTCCATTTTTATAAGTTACCAGTAGCCACTGCATTTTCTAACCTCGGCTTATACTCGGGTCAATACGTTTTCCCAGTTTTTGTGGCAAAAATTGGTGCCTCGGCTTATACTCGGGTCGGCTTATACTCGAGTATATACGGGTAGTTACATCATTATGTAAAATTATGAAGATTAACATGGAATCATTTGTCTCCTCCAGACATTACTATGAGTAAAAAAAAAGTAGTACTGCCCAAGATCTGTAATGTGGAAACAATATATTTGATTTATTTATTTATTTATTTATTTATTAGATTTGTATGCCACCCCTCTCCGTAGACTCGGGATTTGACTGCAATTCCTTTAATTTCTCCAAAATTCTTACTGATAACCAATGAATTATTTTTCATTACAAGTTTAACATATTTCCTTTGACAAGCATCAAATGTAACCTGTTCATGAACCATTTGTACATTCTTGCTAATGATTTGATTATTCCTAAATTGTATGGCAGCGGTCCCCAAACTACGGCCCACGGGCCGGAGGCGGCCCGCTGAGGCAATTTACCCGGCCCGCAGCAGCATACAATATTTTACCATCTATACACAGTACTAAGTTCCCAAATTTCCCCTCCACGCTGCTGCTCAGCCTCTGGCGGCGGCAAGGAAAAGGAAAACCAGGGGGCGGGGAGGAAAGCACCCTATGGCAGAGCAGCAACAGTTCCTCTCCCTAAAGGCGAGAAAGAAATTGGCCAATTGCTTTCCTCCCCATCCCCTGGCTTTCCACCTCCTCCTCCTCCAGAAGCCCTGCAAGAGCGTCTGGAGGGGGCAGTAAACAAGCTATCATGACCCCCCCATGCACTAACTTGTTAACGTCCACGCCGTCCCGGATCGCAGGGAGGGGAGCTTTTCCCGGGCCAGGCGACAGTGAGGCCCTTCCGATGCTTACCCGACGCCCGGGCCCTGTGCTTGGAGCCGGGGGAGACGGGCTTAGCCTCGGCTTACTTGGCCCCGGCGCGGCTGAAGCGTGGGGCGGAGTAGGCGGCTGCGGCGGCTGCTTCAGGCCCACCCCCGAGCTGAGCTTCCTTTGGCTTCCTTCAAGGCAAAGCTGCAAAACTCACCTGCCTCCTCGAAGGAAGCCAAAGGAAGCTCAGCTCAACGAGGACCGGCTGTTGGTCCCTTGAAGCTGCTGCTGCTGCCGCCCACTGCAGAGATCCCTTCGCCCGAATGGAGGCGGCGATGGCAGGCTCAAGGGACCAAGAGCCAGTCTTTCTCGGGGCTGAATTGTTGCAGCCACTGAGGCCACCTCCGGGCGAAGGGATCTCCTCGGTGGGCAGCCTCAGAGGCTGCAGCAACGCAGCTCCAAAAAGAACCGGCTGTTGGTCTCTTGAAGCTGCCGCCACTGCCGCCCACTGCGGAGATCCCTTCGCCCGAACGGAGGCGGCGGCGGCGGTGGGCTCAAGGGACCAAGAGCCGGTCTTTCTCGGGGCTGAATTGTTGCAGCCTCTGTGGCCGCCTCCGCCTCCGGGTGAAGGGATCTCCTCGGTGGGCGGCCTCGGAGGCTGCAGCAACGCAGCTCCAAAAAGGACCAGCTGTTGGTCCCTTGAAGCTGCCGCCACTGCCGCCCACTGCGGAGATCCCTTCGCCCGAACGGAGGCGGCGGCGGCTGTGGGCTCAAGGGACCAAGAGCCGGTCTTTCTCGGGGCTGAATTGTTGCAGCCTCTGCGGCCGCCTCCGCCTCCAGGCGAAGGGATCTCCTTGTTGGATAGCCTCGGAGGCTGCAGAAACGCAGCCCCGAAAAGGACCGGCTGTTGGTCCCTTGAACCCGCCTCCGCCTCCGTTCAGGCGAAGGGATCTCCGCAGTGGGTGGCGGCGGTGGCAGCTTCAAGGGACCAACAGCCAGTCCTTTTCGGAGTTGTGTTGCTGCAGCCTCTGAGGCCGCCTACCAAGGAGATCCCTTCACCCGGAAGCAGAGGCTGCAACAATTCAGCCTCAAGAAAGACCGGCTCTTGTTCCCGTCTTGGAGCTTCTGCTTGCAGCCGACTGCCCCACAGCGTGTTGCAGGGCAGAAAAAAAGAAGAGAGGAAGGAAGAGAGTAGAAAAGTAGAGAGAGAGAGAGAGAAAGAAAGCAAGAGAGAGAGGGAGAGAAAACAAGTGAGAGGGGGAGGGAATGTGAGAGAGAAAAAGAGAAAAATGAGAAAATGATGGAGGGAAACAAGGAGGGAGAGGGAAAAAAACAAATGTGAAAGAAGGGAAAAAAGGGAGAGGGAAGAGAGAAGTGGGAAGGAGGGAGGGGGGGAAAGAAGGAGAAATGGGGGGAAAAGGAAGAAGGAAAGGAAGAAGGAAGAAGAAATGAAGGGAACAAGAAAGGAAGGAAGAATGAAATGAATGGAGGAGCGGAGGAAGGATGGACTTTTTTGGGGGGGTGTAATTTTTTTTAAATTTTTCTCTCAACGTACATTCAAACAATACAATGTACCATCTAATTTTCCCTGAATAAAATGTCAGTAACTAATATCAATCATCAAAAAAGTTGCAAACGGTTTTTTTTTCCTAATGTTGTCATCCAGGTACATAATTTTCTTTTAATTAAGTTCCCTCCTTAATGTTCCTTCAAAAAGTACAACACCAATTATATTTCTAACTTATTAACCATTATGCCAAAGTGCTTCCTTCTTTCTTTATATATTTTTCTATAAATATTTTTATACATTTTTCTATAAACCAAGAAAACCTTGTATAGCCAATCAGATGTTAACAAAAGAAAATTAAAAACAAAACAAACATGTATGAATTTCAAACTTCTTTTCCCCCCCCCTCTAAATAGTACATTCCCATTTTGTTTTTTTACGTTAAAATAAGGTATGTGCAGTGTGCACAGGGATTTGTTCATAGTTTTTTTTTAATAGTCCGGCCCTCCAACAGTCTGAGGGACAGTGAACTGGCCCCCTGTGTAAAAAGTTTGGGGACCCCTGTTGTATGGTATAAACTTCATGAAAGTATGCATATGAGAAATATTGCTGGTAAATTAGTAAACTTCTATCCAAATTGTTATGTTTCCATCTAGAAATTCGAGCTCAGCTAATAGAACAACAAAAATGCCTGGAGCAGCAAACGGAGATGAGAATGCAGCTTCTTCAAGACTTACAAGATTTCTTTCGTAAAAAGGCAGAAATAGAAATGGAATATTCACGCAGTCTTGAAAAGTTAGCTGAAAGGTTCATGGCAAAAACAAGAAGTACTAAAGATCATCAACAGTACAAGTAAGATGAGGTTGCTTATACAATTAAAAGCTAAACTAATTTTCAGAATTGCTGTTAAATAAACCATGGCTTGTTGGACTAGAATTGATCTTATGTGCTTTTACTCATCCAATTTTTCTAAATACTTCCTAACTTTTAAAAAAATAGATATTCTCCATGAAATTTGAACTATGATCTAAGGATAACTTCTAAATTATGATGTGAAACAAATCATCTTATTTTGGTATCATAATCTGGTTATTAATACTGTATTTTAGACCTAACAAAGATACCAAAGTAATAAAGCAGTATTTCCTAGGCAGATTATCCAGATATGTGATTTGTTCCTAGACTAGGTTAGGTTATATTAAACTAATACTATGAATCTGAATACAATTCATTTTTTTCGTTTGTAAATGTTTTTCATTTGAGAGTTGAATATTTGTTTAATCTCAATGATGTTTATTAAAATAGCAATATTTACCCTTTTGCATCTTTTATGTGCATAATCACTTGAGAATTTTGTGATTTCAATTACAGTAATACCTCATCTTACGAACTTAATTGGTCCCAGGACGAGGTTCGTAAGGTGAAAAGTTCGTAAGACAGACAAAGCTGAGGCGAACACCTTTCTTCTCCCTTGAGCTCCATGAGCCTTTCCCTCCCATTTTTGCCCACCTCTCTCTCCTCATCTCCCCCACACCTTTCTTCTCCCTTGAGCTCCCTGAGCCTTTCCCTCCCGTTTTTGCCCACCTCTCTCTCCTCATCTCCCCCACACCTTTCTCCTCCCTTGAGCTCCATGAGCCTTTCCCTCCGCTTTTTTGCCCACCTCTCTCTCCTCATCTCTCCCACACCTTTCTCCTCCCTTGAGCTCCATGAGCCTTTCCCTCCCGTTTTTGCCCACCTCTCTCTCCTCATCTCCCCCACACCTCCTCCCTTGAGTTCCATTAGTCTTCCCGTTTTCGTCCACCTCTCTCTCCTCATCTCCCCCACACCTTTCTCCTCCCTTGAGCTCCATGAGCCTTTCCCTCCCGTTTTTGCCCACCTCTCTCTCCTCATCTCCCCCACACCTTTCTCCTCCCTTGAGCTCCATGAGTCTTTTCTTCCCGTTTTCGTCCACCTCTCTCTCCTCATCTCCCCCACACCTTTCTCCTCCCTTGAGCTCCATGAGCCTTTCCCTCCCGTTTTTGCCCACCTCTCTCTCCTCATCTCCCCCACACCTTTCTCCTCCCTTGAGCTCCATGAGTCTTTTCTTCCCGTTTTTGTCCACCTCTCTCTCCTCATCTCCCCCCACCTTTCTCCTCCCTTGAGCTCCATGAGCCTTTCCCTCCCGTTTTTGCCCACCTCTCTCTCATCTCCCCCACACCTTTCTCCTCCCTTGAGCTCCATGAGTCTTTTCTTCCCGTTTTTGTCCACCCCACTCTGCTCATCTCCCCCATACCTATCTCCTCCCTTGAGCTCCATGAGCCTTTCCCTCCCATTTTTGCCCACTTCACTCTCCTCATCTCCCCCACACCTTTCTCCTCCCTTGAGCTCCATGAGCCTTTCCCTCCGCTTTTTTGCCCACCTCTCTCTCCTCATCTCCCCCACACCTTTCTCCTCCCTTGAGCTCCATGAGCCTTTCCCTCCCATTTTTGCCCACCTCTCTCTCCTCATCTCCCCCACACCTTTCTCCTCCCTTGAGCTCCATGAGCCTTTCCCTCCCGTTTTTGCCCACCTCACTCTCTTCATCTCCCCCACACCTTTCTCCTCCCTTGAGCTCCATGAGTCTTTTCTTCCTGTTTTTGTCCCCCCTACTCTGCCCAGCAGAGCACCCATTATTGCGATCCTGGGATTCCCCGACCTGGGATTTCCCTACAGCATTGCAAAAACACGGAAATCAGGAGGTGGGGTTTCCCAGGATCGCAAAAACCTGTGCATGGCTTGCAACGAAAGTCCGGGGAATCTCAGTGGCGGCTTGGCAGGTTCGTAAGGTGAAAAAAGTTCATAAGAAGAGGCAAAAAAATTCCCAACTCTGGGTTCGTATCTCAAAAAGTTCGTATGATGAGGGGTTCGTATCATGAGGTACCACTGTACTTCATTCCCTAACAAATCTTGGAATAATCTGTATTTCATATTATGTAGTATCCATTATTGATCATCAGTGTTAGTACTGATGCTTAGTGAACAGATAAATGAATTTTCTCCAGGAGGAAATAAAGATTTTATAAGCGGAGAAATGAAGAAATATTCTATGTTTTAAATTTTTTGGATACCCAACTCCAAAGTTGATGCCAAATTCAGCGTCTTTGTGACAACTATAAAACAATAACAAAATTCGAATTGTTTTTGAAGTGGTAAAGTTATGAAGATTAATATGGAATCTTTTTCCTCCAGACGTTACTGAGTGTAAAACCAGAATGCCTCTGCTTGTTTCACTTTTTGTGTCACCTAGAGAATAGCTTTTCCAGTTTTATGACTGGGGACCATTGGATGTCCAGTCCCTGAATTATATCCTATGTTTCAAGCTACAGCTCTAAACTGTAAACACTAAGCATATGATCTGGACAGGGCCTTATTCACTATTGTTTGTTAACTTCCTGCATAGATATGAATGCTACTGATAAAAGCAGATTTGCAGGATAAATAAATATACCTATGTTATCTTTTAAAATGGCATATATTTATTTACGCCTTTATTTAAAAAAATGTAAACTTAAGAGTTTGATTACAAACCTATAGCCTTTTAAAAAGTTTAAAATTTCAACTATTCCTAAATATGCACTGGAAGGCTTACTGTTCTTTCAGAATGCTGATTTTCAGCATTGAAAGGGTGCTTAATGAATATTAAGATATAATTCACACATAAATACAATCCAGAAAATGCTGGTACTCCGTACTGAAGGAGCGGGTCCAGTAGTCACGTGGGTTGCTCGCCGTCCAATCTGCATAGGACTGAGCCTGTCTTTAAAAAGATTGCTGGATCCGCCCCTTCCCCAGAATTTGCTCAGTCCTCCTACCGGTAGGACGTGTGGTGGCCCAGCTTCTCTCCAAACACCTTCCCTTCTACTATATTCAGTAGAAATCAAACCGAAAAGATAAGTAATCAGCCTTTGTTCGTTCTTATCGGCAAACAAAAGGATTTAGCCTTCAGCCAGCCCTCCTGGGCTCAGCTCCAAGCAGAGAAGCCATGGAGAAGCTTTTCTGCTAATTGCGTAATTGCATTGCTTTGCTGCTGCCTGCTGTGTATATTTTCCTCTAAATCTGCTCGGCTGGGAGGTTTTTATTGGCTTGTTTTTCTTTCTGTTACCTCCTGCGGAGTGGGATGTTTTACAAGGACGCTTGTTCTGTCCCCTGGACTTAGTCAAACTCTTTATTGAGTGTTGCTTTTGGGGCACAAAGGCCCTCAGCGCCCATTAATTCCGTCACCAACGGCCCGCTCACGCACAGGCCTTTGGCGCCATTAGTCCACCGTGTGGCCCAGAGTAGGCTGTGAGAGTCTCAGGCTTTTACTCATGTGCTAGACCTCTCAACCAGTGTGCCTTGGTTGTGTAATTAGTGAGGCCTAGCCTATCTGGACTCATTGGCATGAATCCTGGATTGATCTAGATTATCTTTGAGTGGCAGATACTCCTGGGTCTAGGAGCTTGGGCCCTCTTCCTCTTGGGAATTATAATATTGCTTCTCCCAATTTTTGGTTCAAGACCTTTTCCCTGTAATTTGTAAAGGCTATGACTTCTTCTGTTCCCAAGAGAGGCACTTCTTCCAGAAATGCCCAGGACCTTAGGCCTACTGGTGATGAAATTGAAACCATTCCTCGGGCCTCATCCTCTCAGGAGGAAAACAAGGATGATGAAGATCCTGAAGATAGGGATGACCTATTCCAAGCCCTGTCTGAGGATGAAGAATCTCAAATCAAGACTCCACCATCCTCTACTATTTTTCCTTTTCGGTTGTTTAAGTCTCTACTACTCAAAGCCAGGGCAGCCACAGGTCTCTCAGGTCAGGACAAGCCTGCACCAACCTCTGCAACTCCACAGGAAGAAAATCTCCCCTTCTTCATGGAGGAGCAGGAAGATACTGAGGTCATCCCCATGTCTAAACTATTTAAGGATGCTTTGCTAAAACAGTGGGATCACCCAGCCTTGGGTTCTAATCCCTCCTCCAAAGATAAGAAACTGTACAAAGCCTCACCTTCTTATGAGGATCTTCTTTTCTTTCCCAAAGCAGACGAACCAGTCAAGACTCTGCACTCTGCAGCAGCCATGCCTGGTGAGGCAGAAGAAATCTTAAAGCCGGAAGACAAACGTCTAGAGCAAATGCTCAAGAAATGTTTCTTTGCTGACTCCTGGGCTATTAAATGCGCAGCATCAGCATCCTTTTTTAATAGAGCCATGCTTCTGTGGTTACAACAACTTCAACAGCATATTCCTCCCGATGACTTGAGGGGCCAGCAGGACCTCAACAAGGTCTTTGCAGCGACCCAGTACATTGCGGACGCCACCCTGCAATCCTCTAGATTTGTGACAAAATCAGTGGCTGCATCAACAGTTGCCAGGAGGCTTCTCTGGCTTCGCCCCTGGCAAGCAGGAATGAGGCAGGTGGCAGCTCTCCTTGGGTCCCCTAAATCATAAGCTATTATTTGGTGATTTACTTGATCCTCTACTTACAGAAACCACTGATAAGAAGAAAATCCTGTCTCCTACTACCAAGAAGGCTACTAAAATGATTCAGCCCTTTCGGCGGTCCAATCGCCAACAAGATCAGGGGTTCGCATTTCAAAGGAACTCAGGTCAGTATAATTCCCGCTTTTGTTCCCAATCAGATAGGAACCCCATGGGCAGAGGGTCTCGCTATCAGAGGGGCTCCTCCTCCTCGAGGGCCTCTAAAAGGTCCAGGTGGTGATGACCACTCTATTCCCATTGGGGGGCTTGGCCTGGTTTTCTTCCAGCTGGTGCCATTCCTGTAAGGACCCCTGGCTTATTTCTACTGTTGACTAGGGGCTCCAATTGGAGTTTATCTCCATTCCCCCCAAACATTTCATATCTTGCCGTTCTCCTAGATCCCCTTCCTCCCGTCTCCGCATTTGCTTACTATTAGGGCTATCCAGCCAGTTCCAGTAAATCAGGTCCCAAAGAAATGCCTCCACTGCCTCCCTGTCTTCCCTATTGGGAAAGATGGTGTCCTGTATTGGTATCATTCCTTGGGTCCGTCTTCATGCCAGGGAACTCCAATGGCTCTTGTTGCCATTCCAGAGATCAGGAACCAGCAATTCGGCACACTCCATTCTCATCCCTCCTGTCATCCTGAGATCCCTCTCATGGTGGACCTCCTCCGCTCTGGACAAAGGATCCCTATTCAGGATTCCAGACCAATTTACCATTACCATGGATGCCAGTCTGCTGGACTGGGGAGCTCACACTGATAGCCCAAGGCACGTGGTCAATGGAGGAGTAAACCAAGCCTATCAATTGGCTAGAACTGAAAGCAGTGTCGCTAGCCCTCAAGAGATTCAAACCACACATCCTCAACCAACATGTCCTGATCCTAACGGACAATATGGTACAAAGAGCCACATCTGCAGACAAGGAGGAGGAATATATTGTGAGCACCAATGGACTGTGGTTGCGTGGAGGCTCTGGATACCGCTGGGACTACAGAGGACTGGAAATGTTAACTGAACTGGAAACTTGGAAATATTGCAACATTAGAAGAACAAAGCGACTGTGGACTCAGAGAAAAGACCTGAGAGTGCCAGCCAGTGGCAGTGGCTGGCACCGAAGAACAACATGCCAGGACTTCTTTCTAAACATCGAACCTCCTTTCCAGAATACACCTATTAGAACTGCTGTTGTACTGCTGACTTGATGTCAATTGATCTATTTATATCCTATATTCTAGCACTTTAGTATGAACTTTTTCTATTTTCTATTTTCTATTTATATTTCTAGATATATTTTATTAGTGTTTTTAATTATTACTAATTTAATCTATTTTTAATATTATTGGGGGTTTTAATTAATGGATGACTGGGATGGATGTAATAATGTATATGGGATGAATGATTGGTATGAGTGGGATGGTTGGGGTGGGTGGGGCTATGGTATGGATGAGATGAATGGAAATAGTATGAATGATAGATTTGGCCCACCTGACGCTGGAGAGGCAGGAGGGGAGAGGGCAGAGGGTCGGAATATTCCGGTGTTGCTGGGGAGAGGCAGATATGGCGGGGGCCACGGAGTTAGCCATTCCAGGGGAACGAGGGATCGTTGCTTAATAACAATCCCTTGTTCTGGCTCCGTGAGCTCAATCTTGTGCACTGGTGATGACTGTAATTCTGGCCCTGGACTCAGGTTGCTGCTGCTCAATGCCAGGTCGGTGGTAAATAAAGCTCTCCTCATCCGGGATTTGATCCTGGATGAGGAGGCCGACTTGGCATGTATTACTGAAACCTGGCTGGGCCCAGAGGGAGGAGTTCCTCTCTCTGAAATTTGCCCAGCTGGGTTTGAGATATGGCATCAACCTCGACCCCAGGGAAGAGCCTTTGCCTACGTAGACTCATTCCTCCAGAGATTGCGGGTTGCGAGTCTCTCTTGCTGAAGTTGGACTTAGGGGTTCAGGTGGGCTTGTTTCTCACGTACCTGCCTCCCAGCTGCGTGTCAAAAGCCCTGCCTGTGCTGCTCGAGGAAGTAGTCGGGTTGGCGGTGGAGTTCCCCGGACTTATTGTCTTGGGGGACTTCAACCTGCCGTCACTCGGCGAAGCCTCTGGACTGGCACAGGAGTTCAGGGTCCAACTCACGAGAGAGGGCACGCACCCGACATGGTATTCCTCTCTGAGCAATTGAGTAATGGTCTGAGACTATGGGGCTTAGAAGCATTGCCTTTGTCATGGTTGGACGATTTTCTACTACGGCTTGACTTCCTGGCTCCAATCCTTTCCTGCAGGGAGGCGGAACCGATTAAGTTGTTCCGTCCCAGATGCCTGATGGACCCAGAGGGCTTTCAGACGGCGCTTGGGGTTATTCCAGATGCACTCGTCCACAGTTCAGGGGAGTCTCTTGCGGAGGCCTGGAACAAGGCTGCAGCGGAGGCTCTTGATCGGATTGTACCTTTGCGACCTCTCCGTGGCGCTAGATCCTGTAGAGCTCCATGGTTCAACGAGGAGCTCCAGGAGTTGAAATGCCAGAAGAGATGTCTAGAGAAGCGATGGAGGAAGAGTAAGTCTGAATCCAATCGAACACTTGTAAGAGCTTTTATTAAGACTTACAAAGTGGCGCTCAAGGCGGCAAAATGCGCGTATCATGCCGCCTTGATTGTATCAGCAGAATCCCATCTGGCCGCTCTGTTTAGGGTGACCCGCTCCCTTCTTAATCAGGGGGGAGTTGGGGAGCCCTTACAGAGTAGTGCCGAGGATTTTAACACGTTTTTCGCTGATAAAATCACTCGGAACCGTGCGGATCTCGACTCTAATTGTAAAACAGAGTCGACTGACAACGAGTCAGTCGAGGTGACTGGGGCACGTACTTGTCCACTTGTCTGGGAACAGTTTGATCTGGTGACACCTGATGAAGTGGACAAGGCCATTGGAGCTGTGAGTTCCGCCACCTGCTTACTGGATCCGTGTCCCTCCTGGCTGGTTTCGGCCAGCAGGGAGGTGACAGGGAGCTGGGTTCAGAAGATTGTCAACGCTTCCTTGGGGAGGGGGTCTTTTCCAACAACCTAAAAAGAGGCGCTTGTGCGCCCCCTCTTCAAGAAGCCTTCCCTGGACCCAGCCATACTTAATAGCTACCGTCCAGTCTCCAACCTTCCCTTTATGGGGAAGGTTGTTGAGAAGGTGGTGGCGCTCCAGCTCCAGCGGTCCTTGGAAGAAGCCGATTATCTAGGTCCCCAGCAGTCGGGTTTCAGGCCCGGTTACGGCACGGAAACTGCTTTGGTCGCGTTGATGGATGATCTCTGGCGGGCCCGGGACAGGGGTTTATCCTCTGTCCTGGTGCTTCTTGACCTCTCAGCGGCTTTCGATACCATCGACCATGGTATCCTTCTTCGCCGGCTGGAGGGGTTGGGAGTGGGAGGCACTGTTCTTCAGTGGTTCTCCTCCTACCACTCCGGTCGGTCGCAGTCGGTTTTAGTGGGGGGTCAGAGGTCGACTCCAAGGTCTCTCCCTTGTGGGGTGCCTCAGGGGTCGGTCCTCTTCCCCCTGCTATTCAATATCTACATGAAACCGCTGGGTGAGATCATCCAAGGGCATGGGGTGAGATATCATCAGTACACTGATGATACCCAGCTTTACATCTCCACCCCAAGTCCAATCAGTGAAGCAGTGGAAGTGATGTGCCGGTGCCTGGAGGCTGTTGGGGCCTGGATGTGTGTCAACAGACTCAAACTCAACCCGGATAAGACGGAGTGGCTGTGAGTTTTGCCTCCCAAGGACAATTCCATCTGTCCTTCCATTACCCTGGGAGGGGGGAATTATTGACCCCCTCAGAGAGGGTCCGCAACTTGGGCGTCCTCCTCGATCCACAGCTAACATTAGAGAACCATCTTTCAGCTGTGGCGAGGGGGGTGTTTGATCAGGTTCGCCTGGTGCACCAGTTGCAGTCCTATTTTGGACCGGGACTCACTGCTCACAGTCACTCACACTCTCATCACCTCGAGGTTCGACTATTGTAATGCTCTCTATATGGGGCTACCTTTTAAAAGTGTTCGGAAACTTCAGATCGTGCAGAATGCAGCTGCGAGAGCAATCATGGGCTTCCCCAAATATGCCCATGTTACACCAACACTCCACAGTATGCATTGGTTGCCGATCAATTTCCGGGCACAATTCAAATTGTTGGTTGCCCTTCATGGCATCAGACCAGAATATCTCCGAGACCGCCTTCTGCTGCACGAATCCCAGCGACCGATTAGGTCACACAGAGTCGGCCTTCTCCGGATCCCGTCAACTAAACAATGTCGTTTGGCGGGCCCCAGGGGAAGAGCCTTCTCTGTGGCAGCCCCGACTCTCTGGAACCAGCTCCCCCCAGAGATTAGAACTGCCCCTACCCTCCTTGCCTTTTGTAAACTCCTCAAAACCCACCTTTGTCGTCAGGCATGGGGGAATTGAGATATCTCCCCCGGGCCTATATAATTTATGTATGGTATGTTTGTAGGTAGGTATGTCTGCTTAAAAATGGGTTTTTTAAACTATTTTAAATTTTGAATTGTATATTATTAGATTTCTTATGAATTGTTTTATTGTGTTGTGAGCCGCCCCGAGTCCACAGAAAGGGGAGGCATACAAATCTAATAAATAAATAAACAAACAAACAAACAAACAAACAAACAAATAAATAAATAAATAAATAAATAAAATAAAGGAGGCACCCGGTCCAAGGCCCTGATGCAGGAAGCACTGAAGCTGGGTCTCTGGGCGGAGAGACATCTTCAGTCTCTATCGGCCGACCACATATCAGGAGTTCTCAATGTGCAGGTGGAATGGCTCTCCCGGTCAACTCTGGACCCAGGAGAGTGGAGCCTCCATCCGGACCTATTCCAACAGATCTGCCTCAAATTCGGTCACCCGTCGCTAGACCTGTTCGCGACAGCGATCAATGCTCAGCTCCCTAGATTCTATTCCAGATTCCCGTCCCCAGGAGCAGAAGCAACCAACGCACTCAGAACTCCTTGGCCTCAGGGTCTACTATATGCTTTTCCCCCAATTCCAATCCTGCCAGACGTAATCCACAAGATTCTCCCCGAGCAGGCCCAGATTATACTGATAGCCCCTCACTGGCCTCGCTGGCCCTGGTTCACAGATCTTCAGCGGCTATCCATCCAGGCCCCCTGGTGACTCCCCGGGGGCTATGTTGTAGCAGGAGGTCTCTCACTATCCAGACCTGGAGTGGTTCCACCTCACCGCTTGGCAGTTATCTAGCGCAACTTAGACCTTCGAGGTTATGATCCAGACAACATGGAAGTTATCCTAAAATCTAGAAGAATTTCTACCAACAGGATCTACAACCATACCTGGTCTAAATTCCACCAGTGGAGTTCACAGGAAGGCCTCTCTTCCTTGTGCATCCCCATTCACAGGATCGTGTCCTTCCTCATGAAAGGTTTTCATCTAGGTCTCTCAGCCAACACTGTTTTTGGTGGCACCTAGCAGCCTTATCCTCAGTCCTGGCAGGACCCCGCAGACAACCGCTACACAGTTTTCCTGAAATAGAAGAGCTGTCAAGAGGCATCTCAAACCTCAGGCCTCCCACTGTCCACAGATATCCATCCTGGAACTTACCTTGAGTGCCGCACTCCCTAACTCAAGCACCATATGAGCCGTTAGGCTCTGCTTCCTCCAGACACCTGTCCTATAAGGTAGCCTTCTTGGTGGCAATCACCTTCGACAGACGCATATCTGAACTAGCGGCTCTTTCCATTCGCCAGGACTTATGCCAGTTTCATTCGGACAAAGTAGTCCTTCGACTGTATCCCACCTTTCTACCAAAGGTCAGTTTCATGTTCCACAGATCGCAGGATATAGTATTGCCTTCCTTCTTCTCTAACCAAAACCACCATCTCTCCATTAGATGGCACATCTTGGATCTCACTAGAGCTCTGCGGATCTATATCCAATGTACCAGGACCTTGTTTGTAGCCTTCCACCCCAGATCTCTGAGGGCCAAGGCTTCATCCACCATATTAGGCCATTGGATCTGAGGGACAATCTCTAAAGCTTACGAGTCAGCATCCCTCAATATTCCACGAGGCATCATGGCGCCCTCTACAAGAAGTGCAGCCACTTCAGCAGCTTGGGCAACTCAGACCCCCTTGGAGGAAGTTTGCAAGGTGGCCACCTGGGCCTCTCCCAACTCCTTCATAAGGCACTATAAAATTGACTCTTATGCTTCAGTGAATGCTGCCTTCAGCAGAAGAGTTCTCCAATCCATTATCTCTCATGATAGCCAACTAACCCCTCCCTAGGGACACATCTATTGGGTATGTCCCACATGACTGCTGGACCCGCTCCTTCAGTACAGAGAATAGGTGTTGATTGCTTACCTGAATGCCTCTTCTCGTACGCTGAGCGGGTACAGCAGTCACTTCCCTCCCTATGTCTCTCTGACTATGGTTGTACCTTTTCCTTCTTTTCTTATCTATGAGAGTAGAGCATTAGTGGAGCCACCACTTTTCGAGCCTAAGTCTATGGATTCGCAAATTCTGTGGAAGGGGCGGATCCAGCAATCTTTTGAAAGACAGGGTCGGTCCTATGCGGATTGGACAGCGAGCAACCCACGTAACTGCTGTACCCGCTCAGCGTACGAGAAGAAGTGTTCAGGTAAGCGATCAACTATTTTGTTAATGTATTTATATAATTTAATGGTTGCAAATATTTTAATTAAAATAATAAAAAACAATGTTTTATTATGTTTTATTTACCTGCAACTGGTGTAAACTATTTAATATATGTATGCTTACTAGGAAAGACCAGAATCTGCTATCTCCAGTAAATTGTTGGTATTTACTACTCAACCAAGTAAGAAGAGAAAGCAAAGACCATGCCACACTGAGTGATATCTACCTGAACAATGTCATCATGCGTTTTATGCAGATAAGTGAAGATTCCACCAGAGTGTTCAAAAAGGTATAATAATGTTTTTTTCTCATTTCCAATAAAATAGAACTATCTAAAAGACATAATTTGAAACCTAATACTCTGCAGGAGATTAGTAATTGACTTCATTATGACATTTTTCACTATTAATATGGGGAAGAGGCTTTTTCTGTGGAAGGGACAAGAATATACAATTTTAAATGCAGAAAAGCTACATGTTACGTGGTTAAGTATTTTGTATTATCTTCAACAAAGGGAAGATAATCTATGACAGGGCTGCCAAACTCAAGGCCCAGTCTGCAGTGTGCTTAGTCTGGCCTGTGGGACCAACCTATAAACAGCAAAAGACTGGCCTGCGTGCCTCTGTCCATGAAAATGGAGCTCGGGAGAGTCTCTTGTGGCCTTCCCGAGCTCCATTTTTGCTGGCAGAGAGTTGCAAGAGACCTTCCCAGCCAAAAACTGAACTTGAGAGCCCATTTTCACTGGCAGACTGCTTGGGTCATCACAAGTGCCCCCGACATGAGTGACGCTGAGCTGGCCACGCCCACTCAGGCTCCCCAGGGTCAAATACAATTCTGATGTGGCCCTCACTGAAATGGAGTTTGACACCCCTGGTCATCTGGATAACAAATCTAAGCCAATGTATAAAATAATTTTGTTATTTTGATGAAAAAGAAAATTGGTATCAATCTTGCTGAAGTGTCTACCTTTAAAAAACTGCAATGAACTTTGTATATTCTTTAGGTGGTTTTTGAGAATAAAACAAAGGAGATTGTAAAATCACATCAGGGAATGAATTTGTATAAATTAGGAATGTGGTGATGATCTGAAATTCTGTACTTTAATTATAGCAAAACTGTAAACTTGTATAGTTAATTACATTATTCTGTGCCTTCAATTTGTGTTCACTTCCAGCTAAGGAAACATTTTGAGATGATGGCATGCTCATAAATATTTTAACCAGAAGCTAGTTTTTAAAAGATATTTTTTGCTTTCTGTTTTAGAAGTACACAGAAGAATAAGCATTGAGTATTTTCACAGAGCTTTGCAGTCTTTGCCCTGTCAGAGAAATTATTTTTTAAAATCTATTGTACTGTCTTGTCTGTTCAGTTATGTACCACTTACCTTAGCCTATGAGAGAGATAACTAAGGGGAGATATGGTTGAAATCTTTAGATATCAATAGATTTGAAACTCAGAGTGATCTTATTTTTTATTCTGAGAAGGCAGGATCAGATTAAAGCTACAAAGATGTATCTAGGTTCAATATGAGAAATTTCCTGATTTACAGAAATATTAAGCAAATAGAAGTGGTGAGTTCTCCAACAATAGGAGTCCTCAGATAAAAGCTGAATGGCCATCTCCTAAAGATCACTAATGGATCCTGCACTGAGTAGATGGTTGGATCACATTTAAGGGTGTTTCCCACACTATGATTTGATATTAAGTAGTTAAATCCAAATGTATGTAAGCTAAACTGTGTTTCCTTCTGATGGGTTTCAGATAGTTACTGAGAAATTTTAGATACCCATCAGGGCAAAGTAAAACAAATTAACATTTTGGGTGGCAGTTGTATCTATATTTATTTGGGAGAAATCTTCACTGTACTCAGTGGAATAGCAAAGATGTTCTGAATAAATTTGAGATGTCACTTGCTAATAGCTTTTGGTATACCCTTAATATTGCCTTTTTTCCTGTTAAGAAATCTAATGTTGCTTCATAGGGGGAAAAAGAGCTATATACGCCCTCCACATCTAATTTAATTAGAATATCTTCTTTCTTCAATTAAGATGTTTACCTTAATTGCTCTATTAATTCTCTTATACAACACACACACTCTTAATTTGATTAAATTTGTATCTGCTCTCTGATTATAATCAGAGAAAGGTGCAGTTCTTCAATTTCAGTCTACTAGAAGAGCTGTGAGGTGCTCAATGGTTATAGGATCCAATTAAGTAGAAGTGCTGGCATTTGTTTTTCAGCATAAATGTCAAGTAGATATTAGATCATTTCAAATGTCACTTATTTTTTAAAACATATTTTCCCCTCCCTTGCTTTAATAGAACCCACAGAAAGAACAGAGAGGGACATAAACATAAATATGGCATTTCACTCTGAAGAACAGTGTAGAAATCTATGCTTTTATTAGAAAAGTGTTTGGGTCCAAGAATCTTTTCTTTGAAAATTAGGAAAAAATTTGGGGGGGGAGAAGAAGGGGCAGATTTGGATGCCCACAAGCAATAGTTAGTGAAATAAGTGCCATTTTGATGCATGTTGAATGGACTTAGCCTGCACCTACCCCTCCCACCAACTGGACAAGATAAAGCCCCCAACTTAACATCTATAAGTATTACTTATTCATTTTAACAAATAATAGTCTTTTAGGCTAAAGCAAATCTTCCAATTCTATGACCTTAAAATTTAAAGTTCCATTTGCTGTAGCAATTCACTTAAAATATGTGTATCTGTCTTTGAAGCAGTCAATTTATACTAGTCAATTTTTTGTAAATCCATTTTAGCCATTTAAGCTCTTTAAGAATTTAAACAGTATTGCCAGTTAGAAATTTTGAGGGCAAAAGATATAAAAAATGTGTTGAGTAAGATGGTATGGTGAGACGAAAAGCAGAATGGTAGAAAGATTTAGCAGAACAAAAAGAGATGAGAAAACAATGTGATTTGATTCCAGATCTAAGCAAAAATGCAACATAAGATTTAAAAAGATAAATATAACATAAGGTAAAAGTTAAGGTTCCACTGCATATGCGTGCTAGTCGTTTCTGGCTCTAAGAGTGGTATTCATTTCTGTTTCTAAGCCAAAGAGCCAGTGCTGTCCGAAGATGTCTCCATCGTCATGTGTCCAGCATGACAATGCTGAAGCCGCCCGGAGTGCTGTTACCTTCCCATGAAAGTGGTCCCTATTTTTCTACTTGCATTTTTTACATGCTTTTGAACTGCTAGGTTGGCAGAAGCTGGAACAAGTAACTGGAACTCACCCCATTATGCGGCACTAGGGATTTGAACCGCTGAATTGTCAACCTTCTGATTGACAAGCTCAACATCTTAGCCACTGAGCCGCCATGTCCCCTAAATATAACATAAGAATTTTACAACCTTTTTAAAAAATTGGCTGCTTGTTTTATTTTTTAATACAAATGCAGTTATTTAATGTATCAACAAACTCATGAGCATTGACTGCCTACTTTTAATAAATTAATATGCCCTTGAAAAATTGGCAGTTCTAATTGCATACGAAAGGATTTTAAAAATTGTGGTTTCCAGATGTTGAACTATAGATCCCATAATTGTCAACCAGAAGGGTCAGTTGCCACTTGTTGCTTTCTAATTAACTGTTCACTTGCAAATAATGCTAAATTGAATAGCTTGGATCTATTGAATTGAATTAGCTTGGATCTAACAAAGCAGAACCTATTTTTTGAATAAAAGTCCAGTGGTTTTACAATTAGCGTAAAACATTCATTCTAACTCTTACAAAAACTTAAATCATTGGAGTCACAGGAATTCTAGTTTTAAAGTAGATGAGAAAACCTGGCAAGCAATCAGTTGCCAATGGAATGGCTACAATAATTATTCAGTTGGCTAATTTGTAAATATGTAGTATGGCCAGCATCCTTACTATGAATAAATGTCAGGGAGAAGAAAGAAAGCCCTCTTATAAAGGAAACTTGTCAACACACTCTATTTTGCTATGTTAAGTTAATTTTCACAGAGTAGCAAAATTAATATTGCTTAATTGCCTTCACAAGAGTCATGCAATGTGTTTTGTTTCCTGACACTTGTCACATGGACATAAATTTCTGCTGTTCATAAGGCAGAACAAAAAACAGAAGAATATGTTCAGTGTAAAAAATACTCCATCTAGTTTTTGTTCAATGGTTGTTTTCTGTTTCTTTTCCTAATAACTCTTTTTTAATTACAGAGCAAAGAAATTGCATTCCAGCTTCATGAGGATTTAATGAGAGTTCTTAATGAACTTTATACGGTAAGAATATTGATTTGGCTTGAAAGAAAGAATTGTTGACTGAAAATCCTATTTTACATAATTTTAAATGTTTCAGATGAGTCAACCTGTCTAATAATATTAATCTGATGATATCTAAACAAGGTTTGGATTCCAAACACAATCTGTATCTTTCCAACTGAGTTTAAGATGAACTGCTTTTATTATTCCTTCAAACCCTATGAAATACTGGGAACAAATTATGTAAAAGGCTCAGGACTCTGTCCATCTGACCATATGCCAAATAGCAGAATAATATTCCAAAACCAGAACAGAACGTGATCAAATTTAGTATGGTGGGAGAAGCCAAAAATAAATACTGAATTTGAAAATGGCTGATTCTGGCAAGAAGCGGCAAGGAAGAAATGCAGAATATTTTTTCTTAGTGCATTGCTGGAGGAGATGCAGTTGGACAACTGCTCCATTCTTAAGCCTCACTCCCTTTTTCTCTTGGTCATATGATCAAAAATGGAGCTACTTTGAGTGCTCTTTTTAAGGGTTAGACAGACTTTCAGAAGCTATTCTTTATATGCTTCCCATGCCACATTAATTGAAATTATTAATTTCTCCACTTCTCCTTCTTTCACTTTTAAATGAAGCCAATGATGGCTTCTCTATTTTGAGCTATTTGCTTTTGTTTTTTACAGTGAAGTGGATTCCACTTCCCATCTACCTCTCTGATTTCAACAGTATCTTGGGATGGACTGCTTCCATAACTAAAATCTCTACAAATCTTAAATGATCCTCCATTTCAATGTTTTGTTTTTCTTATTGTTTTTACAGTAAATTAGGTGAGGCATTTGTAGTTTGTAGGTACAATGTAGTACCAGTAGTTGAAATTAAAAGGAACTGCATTCACAGCAGCATAAAAATAGAAGTACAGTACTCAGTTTCTATTACCTGAAGTGATGCACCATACAAAATACTAAACTATCTATCAGATGTTTTTAGAAGTGTAGTCCTTGACTTAAAACAGTTCATTTAGTGACTATTCAAAGTTACAACAGCACTAGTAACTTTATTACTAGTAACTTATACCATTTTTAACACAAGACCATTATAGCATCCCCATGGGCATGTGATTTACATTTGGATGCTGGACAACTGATAGACATAAAACATAAACATAAAAACTCTCATTTTTATGACAGTTGCAGTTTCCCAGAGTTATATGACCTTCCTTCACTATTGCGACTTTCTGACCAGCAAAGTCAGTGGCGAAATCAGATTCATGCAGCAACTGTGTTACAAATTTAACAATTGCAGTGATTTACTTAATATATATAGCAAGAAAAGTGATAAAATGGGGCAAAACTCACTTAACAAATTTCTCACTTAACAACATAAATGTAGGGCTCAATTGTGGTTGTAAGCTGAGAACTACTGAAAAAACAAGAACAGATGTTATAAGTCAGTTCATAGCATATAAACAGTTAAAAATGTGGATTTTGGAATGGGAATAAGAACCTAAAAATAATTAATCATGGTTGTATAGATATTAACACCTGAAAATGACCACATTTGCATATTTATTGTAAAGTATCTAGATTTGCATGGCAAATGGGTCATTATAAACATTTTAAATCAATAAATACCGTAAGTATCACCGATACATGGCTGTATACTTTATACTTGACATTTCTTTCTTTTAAGAGCCTACCTTCCTAATAACTGATGTTACTCTCCTAACATGAAATTAAAAATGCTTTATGAAAATAACTATATATTAAAGTTCATCCTTAGGCAAAGTACAGTGCTGTAGAATTAAATTAAACAAGTAAGACACTTTTAATTATATTATTTTGTAAAATTATGTAATTTTTCCAATTATAGGTTTTTTAATATAACTCAGACACCCCTATAACCTGTCCTGAGCCCAGACAAAGCAATACTTAAAATAGTGTATTCATTTTATAATCTTATCTTTAACTTTTAACTCCCTTGGACCCAGGTTATGAAAACATACCATATGTATCATACTGAGAGCATCAGTGCAGAAAGTAAATTGAAAGAGGCTGAAAAGCAAGAAGAAAAACAAATTGGCAGATCAGGAGATCCTGTTTTTCAAATTCGATTGGAGGAAAGGCACCAAAGACGAAGTTCAGTGAAGAAAATTGAAAAAATGAAGGAAAAAGTAAGGATCAGTTTGCCTTAATTGTTTGAAATTAAAATGATAGTAATTCCCAAATTCATTTACACTTTGGTCATAGTTTAGATTGAGTAATTTGGGCTGCAGATAAAATAGTGTCATGTTAACATGAGTGGTCCTCTCCTGTAGAGATGGGGAAGCTGATGTTTCATTGGTTTCAGGGTTGTGGTTCTATCTCTACAGTTGAAGCAACTAAAACCTTTTGTAAGAGCAATGTTAGAAATTGAAATCTAAAACTAAATGTAGCAGTGTGTTATGATAAACCCACAAACATTATCAACCAAGTACAGTGGTACCTCATGATACAAAACCCTCGTCATACGAACTTTTTGAGATTCGGAAGGGTTCGGAATTTTTTTTGCCTCTTCTTACGAACTTTTTTCACCTTACGAACCTGCCGCTGCCACTGGGATGCCCCGCCTTTCATTGCAAGCCAAGCCCCAGTTTTTGCGATCCTGGGATCCCCTGAGGCTCCCCTCCATGGGAAATCCCACCTCCAGACTTCTGCAAAAACGCAATGCTGTAGGGAAATCCCAGGAGGGGAATCCCAGGATCGAAAAAATGGGCAGAGTAGGGGGGACAAAAACAGGAAAAAAAGACGCATGGAGCTCAACGGAGGAGAAAGGTGTGGGGGAGATGAGGAGAGTGGGGTGGGAAAAAACGGGAAGAAAAGACTCATGGAGCTCAAGAGGGGAGAAAGGTGTGGGGGAGATGAGGAGAGTGGGGTGGGCAAAAACGGGAGGGACCCATGGAGATCAAGAGAGGAGAAAGGTGTGGGGAAAATGAGCAGGACAGTGTGGGCAAAAATGGGAGGGACCCATGGAGATCAAGAGAGGAGAAAGGTGAGGTGAGCAAAAACGCGATGCTGTAGGGAAATCCCAGGAGGGGAATCCCAGGATCGAAAAAATGGGCAGAGTAGGGGGGACAAAAACAGGGGAAAAAGACGCATGGAGCTCAACGGAGGACAAAGGTGTGGGGGAGATGTGCAGAGTGGGGTGGGGAAAAACAGGAAGAAAAGGCTCATGGAGCTCAAGAGGGGAGAAAGGTGTGGGGGAGATGAGGAGAGTGGGGTGGGCAAAAATGGGAGGGATCCATGGAGATCAAGAGAGGAGAAAGGTGTGGGGAAAATGATCAGGACAGGGTGAGCAGAAATGGGAGGGACCCATGGAAATCAATAGAGGAGAAAGGTGTGGGGGAAATGATCAGGACAGGGTGAGCAAAAACGGGAGGGACCCATGGAAATCAAGAGAGGAGAAAGGTGTGGGGGAAATGATCAGGACAGGGTGAGCAAAAATGGGAGGGACCCATGGAAATCAAGAGAGGAGAAAGGTGTGGGGGAAATGATCAGGACGGTGAGCAAAAATGAGAGGGAAAGACCCATGGAGCTCAAGAGAGGAGAAAGGTGTAGGGGAAATAATCAGGACAGGGTGAGCAAAAACGGGAGGGAACCATGGAAATCAAGAGAGGAGAAAGGTGTGGGGAAAATGATCAGGACAGGGTGAGCAAAAACGGGAGGGACCCATGGAAATCAAGAGAGGGGAAAGGTGTGGGGAAAATGATCAGGACAGGCTGAGCAAAAACGGGAGGGACCCATGGAGATCAAGAGAGGAGAAAGGTGTGGGGAAAATGATCAGGACAGGGTGAGCAAAAACGGGAGGGAACCATGGAAATCAAGAGAGGAGAAAGGTGTGGGGAAAATGATCAGGACAGGGTGAGCAAAAACGGGAGGGAACCATGGAAATCAAGAGAAGAGAAAGGTGTGGGGAAAATGATCAGGACAGGCTGAGCAAAAACGGGAGGGACCCATGGAGATCAAGAGAGGAGAAAGGTGTGGGGAAAATGATCAGGACAGGGTGAGCAAAAACGGGAGGGAACCATGGAAATCAAGAGAGGAGAAAGGTGTGGGGAAAATGATCAGGACAGGGTGAGCAAAAACGGGAGGGAACCATGGAAATCAAGAGAGGAGAAAGGTGTGGGGGAAATGAGCAGGACAGGGTGAGCAAAAACGGGAGGGACCCATGGAAATCAAGAGAGAAGAAAGGTGTGGGGAAAATGAGCAGGACAGGGTGAGCAAAAATGGGAGGGACTCATGGAGATCAAGAGAGGAGAAAGGTGTGGGGAAAATGAGCAGGACAGGGTGAGCAAAAACGGGAGGGACCCATGGAAATCAAGAGAGAAGAAAGGTGTGGGGAAAATGAGCAGGACAGGGTGAGCAAAAACGGGAGGGAAAGACCCATGGAGCTCAAGAGAGGCTCTTTTTGCCTTGCTTCGTTGGGACTGCCACCTCTTGCCACCTCTCGCTGTCACTCCCCCCACTCCTTCACTGTCATTCCCCCCACTCCTTCGCCTCAGCTTCGTCTGCCAGCAGCTTTTTTTTAGAAAAGCTTTTTTTTAAATGTTTTCGATTTTCCTAATGGGCTTGCACGGATTATTGGCTTTTCTATTGATTCCTATGGGAAACATTGTTTCATCTTACGAACTTTTCACCTTACGAACCTCCTCCCGGAACCAATTAAGTTCGTAAGATGAGGTATTACTGTAATGGACTTTGCTACCCTCTCTATTTCATCCCTGCAATGTTCCCCCCTCTTGGATGAAATCCTTATTTTTTTTCACTATTGGATGCTTTGGCTAGTGAATCAGAACTCCCATAGGTCAATATGGCTTTCTGAAGTGGTTACAGAATATGGCAGGTCTCACAGCCATTTTGCATATCAATTAAAACATTTATCTCTGGTTTTGGAAACAACTCTATTCCGTTCGTTGCAACATTCCATGATCTGTGTCATAAAGGAGTTTTCTTGCAAGAGGAATGTTAAAACAATGTGAATCAACTAATATAGATCAATCCATCTTAAACCAATATCTGATTGTGTCAAATACCAGGGATAAAAACAACATATGCAAACAATAAAAACAAATAATCTCCCAGTGAGATTTGTATATAACTACATACATTTCTTAAGAAAGAAATGTCATTGTTTACATATAGTGAATATGCTATTTTGCTATTTTGTAAAATAATTTTGCACACGTGTTAATATATGTTTGCATTATTTCTATCCTCAGCGTCAAGCAAAATACTCTGAAAACAAACTGAAATCTATTAAAGCCAGAAATGAATATCTTCTAACCCTTGAAGCAACAAATGCTTCTGTTTTCAAATATTATATTCATGACCTTTCAGACCTGATTGATGTAAGTAATTGGTATTTTATGACATTTTTATTCTAGTGGATCATGTTTAGAATTTTGGGTCTGCTTTTTGTTCTTTAAAATGGTATGATTAGTGTTATGTTAAACACAGTTATAAAAGGATTGTTTTATTTAATGTCACTTTTTTGTTCTACGGAAGCATAGGGAAATATATGGAAAACATATAACAGTAAAGACCTACTCTTCCTCAACTGCAGGTTCCCAGACTAAATACTAGGACTACTATTAGTATATGAGCCAGTAGTTACAGTGCAGTACTGCAGCTACTTCTGCTGACTGTCAGCTGTCTGCAATTTGGCAGTTCAAATCTCACCAGGCTTAAGATTGACTCAGCCTTCCATCCTTCCGAGGTGGGTTAAAAGACGACCCAAATTGTTGGAGGCAATATGCTGCTGACTCTTTAAAATGACTGTAAAATGATATATAATTGTAAGCGCTATTGCTATTGCTACTCATCTGAATAAGAAACGTGTTCATTATGAAAATACTTCCCTATAGGAGAATATTTATAGCTCATGATTAAAATTAGGGGTCTTTAATACTCTTTGAGCTTAGTTGTTTTCTTGCATTACCAAAGTAGGTAATATCACCAATGCAAGTAAAAATGGGGTTTGCTTTCATTTTATATTCCAGAGCAGTGGTGGCTAACCTTTTTGTTGCCGCATGCTGAAACTGTCCGTGTGCATGCACACACCCATAGTGCAATGAACATATGCCTTTGTGTGCCCTGCCCCCGCATGCACACACACACCCATGTGTGCCCCATGCATGCATGCACAACTCCCCCGCAAGCATGTATACGTGACCCCTGTGCTCCCCCACACTTGTATGACCCCCACACATGTGCCCTGTGGATGGGTGTGCAACTCCCCATGCATGCATGGCCCCTGCAGCCCCCCGCACATGCGTTTTAGAGAACCGAATAACCAGATGGCTATTGGGAGGAGCATGCGCATGCACATTGAAGCTGAGCTGGGACAATAGCTCACGTGCCTGTAGAGAAGGCTCTGCTTGTTACCTGTGGCACATATGCCATAAGTTCACCATTACAGTTCTTGAGGCTTGTCAGTGTTAGTTGGAATGGTCATGATGGGTTTTTTGGTTGGGCTGCTTACTGTGAACTTTTTGACAGTCCTTGATTGAAGTATTGTTTACTTCTTGATCATGAGTATTTCTTAAGTAAATTTTAACATTGTTAACTTATTACAGATGGAGTGATATAGATAAATCCATTTAAATTAGTAACTACATAGTCATTTGCATAGCCTCTTAGATATCCTTTTCAACTTCCAAGATTTAAGTATATTGGTAAGTTCCAGATTGCTCTGATTTCCACACTTATTTCTCTATTTCTAAATATTCATATTTCATATCCACAGGATTTCAGTATTTCAGATCCACAGTAACTGAATATAAACATGCCTGGGATGAACATATATCCATCTTAAGATAAAATACAGGAAAATAGTATAAGGGCAGACTAGATGGCCCACAAAGTTCTTTTCTGCTGTCAATCTTCTATGTTTCTATGAATACTTTATCACCCTGCTTAAGATTCAGTAATATATTTCAAATGTTATATAATATAAATTATATAATTTTGCCATCAGATGTGCTCTTGTTTGGGAGCCAGACTGTCAACACTTAACATTTTAAGAGACATTAAAGAAAACAGCTATAGAAAGTGCCCAAGTGGCAATAGTTATAGGTTGGAAATGTTACAACAAAATGGCCAATACAAAACTGGTACTGGTACATGGTGGAACACATTCAGTTTGAAATTATGGATACAAAGATGAATATGATTAATGAAAATAAAGTGAAAGAACTGATGGAAAGTTGGGACAGGGCTAGAGGTTTTATGGTTAGTAGAATTCAAGACCAAGTTATACAGAATAAACTGGAATCACTCTATAATTTGTAAATATGGTAATTTTCTTGGTTTAAAATAATATTTAAAAATATACCCTTATTTTGTGGGGGGGGGTCAGAATGAATGATGTTGGGTGGTGGTCTTTTATTATTATTATTATTATTATTATTATTATTATTATTTATTAGATTTGTATGCCGCCCCTCTCCGCAGACTCGGGGCGGCTCACAGCAGTGACAAAAACAATATACAATAAAAAATCTAATATTAAAATCTAAAATAACAATTTTACATTAAAAAACCTAAAAAAAAACCTTATATAAAAGCATACACACAAACATTGCATACATAAAATTACATAGGCAAGGGGAGATGTCTCAGTTCCCCCATTCCTGATGGCAGAGGTGGGTTTTAAGAAGTTTACGAAAGGCAAGGAGGGTGGAGGCAGTCCTGATCTCCGGGGGGAGCTGGTTCCATAGGGTCGGGGCCGCCACAGAGAAGGCTCTTCCCCTGGGTCCTGCCAGACGACATTGTTTAGTCAACGGGACCCAGAGAAGGCCAACTCTGTGGGACCTAACCGGTCGCTGGGATTCGTGCAGCAGAAGGCAGTCTCGCAGATATTCTGGTTCGGTGCCATGAAGGGCTTTATAGGTCATAACCAACACTTTGAATTGTGACCGGAAACTGATCGGCAACCAATGCAGACTGCGGAGTGTTGGTTGTAACATGGGCATACCTAGGGAAGCCCATGATTGCTCTCGCAGCTGCATTCTGCATGATCTGAAGTTTCTGAACACTCTTCAAAGGTAGCCCCATATAGAGAGCATTACAGTAGTCGAATCTCGAGGTGATGAGGGCATGAGTGACTGAGCAGTGACTCCCGGTCCAAGTAGGGCCGCACCTGGTGCACCAGGCGAACCTGGGCAAATGCCCCCCCCCGGCCACAGCTGAAAGATGTTTCTCTAATGTAAGCTGTGGATTGAGGATGCCCAAGTTGCGGACCCTCTCTGAGGGGGTCAATAATTCCCCCCTAGGATGATGGACGGGCAGTTAGAATTGTCCTTGGGAGGCAAAACCCACAGCCACTCCATCTTATCAGGGTTGAGTCTGAGTCTGTTGACACCCATTCAGACCCCAACAGCCTCCAGGCACCGGCACATCACTTCCACTGCTTCGTTGACTGGACATGGGGTGGAGATGTACAGCTGGGTATCATCGGCGTACTGATGATACCTCACCCCATGCCCTTAGATGATCTCACCCAACGGTTTCATGTAGATATTAAATAGCAGGGGGGAGAGGACCGACCCCTGAGGCACCCCACAAGGGAGAGACCTAGAGGTCGACCTCTGACCCCCCACTAACACCGATTGCGACCGACCGGAGAGGTAGGAGGAGAACCACTAAAGAACAGTGCCTCCCACTCCCAACCCCTCCAGCTGGCGCAGAAGGATACCATGGTCGATGTGTATTTGTTGTTATTATTTTTTAAAATAATAAAATTTATTTTACAAAAACCATTTAACATTTTAAGGGTACACTTAAAACATACCTACCGTATTTTTGAAATATACGACGCACCGGAGTATAAGACGCACCTTAGTTTTTAGGGAGGAAAATAGGGGAAAGAATCTGCTTACCAGATATTCATCTGGCTAGCATCAGGTCTGGTCAGCTTCAGCACATTATTTTATGCCCTGGTTAAGGCTTTTTAAAAAAACCCTTTATTTGAAGTGAGTTAACAATGAAAGAGCTTGCAAGCCAGTAAGAGCTGGGAACATCATTGGCACCTGGAAAGAAACATTTGGAGCAAGTTAGACCAATGGAAAAAAAGCCTGCAAAGGCTTAGGGCTTGGAAAACATTCTTTGCACAAAGAGTAACAGTGAAAGAGCTTGCAAGCCAGTAAGAGCTGGGAAATTATCAGCATCTTTTAGGGAAGAAGAAGGCGCATCTTATACTCTGAAAAATGTGGTAATAATTATTTGAAATAGCATTATGTAAATGCTCCTTATTTCAAAAGCTGGGAAATTAATTGGATTTTATTAGATATGTACATTGTTTATTGTTTTGATATGTTGTGAGCTGCCCTGAGTCCTCGGAGAAGTGCGGCATACAAATCCAATCAAATCCAATTAATGAGTATGTTTAGAAGAATCTGAAAGGCACAAAGTAACATAGAGATTCATTCTGCTAGTTTAGACTTTTATTTGAAATTTGTAAAATATAATTTTAAACTCTGCACAAATCTTAATGTTTTGAACCTATGTCTGTCTGCTAAGCCTGCCAATTAGATGTCAAAATATTATCAGACCTATAATAATATTTTCTATCTACAGTATATTGGATTAGATTTCTGAAAGTCACTGTACTATTTTTGACTCATATGCCTACTGACAATAGTGCAATAATGTGACATTTCTTTAAATCTCACCATTATCTGAATACAAATGATAGAGTGATATCTATTAAAATCAATATGATAATTTATCATGACAATTTATCATGGAATTATTGTGAGCACCATAGTAACTTAGTTTCCATTACAGTTTTTCTTCATCCTATAATTGTAATTATTATATATATCTTTTAATTAAGATATTTAATAACATCAGCCTATTATTAAATAAGCTACAAAGATTTATTATATGTGAATATGATAGCTTTAAGCTATTGTATTGAAATTTGATTTTTATTTCTAAATGTATTTTCTTCTTTTGGATATTCCGTTAGTGTTGCGATCTTGGATATCATGCAAGCCTGAACAGAGCCTTAAGAACATATCTCTCTGCAGAATATAACCTTGAAACTTCACGACACGAGGGCTTGGACATCATTGAAAATGCTGTGGACAATCTGGAGCCCCGAAATGACAAGCAAAGATTCATGGAAATGTATCCTACAGCCTTTTGTCCTCCAATGAAATTTGAGTTTCAGCCCCATATGGGTGATGAGGTCAGTAATTGTTGACCAGATGTTTAAATAGTTTCACGCTCTAGACTTCCTATAGTAGAAAATGTATCAAGTTTGGAAGAAGTAAATTCTTCAAGCAAGGTACAATTTATAGAGAATGGATATCATTCCATCCTTGTAAAGACTTCTATTTTATTGTAGTAAGAATACATAATCTCCATTTCCTTATTTTCCTGTTATAGGAGAATATTTCTAATTCCAAAGAAATATCTAAAACTATCTCTTGTCAAAAGGTAATCCTCAATTTATGACCATCCATTCAGCAACTGTTTGAACTTACAACTGTGCTGAAAAAATGAATTTATGGTTGTTCCCCAAAGCTACAGTGGTTGCCTTGCCTTCACAGTGCCAATTAAAATTTGCGCCTTGAGAATCTGTACACACTTATGACCACAGGGTGCTTCAGCTACCTATTTTCTCCTATGTCTTTTGGGTGACCACACACTTCTGCATATAACTCTGCTCACTCTTCTGGCAAAGCCTCCCAAAGTACCAGAAGCTTTCAATGTGTTTTCACTTTTCAGACATCACTTTTCACAATTGCACAATTTTTATTTTGGTTGCTAAGATTAAATTAATTTCTTTATTTTGAAGCTTATAGTTTGGTCTTGTAAATGAGTCCAGAAATTCTAGGTCTGGAGAACATTCCATTAGTGATAGTACTTATTTCCCAAAATATTTTATCTCCAGAGATTATGACTTTATCCTGTTTCACCACAAATAAAAAAAAGACCCCTTTTTTGGGGCAACAAATCTAGCAGAAATCAAATATCAGTGATATGTAATATTCTACTGCAATTCTTGCATTGAAGCTGAAGTGAAGCCACACAGTTTCAATAACTTCTGTAAATTTATCTTCTTTAAACCATATTGGTGGATCTCCTATTTCTGATTGCAGAGATAACCAATGCATTTTAAAAATTGTTCTTATGCTTGTTCTAAATATTATCACATCCTGTGCTAAGCATATTGAGTTACAAGCATACTCCACGACTTTTGTTCTGCAGCTACAGTCCTTCCCTGCATCCTTCCATTTAAGATTGATGTTTTTCAGATCTTGAAATGTTTGATGTCAGGTTTAATGGTTTTTTGTTTTTTTTTAATAAATTTTATTTACAAATATAATACATGGTACATAGAATACATAAAACATTACATTACATTACATCTAGTAAGAAAAATAAGAAAACACCGAAAACAAAAAGAAAAGAAAACAAAAAACGAAACCTATATATTAAAATAAAGGCGTGTACAGGATCAGTATCTATATTCTTCCGAAACTATGTAAATTTTCTTTAGATTCAGTAACAGTTTTTATCGAAAAAGAAAGAAAAGAAAAAGACAGCTTGATTTTTTTAGACATTCAGCTCATTTGGTAATTTGAAAATCTACAAAAACAAATATATATATATATATATATATATATATATATATATATATATATAATATAATATATATATATATATATATATATATATATATATATATATATATGTATGTATATATATATATATTAGTTTTTGTAGATTTTCACGGGTATATGTATTTATTTATTTATTTATTTATTTATTTATTGGATTTGTATGCCGCCCCTTTCCAGAGACTCGGGGCGGCTAACAGCGACAATAAAACAGTGTACAATAGATTGTATGTAGATTGTTCTGAGTTCGGGTTTTGCCCCGTGTAATGTTTTGAGTGTCTATGCGACGTTTCGGTGAAATCACATTCACTATCATCAGGCTGAAGTTTTAAGCTTCGTGCTGCTGTAAATATGGAATGTTTGCAACTGTCATTTGTTCCTTATATATAGTTTTGGGGGTGGAGATTTGGTTTGAATGTAGCAAATAGATTGGGTGACTATGTTTTAGTGATTTGATTGGTTGGTGGAATCACAATTGCTTGAAGGATTGACATGGTGATGATTATGATATGTTTTTTTATTTAAGGCTGGTTTCCAAATCTCTGGTAGGTGGGACGTGTCATCTCTTTTATTCATGCAGAGGGGGTGTTTTTCTATCTCTATTGCTTCCATAGTAATTCTTCTGTATAAATTTTCTGTTTTGGAAAGTAATTTAGTTTTTTCAAAGTCAATTTCGTGCCCTGTTTTTTTAATGTGCTGGACAAGGGAGGAAGTCTTTTCTTCTTCTTTTTTTTTTTTTTTTGAAAATAAATTTATTAAATATATACAATAAAAACCAAATACAGAAAGACAAAAGAGATATGCATATTGTACATTTTTTACACTCTACTTATGTAGTAATTGGGGAGTGGGAGAAGGGGGTTGTGAAGGGAGGGAAGTAGATATAGAAGGAAGGGGGATAGGGAAAAGAAGGGGGGGATAGAGAAGCGAAAACCAGCGTTAGAGCTGGGTCTTTCATGATTTGCGGCCTGTAGTTTGAGCTCGTAGTTGGTGTGTTTTACCCTAAGGTTTTATCAATATGTTTTGAAAGTAGTTTTTAGTGCCAATATATATAATTCATTTAGGGGTTTATTTTCTTTGTAAAGTTGGAGTTCGTGTCGATCGATGTTTACAGTTTGTTGTTTCAATTTGATGTTATGATTTGTGATGTAAATTGCTATTTTTCAAGTTGTTTTTGTTGGATATTTTTCTTGATGAATAATTTTTAGATAATTCCTTTTTTTTAACCAGAGGTACCATTTATCCCAAGCTTTGTAGAAATCTGTCTCATCCTTGTTTTGCAGTTCCATTGTTAGTTTGGACATTTCTGCGCATTCCATTATTTTAATCAAGAGTGATAGAGTAGTTGGGTTTTTTTCTTGCTTCCAAAATTGTGCATATAAAATCCGTGCGGCTGTAATAATATGGATTATAATATATCTGTTTTCTTTACTAAAATTTTGTCTTGTGATTCCTAGTAGAAATAGTTCGGGTTTCGCATGGATAGTCTGAGAAGTAATTTGTTCTAGTATAGTTTTAATTTTTTCCCAATATTTTTGGATGGTTTCACATGTCCACCAGATGTGGTAATATGTACCTGGTTTTTCTCTGCATTTCCAACATAATGGTGATAGATTTGGATACATTTTTGCAAGTCTAGCAGGTGGCAAGTGCCATCTGTAGAACATTTTATAATGGTTTTTCTTATATGAGGTTGCCATCGTTAATTTATAGTTAGCAGTCCAAATTTTTTCCCATTCGTTTAAATAAATTGTGTACCCAAAGTTTTGTGACCATGCTATCATGGTTCCTTTAACTATTTCTTCAACAGTATCGTGTTGAAGGAGGATATTGTATATATTTGATATTTGCTTTTTTTGTGGACCAAAAATTATTTTATCGAGGGAGTTATTTTTTTGGAAGTCTGATTTGTTCTTATCTTCATTATATTTTGATTTTATTTGTAGGTAGTGTAACCAATCTACTTTCATATCTTTTTCCATGAGTTTTTGCTTAGAGATTAGTTCATTATTTTCGTTTAGTAGTTGGTCGTATGTTATAATTTTATCAGGGGTTAATGCATTCGGGTATATAATGGCTTCTGTTGGTGAAATCCATTTTGGGATGCAGAGGTAGTGGGTTTTTTTAATGAAGTGCCAGGTGTTAATTAAGGTTTTTCGGATGTAGTGTGATCTGAAATATGTTGGTATTTTATCTATGTCTGTCATCAGAAACTTGTGCCACCCGGATTGAAGGTCATAGCCTTCAAGTGTTAATATTCTAGAATTTTTAAGTATTATCCATTCTTTCAGTAGGTTTACAATTGAGGCATGGTAGTATAGTTCCATGTTTGGTAACCCAAATCCACCCCTTGACCTATGGTGGCCTTTTTTTTGTCTATCCTGGCCTTTTTTTTTGTCCATATGAATTTGCGAATTTTTGTGTAAGTTTTTGAAAAAGGTCCTATTTAGTTTAATGGGTGCAGTTTGGAAAAGGTATAGAAATCTAGGAAGTATATTGCTTTTAATTACAGCAATTTTCCCCATTATAGAGAGTGGGAGTTTCGACCATCTGCAAAAATCTTTGTCCATTTCATTGATTAATTTATCGTAATTGTCTTTCTTGATAGTGCTGCAATTTGCGGTAATCCATAATCCTAAGTATTTAACTTTTTTGGCGGTTTTTATTTTAGTGGATTCTTCTAATTTCGATATCTGCTGTTTTGTCATATTTTTTGTTATCATTTTTGTTTTTTCTCTATTAATTTTTAATCCAGCAATCTCTCCAAATTTATTTATTTCATTAATTAGGATAGGTACAGATTTTAAGGGGTCTTGTACAATGAACACCATGTCATCAGCAAAAGCTTGAAGTTTATAGTGTTCATTTTTAATTTTTAATCCTTGGATTTCCTTATTGTGTCTTATTTTATTTAGTAGAACTTCTAGTGCAAAGATAAAAATCAGGGGGGCTAAGGGACAGCCCTGCCTCACTCCTTTTTTTATACTTATTGTTTCTGTCATATCATTGTTTATCAGTATTTTGGCTGTTTGTACTGAGTATATAGTTTTAATGAGTTCTGTAAATTTATTACCAAATTGCATTAACGCTATTTGTGTTGTAAAGAATTGCCAGTATAAACTATCAAAAGCTTTCTGTAGATCTACGAATAGGAATGCTACTGGTTTATCTATGTTTTTATCGTAGTATTCTAAAGAGTCCAAAATATTCCTTGTGTTTGTTGTTATGTTTCTTGCCGGAAGGAAGCCATTTTGGTCCGTATGTATTCTAACAGTTAATATTCGTTTAAATCTTTCGGCTATGATGGATGCAAAGATTTTATAATCTGAGTTAAGCAGGGATATTGGACGATAATTTTGAATGTGAGCTCTATTTTGTGTATCTTTAGGTATTAAAGTTATGTAGGCCTCGTTCCAGGAGGAAGGAAGTTTTGAACCCTCGAGAATTTCATTAACAAGGGGTAACATTATAGGCTCCAGAATTTCTTGAAATTGTTTATAGAATTCGGCAGGTATACCGTCTGTGCCCGGGGTTTTATTATTTTTTTGTTTTGTAATTGCACTAGTTAGTTCCATTGATGTTATTTTGTTATTTTCTTCTTTTTTAACTGCATTCTTATGTTCTGCAATGCGTGCGCTCACTCTTCGATTGGTTTGTCCAATGTATGTGGCTGCACATGTTTTGCAAGGGATTTCATAGATTCCTTGGTGTTCTAGTTGGATTTTATCTTTTGGGTTTCTTAGGATGTTTGATATTTTTTGGTTAGTGACAAATGAAGTTTTGATATTATGTTTGTGTAGAATTTTACTAATTTTGTCTGTGGTGCCCTTGATGTAAGGGAGGAGGGTGGTACCATTATCCTGTTCTTGGTCTTGATTTTTGGGGGGTGTCTCTTTTTTGATTAGGTTTGTAATAGTTTTCCTTTTGATATGAAATATGAACAAGCGGGATGATACCTCCCGCTTACCAGACATCTGGAAACCAGCCCTGAAACGTATCCCAGTCATAGAAACCAGACTCAGAACACACATTGTAAAACAATCAAGTAGCCTGCAAGTTCCAACTACTCAGGATATCACGCCTAATCTACAACCATTAACTAATCAGCATACCTCAGCTACATCAACGACCCCAGATGTTACCCCATTGACTCACCAGGAAGTTTCTACACAACAGGCAATTGCTGAGCCATCAGACCACACCCAGCCACCAGTATTTATAGAAGGAAGGCAGCTCAGTTCTCGCAGTGTTCGCCTTAGAACAAGGACAGAAACACCAGCCTGAAGCGAGGTTTTTTTCTTTTTTCTAGCCAGTGATAAATTCCAACAATCATAGAATTGTGAGTCATCTTTACCTTTAATTTTTAGGGTCAGTTTAGACATTTCTGCACATTGAGTTATTTTTTCTAATACCAATTCGTCTTGGGGGATTTCTACTTTTTTCCACATTTGAGCAAAAGCTAGTCTTGCTGCAGTAGTGATGTGAATAATCAAATAAATATGATGTTGGTTAAGTTGTTGGCATATAATCCCTAGTAGAAAACATTCTGGACTTTTTTTCTATGGTTATCTCTAGAATTTCATCGATCCACAAACCGATTTTTTCCCAATAGATCTGCGTTTTCCCGCACTGCCACCATGCATGGTAGTACGATCCGTACTCTTTCTGACACTTCCAGCAAAGATAATTTTTTATTGATTTTAGCTAATTTTGCTGCCATAATATGCCATCTATAAAACATTTTTATTAAATTTTCTGTGTATGTCGTTGCTATAGTTAATCTATAATTCCTACTCCATAGCAATTGCCATTCTTCCTCTTTTATCTCAGAATTAAAATTTCGATTCCAGTTAATCATGTTTGTTTTTATTTCCAAAAGATCAGTTTTGTTGTTTTGAAAACAGCCGTATAGTTTTTTGATTAATTTGTCTTGTGTCCCTAGTAGAATTTTATCAAGAGGTTTATCTATCTCAATACCAGTTGAATTTTTGTCTTTAGCTATTCTAGACTGGATTTGCAAGTATTCCCACCATTCTGTATTGAATCCCTCTTCTGCCATTTCTCGTCTTGTTTTTATTTCTCCATTTTGTTTAATTATATTTTTGTATCTAATCATACTGCTTTTTTAAAAAAAATTCGGGTAGACGAGAGCCTCTAGAGGTGCATACCAAGTTGATATGCCCTTGTAGAATTGGTTTTTTTATTTTTAGCCAGGTTGTGAGCAGAGATTTTCTTATAAGATGGTTTTTAAAATATTTACGAATTGGTGATTTACTTTCCCATAAATAGAAGTACCAACCATGTTGGAGGTCATGTCCCTCTAAAGTAAGTAAGTGATTATTGGATAATCGTATCCAGTCTTGTATCCAAGTAATAGAAGAGGCATAGTAATAATCTTCCCAGTTTGGTATTGCCAATCCTCCGTCCTCTTTTTTGCCTAACATGTATTTTAGGCATATCCTAGGGCATTTGTTTTGCCAAATAAATTTGTTGGTTAGGTTTTTAATTTTTTTGAAGAAATCCTTTGTTAAATAGATGGGTATGGTTTGGAAAAGGAAGTTTATTTTTGGAAGAATGTTCATTTTAATTGTTGCAATACTTCTGAGAAATGAAATTTGCAGTTTATCCCATTTCTCTAAATCTTTTTTGATTTTAGTTATCAAGTTATCATAGTTATCCTCTTTCAGAATTGAAACCTTCGCTGTTATGTTGATTCCTAAGTATTTTATTTTTTTAGTTATTTGTAAGTTTAATTTTTTGGCAAGGGTTTTTTGCGTGTTAGTCAAATTTTTTACTATCATTTTTGTTTTAGTTTTGTTCCTTTTTAAACCTGCCACTTTGCCAAATTCTTCCAGTACTTTTAAAAGGTTTGGTCCTGATTCTATCGGATCTTCTAATATAAACACTAGATCGTCGGTGAAGGCCTGAAGTTTATAGATTTCATTTTTACATCTAAGTCCAATTATTTCTTCTTTATTTCTAATTATTCTGGTTAAGACTTCTAAAGTCAAGATAAAGAGGAGAGGTGATAATGGACAACCTTGTCTTGTGCCCTTTTGAAGGCTAATTTTTGTCAATGCATCATTGTTTATAATAATATGTGCAAATTGTTCTGAATAAATTGCTTTAATTGCATTTATAAAATTTGTACCAAAGTCCATAAATTCTAATTGTTTTACCATGAATTTCCACAAAACATTATCAAACGCCTTCTGTGCATCTAAAAAAATTAGGGCTATTTGTTTCTAACTGTGCAATTCGTAATATTCCAGGATATTTAGAATAATTCTAATATTGTTTTTTAATCATCTGCCAGGAAAAAATCCGTTTTGGTCCAAATGAATAAATTGATTTAAATAAATTTTAAGCCTGCTAGCAAGGATAGAACTGAAAATTTTGTAGTCCGAATTTAAAAGAGAGATGGGGTGATAGTTTGCAATATCAGTTGGATCGGTATCTTTTTTGGCTATTGGTGTTAGATTAGCATCTTTCCATGAAGGTGGAATTGTCCCTTCCTCCAGAACTTCATTAAAAAGCTCTAGCAGAGATTCTATGGCTTCTTTTGGGAGAACTTTGTACAGTTCGTTCGGGAGACCATCAGGGTCAGGGGCTTTATTATTCTTTAGCCTTTTAATTGATTCTTCTAATTCTGTCATGGTAATCTTATTATTTAAAAATATTTTGGTTTCTGTTGGGGTTTTTGGTAAGTTTGCTTGTGTAAATATGTCATGAATCATTAGGTCCTGCATCTCATCTTTTAAATCTTGGTTTTCATATAATTTGGTGTAAAAATCATTTGCAATCTGTTTTTTTTCCTCTAAATCATGGCAAATCTCTCCTGATTTAAGGCAGTTAATCAATTTTTTTTCTTTTTGGCATTTAAGCTTATTTGCTAGCCATTTGCTAGGTTTACTTGCGTTATCAAAATAGTATTGTTTACTGTTTTTAATTTGTTGGGCTAGTTTTTCATTTTCAATTAAATTTCGCTTGTGTTTTAATTAAAAGCATCTGATGCTTTAATTCAGAGTTTTGTGGCTGATTTTGGAGTTCCCCTTCAGTTTTCTTATAATCTTCTTCCAATTTTTCCATTTCTATGTTCTTCTTTTTATATTCTTTGGCCATGTATGATATTGCTATGCCTCTGATTACTGCTTTGGAAGTATCCCATAGATTTTGAAGATTAGTATGTTCTTTAATATTTTCTTGGTAATAAAATTTTAGTTATTTTCCTAATTTTTGTATAAAAGATTCTTGATTTAAAATTGATTTTTTACATGTCCATCTAGATAGTGACTTTTTACCTTTCCATACAAGTTTTAGGGCGTTGTGGTCTGTGGCTAAATTTGTTTCCATCTCTACATTTGCTATTTGAGTATTTATTTCTGTTGTGGATCAGAACATGTCTAACCTTGACCAGGATTTTTGACTGTTCAAGTAATAAGTATTTTTTTTAATTTGGGGATTCCTCTCTCTCCAGGCGTCTTTTAGTTTAAATTCTTTCATTAATTCAAAAAAGGTTTTTGGTAAAAAAAAATTCCTTTGTTTTTGAAGGCCTCCGTGTTGGTAATCATATTCTCTGTTAACTATTCCATTAAAGTCTCCCATGAGACATACATTTTCATTTGAGAATTCCCTCATTTTATTGTGAAATTTTTTATAGAATTTTTCTTGGGCTTCATTGGGGGCGTATACATTTACTAAAGTTATTGCCTCTTGATTTTTTTGAATTTCTACAATTAATATCCTTCCATCTATGTCTTTATATTTAAGACTTGTCTTAATATTCGTATTTATATAAAAGATTACTCCTCTTTTTTTTCAACTGCAAGTGAAGCAAATAGGTTGCCTAGCTTTTCTTTGTTTAGAAAGTGTTTAAATTTTTCTTTGATGTGAACCTCTTGAAGCACAATGATATCTAATTTGTTTTTAGTTAATTTATTTAAAAAATTGTTTCTTTTTGGGGGGCATTTAATCCATTAACATTTACCAAATATATTTCCATTCCATAGATGGTATCTACGGGGAGGTTTACTTGTATTTAGGCTTAGTTGCTCTAGTACTTCTTGGTTCTTTAGGCTCTGCTTCTCTTATCTTGTCCACTATCTCTTGTTGTCGCTTCCGTTGATCATCCATTATATCTAGCTGTCTTCTTTCGTCCCTAGTATTGTCTGGACTTTTGTTTTCTGGAGGGGGTTCTTTATTAAAGTTTTGCTCGAAGAAATCTTCAGCTTTGGCTATGGTATCTATTTTTATTCTTTTCTCTTGCCATGTTACCAAGACACCCTCTGGAACTAACCATCTAAAATTGATATTGTGTCTGGTAAGTTTGGAGGTCAAAAAGGAGTACGGCTTGCGTAGATCTCTGATTTTTTTTTAGGTACCTGTTTCAGAATTACTAGTTGATTCCCTTAATGTTCTATGGGATCTTCCCTAGCTCTATGGAGTATTTCGTCTCATACAGATTTTTTGACGAGTTTGACGTGGACCTCCTTGGGCAAATTGTGGCGTCTCGCATAATTAGTGTTAATGCGGTATACCTCGTCGAGCTCATTTAGCATAACCTCTTTCTCTGTACCTAACGCTTTAGAAAGGATATCAGCCATAGTATCAGGTAGGTCTTCATTTCTTTCTTGTTTAAGATTTTGAAAGCGGAGAAAGTGGTTTGCTTTTTCAGCTTCTAACTGGATCACTGACAGTTCCAGCTCTTTATTTGCCTGCATTAGACTCTCGTTCATTTCTTCTAGATTTCTGTGATCCTGAACTATTCTGTCCTCTAACTCTTGAATTTTTTGTTCGTGTTTTAATATTTGTTATTGGAAAATTTCGTGTTTTTTATCCATGTTTTGGATTCTTTCTTTTAACTGGCTTGTATTGTTTTTAACCTCCCCTAGTTCTTTTTTAATATCGTCATGATTTTTGGACATCATTTCTTGCATTTGCAACATCATAGTCTGTAGGTCTTTAAAAGAATTTGATCTTTCCCTGGGGAGCATATCATCAAGAGATCTCTGAGTGGAGGAGCTTGGAATGGCGGAGGTAGACTGATTGATTGGTCTTCTCCCCAATCCAAGTCTGGTATGGTTGGAAAGACTTGTCATTTTTATGATATCCCACCAAGATTCCCACTTAGTTACAGCTTTTTTAGTTCCTTCCACTCTTAATAGTGTTAAGCTTGGCTTAATTGATCTTCCACTTTTTCTCCAACCATATGGTGGTATCCAATGATTGTGGTCCTTGGTGAATGTTTCTCACTCATGCAGAGCACATGTCCAGTAAAGTACATTCTTAATAATAATCCTATGCCTTAACTGTGATGCTTAATAATATTTTAAAATATTGGACATGTCCCAGCCCCCATTTCTGAGTCGACAATCCTTTTATTTGCTCTCAGTTTTATTTATTTATTCAATTTTTATGCTGCCCTTCTCCTTAGACTTAGGACGGCTTACAACATGTTAGCAATAGCACTTTTTTGCCAATGAAAACAAAAGTTTATTTTCTTTCCCTTTCCCTTTTTCTTTTCACCAATTACCATTGGTAGACATTGAAATAAAAAAATTAAGCCATGCAATAATTTTCATTTTTGAAATATTTTAAAGTCTGATTTCTCATTTCTTTTTTGTTGATACATAGTTCTTTGTAAATATTTTATTAATATTTTAGCAATAGTAATATACTATTGAAATTCCTAAAAATGAAAATTATCTTTTTAGTTTTTTAGAATATATAAAAAGTATCAAATGTGGTTTATAAAAATTAACTGATAGTCCTGACACCTCTGCAAATACCTGTAACTCCTTCTTAATGTAGCTAGGTGAATGAGAAGCATTTGAGAAAGTCAAGTTCACATCATCTGCAAATAGATTTAAAAGATAAGTCTCACCATCCATTTTTCCTGTTAATCTGATTGTTGTATCGAAGTGCTACTGCCTGCACTTTTATAGCAAAGTTGAAAAGTAAAAGTGATAAAGGACCACCTTCCTTGTTATCTCTTAAAATCATAATAGAATTTGAATCATAACTGTTAAGTAGTATCAGAGCTTTAGTTGGTCCATAACTATTTTCAATCATCTTATGATTCAACTTAGCTTTTCAAAAGCCAGTCCCAAAATTAAATTGAATTAATATTTGTTTTAAACATTGTATTTCCAAAGTTTCAAAGGCTTTCAGTATATCTAAAGGACCTATGGCTAATAAAGATTTTTTTAACAGTTTATAATAAAGTCAGATTGATCTAGATGAATAATGTTTTATGTACAGATAGTCCTCAATTTACAATAGTTCACTTAATGACTGTTCCAAGTTACAAAGGCACTGAAAAAGGTGATTTATGATCATTTTTCACCCTTACGATTGTTGCAGCATCCCCCTGGTCATGTGATTTACATTAGGATGCTTGACAACTGACTCATTTATGATGGTTGCAGTGATGACATCACAGAGTCATGTGATCCCCTTTTGTGACTTTCTGATAAGCAAAGTCAATTGGGATACTAGATTCATTTAAGAACCATGTTACTAATTTAACAACTGCAGTGGTTCACTTAACAAATGTGTCAAGAAAAGTAAAAAGAATGGGGCAAAATTCACTTAACAAATTTTTCATTTATCAGCATAAATTTTGGGCTAAATTGTGTTGTAAGTCGATGACTTTTTAATCAGTTAAGTAATAATTATATTACCGTATTTTTTGGAGTATAAGATGCACCAAAGTATAAGACGCACCTTAGTTTTTGGGGAGGAAAATAGGGAAAAGAATCTGCTTACCAGATATTCATCTGGCTAGCATCCTTAGTCTGGTCAGTTTCAGCACATTATTTTATGCCCTGGTTAAGAGTTTTAAAAAATCTTATTTGGAGAGAGTAGCAATGAAAAACCTTGCAAGCTGGTAAGAGCTGGGAACATTGTTAGCATCAGGTTAAGGCTGGAAAGAAACATTTGGAGCAGACTTCCGGGTGGGAATCGAGCCGTGCCGGGTGGACGGGGATAGTGCTCCGTCCCCGTCTGTCCCTTTTTTCACGCTGTAAATTGCATTTCGGCCGAGCTTGGAGGGCTTGACCTAGAACAGCGGGTCTCCTGGATCCCGAGGGGCAGAACGCCACTGCCCCGGAGGGGAAGGAATACCCCGCAGCTGCAGCGATGAAGAACCGCACCCCAATTTGACTGGGATGTGGCCATAGTGGCTTGTACACGGAGGAGGAAGCGAAATATCTAAACAGAAGTCGAAAGAAAGAAAGATCTACAGAAAGAAAGAAAAGTACAGAATAAGGTAAAATTTTGGAGTTTAATTTGTTGAAAAGTGAAAGAACTTGAAACTAAAAAGGCAAACAAAGAAAAGTTTTCCTTTTAAGAATCAATTTTTTTTGTCCTTTGTCTTTTCCTTGGCTATCTTTGAGGGATTGTTTCAAGATATAAGTTTGGAACTGAACTAAAATTATTATTTCTAACTTCTTTGGATTAAAACACTGGATTTTCGATTTTGGTTTAGTGTTTGAATAAGACTTGGACTTACGATTGGAATACTGGACTGCATAAATTTGGATTAATTTTATTTTTGGAACTATTTGGCACTTTGGGATTTAGAGAATAATCACAAAAGAACTGGTAAATATTTTATAGAACTTCAATCAACAAAGGACTTTCACTTTTGAAAAAAAATTATAAGTATATTATTAGTGCTTTTTCTTCACTTTGTCTTTTCTCTTCTTATTTTCCTTCTTTCCTTTTTTCCTTAGGTATTGAATACATTAATGGATATTAATAGAGTTTTCAAAATAGAATTATTTGAAAGAATGAATTGCTAAATTCTTCCTGGTCCCCCTTCCCTCCCCTGTTGTGGTGCTTTTCCCCCCTCTTTTTAAGAGTATAGAAAAAATAATAATAATAAATTTTCAGTAGTAAGTTGTTGTAAGGATTAAAATTTTCTTTTTTTTATCTTCTACTGTATTTCTGGTTACTTTTCTTCTCTCCTTTCTCTCCTATTTATCTATCTTTTTTGTTTTTATTTTGACATTTAGTAATTATATTATTGTAAATTTTATATTGACAACCAAGACTATTAAATTAGCTAATTGATATTGATTCAAAATTATATATTATATATTGCCTTTTTAAAACAGATTGAAATTTTTAAAATAAGAATACGGATTATTTTTTAAGTATTGATAAAGCATTTAGTATAAAGTATAAAGATTTGTAGAACCTTTTATTATTACTTTTGATATATTGCTGATGTTTTGTGGCATTTAGAAATTTGGGTATTTTTTATATTAAATATTAATAGAAAATATATTTAGCAAAGTTTGATAGGATTGAAGTTTATTGGAGTTTTCCCATTTTTTAACAAAATATATATATAGATATAAAAAATAGAAATTAACATAAATTTAACCACTAGAAAGAACACAGAAGAACACTATCCAAGAACTAATTAGGATGTCAAGCACATCCACATATACAAAGTCTATTAAAAAACAAACTTTAACTTTTGCCAAGTACCACCTCAGCCATCTCCTGTACATCAAAGCACCACTGCAACTATGCTCGCCAAAGAGAAAGAGAAATACAATCACAGCCTACCCTTTTAACAATACAGGATACATTGAATGCAATGAAAGATTTTATGCTAAAATCCCAAGATGATGCAAATCAACAACGTGAAGGTTTAAAGGCTGAAATAGGTGAATTGAAAGCAGATACAGGAGAGATGAAGAAGATGAAAGAAATACAACAGACTCTGAAAGAAAGTGAACAAAGAATAAAGGCAGTAGAAGAAAAAACTGAAAAAGTAGAACAAAGAATGGATTATATCAGATCTGATTCTCTACACAAAAGATACGATGAATCAATTACACATCTTGAAATACAACGAACATCATACGGTTTAAGATTTCAGAATATAACAGAAGAAAAAGATGAAGATTTACAAGCAAAAATGGCAGAAATAATAGGAGGAATCCTTCAGGTAGATCCTATGGAGCTGATAAAAGAAATCGACGAAGTCTTCAGAGTACAAACTAGCTATGTCCATAGACATAATCTACCAAGAGAAATTCATATCAAATTTATCAGGAGAACCATAAGAGACGATATTTTGAAATGGACAAGAAATGAAAAGTTACAAGACAAAGGAAAAGAAATTACAATATTGAAACAAGTTCCAAGAAGAGTAAGAGAAAGCAGAAGAGATTACTACTTTTTAACTAAAATTTTGATCAAAAAAAATATAACCTTTCGCTGGCTTATTCCAGAAGGACTCTCATTATATTGGCAATCACAAAGAGTTAAAATAGAAAATCTTGAAGATGCAAGACAGTTTTATGAAACCAGTGGAATACGTAAATTTGAACAACCTATGAAAGAATTGCCAGAAAGAAAAGAAGATGAATCGGAGGATACCGCCCAGGGGAGGGAGGAGGACTTGGGTGCAAGAAGAAAACAACTGCAGTGCGAATCTAAAGACACCAAGAAATACTATAAATAACTATGTCGAAAGACTTAAAAATTTTCTCTGTGAATGTAAATGGTTTAAATGAACCGAGAAAAAGGAAACAAATATTTGCTAAACTTAAAAAACAAGAAGCACAGATAGTAATATTACAAGAAGTTCATATTAAAAAGACAAATCGGAAATTATTATTAAATTCAAAAATTGGAAATATGTATGCAGCCTTAGCAAATCAAAGAAAAAGAGGGATAGCCGTATATGTTGAAAACTCCATAAACTCCAAACAATTGTATGCCGATCATGAGGGTAGGATATTATACAGGTGAATATTGAGCCTAAACCGCTTGTCATCGTTTCTATTTATGCTCCAAATGACAGCCATGTAACATTTTATAAGCAACTGCATCAAAAAATAAATGAATTAAATATTGAAAACATGATTATAATTGGTGATTTTAATGCAATTTCAAATAGATTATTAGATTATTTAGGGGGGGGGACAGAAGAAAAAGAAAAATATATTACCAACTACTTTTCAAAAAATGAAATCTGAGTTATTATTAAATGATATTTGGAGGGAAAGACATCCCTCAACTAGGCAGTATACCTTTTATTCAAATCCCCATAAAGTTTGGACAAGAATAGATATGGCTTGGGCTCCAAAAACAACTTTAGAACAAATAAAAGAAATTGAGATAGATAGGCCGATCACAATCCTTTAGTGATATATTTGAAAAGTAATAAGAAAAATTCGAATTGGCAGATGAATAGAAATATCATAAAAGATCAACAATATAAAGAATGGATAGAAAAAGAACTAATTTTTTTTTTTGAAATAAATAAAAGTTCAGAAACTTCTCCCCAAAATCTATGGGATACTGCCAAGGCATGTATTAGAGGATTAACGATTTCCTATACAGCAAAAAATAAATAAAGAAAAAAAGATACAATATGAACAATTAACTATAGAATTAAATCAATTAGAACTTTTATCGCAACAAAATGCTAAGAATAAGGAGATCAAGGGAAAGATTGAATTAGTTAGGCACAAAATCAAAATTATAGAGCAAAATCAGATTGCGGAAGAGATTAAAAGAGCTAAACAACACTATTTTGAACATGCAAATAAGCCAGGAAGATGGCTCGCATATAAATAAAGAAAACATAGACAATCAAAAATAATTAAAGAGTTAGTGGATGAAAACAGAATGTTAAAATATAATATAGATGAGAAAGCAAAAATAGTACAAGATTTTTACAAAGAATTATATAAGAAAGGGGACGTTAAAGAGGATGACATTTTTAAGTATTTAGAATTTTTAGATTTGCCACAATTAACGGAAGAACAACAGGACAGTTTGGATAGCCCAATAACAATTGAGGAATTACAAACAACTATTAAAAAGCAAAAAAATAATAAAGCAGCAGGGCCTGATGCTATACCGGCAGAATGGTATAAAATAGAGAGTGAAGTAATAATGAATAATATGTTGGAAATTTTTAACGAAAGCAGAATGGATGGTAAAATTCCTAAATCATGGTCAGAATCCTTAATAACTTTAATTCACAAATCAGGAACTAACAAAGAAAATATAAAAAATTATAGACCTATATCATTATTAAATGTTTATTATAAAATATTTACTTCCATTTATGCAGCTAGATTTAAAAAGATTTTAAATGAGAAAATACATCAAGATCAAAATGGGTTTTTACCAGGTAGACAAATTAAAAATAATATTAGAACAATTATTAACACATTAGAGTATTATGAACAACATTTTGGAAAATCAGTATCATTAATGTTCCTCGATGCTAAAAAAGTCTTTGATAATGTAAATTGGATTTTTATAAAAATGCAATTAAATAAAATGAGATTTGGCACAAAATTCGTAAATTTGATCAACGCAATATATTCAAAACAGATGACAAGAATTATACTAAACAATGAACAATTAGAAAAATTTGAAATATTTAAAGGAGTTCGACAAGGCTGTCCAATTTCACCTTTATTGTTTATTTTATCATTGGAAGTTCTATTGATAAAAATAAGAGCAGATCCCAAAATTAAGGGTCTGACTATTGGTAAAGAAATATATAAAGTGCAAGCCTTTGCAGATGATTTGACTTTTATTATGGAAGATCCGATTACAGCGATCCCAGCATTGATACAAATGATAGAACAATATGGTAAAGTCGCAGGGTTAAAAATAAATAGTTAAAAATATGACAAAATCTCAAGAAAGAAAACTAGAAAGTATTACTAGTATGAAAATAGTTTAAAAAAGTAAAATACTTGGGAATATGGATAACGTCAAAAACTATATCTTTAAAAAACCATAATTATATGAAAATAACTTATTTATTTATTTTATTTATTTATTTATTAATAGAGTTGAAAGGGACCATTAGGTCATCGAGTCCAACCCCCTGCCTGAGCAGGAAACCCTACAGCACCCCAGCCAAATGGAAGTCCAATCTCCTCTTGAAGGTGACCAGAGTTGGGGAGTTCACCACCTCCCCTGGCAGGCAGTTCCATTGGTTGATCGCTCTGACCGTCAGGAAGTTCTTCCTTATTTCCAGGTTGAATCTCTCCTTGGTCAGCTTCCAACCATTGTTCCTCGTCCGGCCCTCTGGTGCCCTGGGGAATTGAAGAAATAAAAAAAGACTTAGAAATATGGAACAATCTGAAAATATCTTACATGGGGATAATTGCCACAATTAAGATGAATGTTTTACCCAAGATTTTATTATTGTTTCAGGTTATACCAATAAATCCAGGGGGGAAATTTTTCAAAAATTTAACCACAATAGTTAGAAAATTTTTATGGCAAGGGAAAAAAGCAAGAATAAAGATAAATATTCTAGAAAATATTAAGGAAAGTGGAGGATTCACACTACCAAATTGGAAGTTATATTATCAGGCAGCCGCCTTAACATGGATTAGAGACTGGATAACGCTAGAGGACAAAAGAACATTAAATTTGGAAGGTCACGACCTTATGCTCGGATGGTATGCCTTTATACGGTATGTTAAAGATAAAATACATACATATTTTAAAAGACATACAATAAGAAAGTATTTATTGGAAGTTTGGAAAGATGTCAAGAAAAATCATTTTTTAACTATTCCAGATGGGTTTCTCTGTTAGAAGCAATAACCCACTCTAACTCGATATAGGCAAAGAAAATTATAAGATATAAAGAATTACTAGACAATCAAATGAAATTAAAATCGAGATACAAGTTACAGGAAGAAGGGATCAAAATAGACTGGTGGCAGTATATTCAGATTCAATCTAAATTCCAAAGAGATAGTAAGATATATGTCTTTAATAAGAGTAAAAAAAAAAATTAGGTTAACTATTAACTACAAACCAGACTAAACTAATAGGGAAAGCATATAAATATATGATTGGACACAAAAATATATTTAAAGGATAATATGATAAGTTGGTGTAAAAATATAGGTAGAGAAATTGACATAGAGACATGGGAAAATGTATGGATTTTAAATTGGAAAACGACAAAGTCAGTCTCATTAAAAGAAAATCAAATAAAGATGTTTTATAGGTGGCATCTCACACCAAGTAGGATAGCAAAAATGTTCCCAAACATGTCCCCATTATGTTGGAAATGTAAGAAAGAAATAGGTTCATATTATCACCAATGGTGGACTTGTAGTAAGGTTAAGTTATATTGGAAAATGATAGAAAGAATAATAAAGGAAATAGTAGGGCAAGAGATAGAAAAAACCCTGGAATTTTATTTGTTGGGTATAATTAAAAAGAAATACAGTGGTACCTCAAGATACGAACCCCTCGTCTTACGAACAACTCGTGATACGAACCCGGGGTTCAGAAAAATTTTGCCTCTTCTTACGAACTTTTTTCGAGTTACGAACCGGCGTTCGGAGACTTCTGGGAAGCCGCGCGGCTGTTTTAAAAGGTGACAGCCGGGCGGCGGGGCTTCCCAGAAGCCTCCCGAACGCCGGTTCGTAACTCGAACAAAGTTCGTAAGAAGAGGCAAAATTTTTCTGAACCCCGGGTTCAGTTCGGGAGGTTGCTGGGAAGCCCCCCAGCCCGGCTGTCACCTTTTAAAACAGCCGCGCCGCTTCCCAGCTGTCTCCCGAAGCCGAACGCGGAAGTTCGGCTTTGGCGTTCGGCTTCAGGAGACAGATGGGAAGCGGCGCGGCTCTTTTAAAAGGTCGCAGCCGGCCTGGGGGGCTTCCCAGCACACCCCGAACCCCGAACCCGGGTTCGGGGGGGTGCTGGGAAGCCCCCAGGCCGGCTGTCACCTTTTAAAACAGCCGCGCGGCTTCCCAGCAGTCGCCGAAAGCCGGTTTTTTGCGGGGGTTTTTTTGGTTGCACGGATTAATTGACTTTACATTGTTTCCTATGGGAAACAATGTTTCGTCTTACGAACCTTTCGTCTTACGAACCTCCTCCTTGCACCAATTAAGTTCGTATCATGAGGTATTACTGTATAAGAAAGATATTCTCCACTTAGTTATACACATTTTGACAGCGGCCAGGATAGTATATGCGCAAAATTGGAAAGGGGAAAATATCCCCAAAGAGGAAGAGGTAATTAAGAAAATATTAGACTGCACTGAAAAGGATATGATGAGACGGATAAACAACCAAGAGGAATCAGATTTTTATGTGATCTGGAATAAAGTGTATATATGGATAAATAAGAAGAACTAAAAGTTAAATATATGTGAGAATTAAATATATGAATTGTAGTAGTAGTACTAAGGATTAAAATCTTTTTTGCGTGTTATCTTTTTAATATATAAGATTAAACAAAAATTTCTTCTTTTCATTTGAATTAATATGTTGATTTAAGGTATTAACACCGTATTTTTCTTTCTGTATGGAAATTTGACTTCTATGATAAGGGGGAATTGCAACCCCAATTTTATGTTAAATGTGTGTTGGTTTATATGTTGGTTTTTTATGAAAATTAAAGGGTTTTTTTAGAAAAAGTATCAAATCCTTGGGTGAAAGTAAAGCTACAACTGGATTTATTTTTCTTTGTTAACTATTTGCTTCTTTCTTATAAACAAACTTTAACAGACAAGGTATATCAAAGATTAAACATAGACATTGAAAATTTCTGATTGAATCCTGATGAAATAAATTACCCTGATTCTATAAAATTGATTTTTGAAATTTGGATAAATTTCTAAGTGGACTATTTTACAAGAGATTGCAGCGTATGGATTAAACTACCCTTCATAACGAACCTACACATAAATGGACAGAATTCCCAATTTGGATTATAAATAGAAGATAAACTTGCACTTTCTTTTTTATATATATTTTTGTGGATTTGTGGATTGTCGTCAATTCCCCTGGACTCTTTTTTGTGGATTGGGAGCGGTTGTAAGGCTGAGGAGCAAATAAACATTACAGACTAAGGACTCTAAAATTTAAGAAGGACTCAACCAAAACCCCCCCAAAACTTTTATTCTCCTTCTTTTTGGAATTATATACATTGAAAACATAACTCAAGTATATTTTTGACTTTTTTCTTCTTATTGTATTTTATATTTTATGGTTTCTTTTTTATTATAGAAATAGAATGATGTGCTAAACTTTCAATTTCCCCCCTCTCAATTTGGTATGCCCCAAACTTTATAGATAGGTTGTTCACTAAATGAAGATGTGTTTTTCTCTCTTTTTCTTTCTTTTTTAACCTTTGCTTTCCTGTTGATTTTACGGATTAAATAGATTAACAGGTTGAATTAAAATTAATAATTAACTAACCAATTATACACTACCAATTTTTTCTTTCTTTTAAAAAAAGTACTGTCAAATATTTGCTTTACTGAGGGGTTCTAACTAGTATAAGTGATAATAACCAATTAAGAGTGTGTTTTGAAAAATTATACATATAGCTTTTTGATTAAGTTTTGTTTCTCCTTTTTTAAATATAAAGATATATAGATATATTACTTTTTATTGGATTGCTTAGTATTCTCCTTTGATATTGTATTATTGTATTCAACTTGCATTTTTTTCATTTTTTCATTGCATTGTATTATTGTATTCATTTTAATTATAGTTGTTATAACTTAATAGTTACAATATTAAGATTAAATAGTCGTGACATTAATATTCGAGGTATGAGAAGTTCTTCCAAGATGTCAAGTATGACCACCATCACAACAACAATAACAAAACAGACATCGACTCTATCCTCCACTCCAAAAGGTTCTTCAGTACCATCTCCACTACAACAAAGATCAATAACAACTATGTTGGCCAAGGAAAAAGAAAAAGAAAAGGAGAAAGCTCCGACAGAACCAAACTTTCAGACTATACAAGATTCCTTGGCCATTATCCAAGACTTTATGCAGAAAACTCAAATTTCTATTGATACAAACAGAGAAGTGAAACAATATCTTGAAAAAATTAAAGTTGAGATGGGAGATCTCAAAGTTGAAATGGGTGATCTCAAAGTTGAAATGGGAGAAGTGAAAGGAAGCATGAAAAAAATGGATGGAAACATAAAAGTTATACAACAGAAGATGGAAGAATTTGAAGAATCCACAGAGGCTTTGATGAAGCAATAACCCATTTCGAATTACAATCTGCCTCACACTGACTGAGATTTCAAAATATAAGTGAAGAAAAGGATGAAGATTTAAGCGTAAAGGTGGCAGAGATAATAGGAGAGATCCTGCAGATGGATCCACAAGAACTCTTAAAAGAAATAGATGAAATTTACAGAGTCCAGACCGGCTATGCGAGGAAGCACAATCTGGCAAGAGAGGTTCATATTAAGTTTTCCAGGAAAATAATCAGGGATTATATTTTAAAACTGACAAGAAACCAAACATGGATGTATAAAGGGAAAGACACCATAATCTTAAAACAAGTTCCAAAAAGAGTAAGAGAAAGCAGGAGAGAATACTACTTTCTTACTAGTATTTTAATAAAAGAAAATATAACCTTTTGATGGTTGGTACCAGAAGGACTTTCCTTATACCAGCAAGGATCGAGGATCAAGATTGAGAACGTAGAAGAAGCTAGAGCCTCTTTTACGCAAAGTGGATTGAACAGAACCGAACAACCATGCAAAGAAACCAAAGACAAAGAAGAGGAGCAAGGGGCTGCCTGTAAAGAGAGGGAGGAAATACAAGATATTAGAAGGAAACAACCCCAAATACAACAAGAATTGGTGTTAAGCAGTAGATTACAAGAACCCAAAGAAACCAAGAAATACTACAAATAGAGACGTTACCAGATCTAAAAAATTTCTCGGTCAACGTAAATGGATTGAATAACCCTAGAAAAAGAAATCAAATACTGACTAAACTTAAAAAACAAAGAGCACAAATAAATATTCTGCAAGTACATATTAAAAAAATCAAATAGAAAATTACTAAGTAAACCAAAATTAGGAAATATCTATACAACCTTAGCTGATCAAAAAAAAGAAGTGTAGCAATGTATATTGATGAAGCAATAGATTCAAAACATATAGTGATCAAGAAGGTAGAATCTTAATTGTACAATTAGATTTAGAACCAAAACCTCTTGTTATTATATCTATACACGCATCAAATGATAACCAAAAACAACTTTACAAGGAATTACATGACAAAATAATTGAATTATCAATAGAAAATATGATAATAGTTGGTGACTTTAACGCAATCTCTAACAGTCAAATGGACCATTCAGGTAAAAAGAAATAAAAGAAATAAAAGGTAATCTTACCAACAACTTTCTGGAAAATGAGCACTGAACTGTTGTTAAAAGATGTATGGCGTGAATGCCATCCACAAAACAAATAATATACTTTTTATTGAAACCCTCACAAAATTTGGATTAGGATAGACATGGCTTGGACATCAGCCCACATGATGGAACAGATTACGGATATCGAAATAGAAACCAATAGTTGGGCAGATCACAACCCACTAGTTATATATTGGAAAGTTAAGGAAAAACCCAATAATTGGCATATGAATAGAAATGTTCTGCGAGATCCTCTTTATAAAGAATGGATAAAAAAAGAATTGGAATTTTTCTTTGATATAAATAAAAATAATGAAACAACCCCACAAAATCTCTGGGATACAACAAAGGCATATATCAGGGGCTTGACAATCTCCTATATGGCAAAAAAAAAAAAAGAGAGAGAGAGAGAGAGAAAGATACAATACCTAAAATTAGAGGATGAATTTAAAAAATTAGAATTAGAAATACAACGCAATGAATATGATAATAAAGTTAAAAACCAGATGGACCTACTAAAACACAAAATAAAATTGACAAGAACAAATAGCTGAAAAAATAAAAAGAGCAAAACAAGAATATTTTGAGCACGCAAATAAACCAGGAAGATGGTTGGCTTATAAACAAAGGAAAGACAGAGAATCTAAAATTATTAAAAAATTACTAGATGGTAAAGGAACAATAAGACATAGAATAGACGAAAAGAAGAGAATAGTGTTAGAATTTTATAAAAATTTGTATAAAAAAGAAGAAATAAAAGAGGAGATTTTTGATTATTTAAGTTCTATAGATTTACCTATATTAACAGAAGAACAGCAACAAAAATTTAATAAACCCTTTAAAAAGTTTGAATTACAGCAATCTCTTAAAAATCAGAAAAATAACAAAGCTACAGGCCCAGATGCAATACCCGCGGAATTTTACAAATTAGACAGTAATATACTCTCTTCGAATATGTTAGAGATATTTAACAAGATAATAGCAGATGGTAAATTGCCTAGATCATGGTCAGAAACTTTAATAACATTAATACACAAAGCAGGAACAGAAAAAAAAATTGAAAATTATAGACCGATCTTGTTATTAAATATAGACTATAAAATTTTTGTATCAATATATGCATTTAGGCTTAAAAATATTATAAATGAAATAACACATTAAGATCAGAATGGATTTTTGCCAGGTAGACAAATTAAAAATAATCTGAATGTGGGAACCAAATTTTTTAACATAATAGATGCTATTTATTCAAATCAATCAGCTAAGATTATATTAAACAATGAACAAACAGAAAGATTAGAAATACAAAGAGGAGTCAGACAAGGTTGTCCTATATCACCATTGTTATTTATTTTAACACTAGAAACATTATTAATAAAGATAAGAACAAAAAATGACATAAAAGGATTACAGATAAAAAAAGAAACATACAAAGTCCAAGCATTTGCTGATGATGTGGTCTTTATGATCATCAATATTAAAATTAATAGACCTAATAGAAGAATATGGGAAAGTGGCAGGTTTGAAAATAAATAAGGTAAAGACACAATTACTCACAAAAAACATGATGAATTCACAGATAAAACAATTAGAAAACTTAACAAAAATGAAGATAACAAAAAAAGTAAAATACTTGGATATTTGGATTTCTGCCAAAGCTATATCTTTAAAAAATGATAACTATATAAAACTTTTAGGTCAAATTAAAAAAGACTTTGAAATTTGGAATAATTTACAGTTATCCTTATTAGGAAGAATGTCTACAATTAAAATGAACATCCACCCTAAAGTATTGTTTTTATTTCAGGTAATTCCAATAAACCCGGGAGGGGATTTTTTTAAAAGAACTAACTAAGATTATTTAAAAATTTATATGGCAAGGTAAAAAACCAAGAATAAAACAAAGTTCACTAGAAGATCGAAGAGAGAAGGGTGGGCTTGCCCTCCCAAACTGGAAGTTATATTACCAAGCGGCAGCATTATCTTCGATAAAAGAATGGTTAACTTTGGAAAATAGAAGATTATTAAATTTAGAGGGCCATGATTTAATGCTAGGTTGGCATGTCTTTGGTATGAAAAGTTTAAAACCCACTCATATTTTAAAAGACACACAATCAGAAAGGCATTATTAGATGTTTGGAATGAGATTTTAAAAAATCATTTCCTGGTAATGCTAGAATGGATTTCGCCAATAGAAGCCATATCCCCCCCCTAATTTATTAAAAGAAGGTAAAATATGGAAATATAGAGATTTACTTGATAATCAACTAAAACTGAAAACAAAACAAGAATTACAGGAGGTGGCTGTAGAAATGGATTGGTGGCAATACGCCCAAATCAATTCCAGATTTCAAAAAATGTAAGAATATTTATATTTAAGAAAGATAATAATATATTAGGGAAATATTAATCCAAAATCAAGGAAAACTGATTTGGAAGGTGTATAAATATTTCATAAACTACAAGACAATAGGCTGGATATTAAAAGATAATATGATCAGTTGGTGTAAAAACCAAGGAAAAGAAATAGTCCTAGATACATGGGAAAAGGTTTGTATATATAACTGGAAAATAACTAAATCAGTTTCTTTTAAAGAAAATCAAATCAAGATGTTTTATAGATGGCACTTGCCACCCAATAGGATTTCAAAGGTGTTTCCAAGTACTTCACCTATTTGTGGGAAATGTAAAAAAGAAATTAGCACATACTTCCATACATGGTGGACATGTCCAAAAACAAAGATTTATTGGAATAAGGCAGAAAAATGGCTAAAGGAAATTACAAACAAAGAAATTAGGAAGACCCCAGAATTTTTCTTATTAGGTATTACAGATACCAGGTATAAAAAAGAAACATATTACTTAATATTCCATATTTTAGTAGCTGCAAGGATTGCTTTTGCACAAAAATGGAAAGAAAAGGAAATTCCAAAAGACGAAGAGTTTTTTAGGAAGATTATGGAATGTGCAGCATTAGATATGATGACGAGACGGTTAAATAACCAAGCTGAAACAGAATTTTATAAAACTTGGCAGAAGGTTTACAACTGGTGGATCACAAAAAAAGATTTATAAAGATATCAAAACAAAGTATTGAATAGTTAAATTTACTAGATTGAATATATTACATAGCGATATTTGATAGATAAGTCTATTTTATTTAAATTGATTTTAATTATTTTAATTATAATTATATAACTGGAAAGTATTGAAATGTTAAGATTTTTATGTCAGCATATATTATATAGAGATATTTTATTGATAAGTTGACTTTTCTGTATTGATCTAAACTAGAATTAGTTTTTCTTTCTGTATTAAGAAGATTTCTATACTGAGTGGAGCAATTGTAGCTCCTTTTTGTGTTAAATGTTGTATATCTTGTCCTATCTTATATTTTAAAAATTAATAAAAAATATTATATATAAAAAAAGAAATATTTGGAGCAAGTTAGAGCAATAAAAAAACCTGCAAAGACAGGGCTTGGAAAACATTCTTAGCAGAGAATAACAATGAAAGAGCTTGCAAGCGGTAAGAGCTGGGAAGATCATTAGCACCTGGTTAGGGCTGGAAAGAAACTTACTTGGAGCAAGTTTTAAAAAATGAAAAAAACTCTGCAAAGACTTAGAGTTTAGAAAACATTTTCGCAGTCAGTAACAATGAAACATAAGAGCTAGGAAGATCGTTAGCACCTAGTTAGGGCTGGGGAAAAAAGCTTTGAAAAAAGCTGCCTTCAGACTATAAGTGTTACTGAATGTTATATAGAGTTTTTAGTTGTACTTTTTAAATATATTAGATTTGTTCTATATGCTTTATTTTTATACTTATTCTGGGAGCCACCCCGAGTTTTCAGAGAAGGGCAGCATACAAATGTAATGAATTGAATTGAATTGAACAAGACACACCTGAATTTTCAGTCTCTTTTAGGGAGGAAAAAGATGTGTCTTATACACCGAAAAATACAGTATGCAGCTTGATATTTAATGAGAAAGGAAATGGGCTTACAAAATGCCAAATCCAAAATTTTTATCCAATTTAAGGATCAAAATTATCTTAATGAAGGCAAAACTAAAGGAATGGGATAGAAGGTTAAATTATTGGATAGAAAAGGATAAAAGGCCAAGAATAAGGAAAAAATGGCTAGTTGTAGTTGAGAAAGATGGGTGGTGAGGCAGCCCTTCTTTAGAATTGTATAGAGATGTGTTCCAAATTGAAAGATTAATGGAGCTGCAAGTATGTGAAAATAAAGGGGTTAAGTTGGAAAAGGAGATTAATGACATAAGGAATAGAGAGTTATAATATACAAGGTGGAATAAAAGTGATTTAGATAAATGAATAGGCCCTTTGAAAGGTACCTTAGAAATTTGGAAAAAGTGGCAGAGGAAACAGGATTAAATAAGCTTTCAAAGTTGTATGTTATAAATAGAGACGATGAAACAAATCTAAATAAGATAATAGGTGAGCTGAAGGGTAGGGGCATAAATAGGATAGAACAGTTATATGAAAACAATGGAAGAGTTAGTAGAAGTCGAATAGAATGGAGGTTGGGTCAACAGAGATGGTTGCAGATAAACACAATATATACGTATTTGAATGAAAGAGAAAATAAAGAAGCACTATTAATTTTAAGAGACAAAGTGACAATACAAAGTCACAGGCAGGTAATATATATACGATGTTAATGCAGGCAGACTGGGTGTGATCCAGGGATTAACTAGAGGGTGGCAAAGTGAACTTCAAATAGACGTACAAGAGATGAAGAATATAGTGGAGAATATAAAGGAAATTAAGAATACAAGGGTTACAGAAATGAGAAGGAAAATCTTACATAAATGGTACCATACACCTACACAGCTTGCACATATTTATTGGAATGTTAAGGCAGCCTGTTGGCATGGATGTCAGGAGAGAGGAGTCTTCATGCATATGTTTTGGGAGTGCTTGGTAGTGCAGAAATTCTGGAAAGAGGTACAAGACGAGACCAATAGGATGTTAAATATAAAATGGGTGATTACAAAGGAGATGGCAGCATTAGTAATGAGGAGGGATATGGCTGAATTCAGAGAAATTAAGGAAGCAGCTGTATAAAGTGCCAAAGCAATAATAGTTTTAGATTGGAAGGATACAACAAAATGGGCAACACAAAATTGGTACCAGTACATGGTGGAACACATTCAATTTGAAATTAAGGATGCAAAAATGAATACGATCAATGAAAATAAAGTGAAAAAACTGATGGGAAGGTAGGATAAAATTTCAGACCGAGACTGAGTTATAAAGAATAAACTGGAATCACTTTATAATTTGTAAATACAGTGCTACCTCTACTTAAGAACGCCTCCACTTAAAAATGTTTCTAGATAAGAACCGGTTAGGAAACAGGAATTTAAAGTACAGGCCTATGCGGACGATTTAGTATTTATTTTGGACGACCCTATAGAAGCTGGTGAATATTTAATGAAAGAACTAAAACAATATGGAGAGGTAGCAGGTTTAAAAATTAACAAACAAAAAACTAAAATTATAACCAAAAATATGGACCTTAAACAAGAGCAGGAATTAGAAAGAAATTTAGGAATTCAAATTGTTAAAAAAGTAAAATATTTGGGTTAACATTAACTAAAAGATGCAGTACGATTCAAAAAGATAATTATGACACACTCATTAAAAAAAACGGAGCAACAATTAATTAGATGGAACAAACTTCATATTTCATTGACAGGGAGGATCGCTACAATTAAAATGTCCATTTTACCTAATTTTTTATATCTATTTCAGACCATCCCAGTAAAACTGAATAAAAATTTCTTTACAAAATTAAACACAACCATTTCCAAATTCATCTGGGAAGGGAAAAAACCAAGGGTAAGATTCAAATTCTTACAAGATAAAGTTACGCAAGGTGGATTTGGCCGACCAAATTTTGAAAGCTATTACCAATCAGCAGTTCTGCTCTGGCTAAAGGATTGGATAAATCTTCAAAATCAAAGATTACTGGCATTAGAAGGGCACAATATTTTACAAGGATGGCACGGTTTTCTCTGGAACGAAAAAGACAAGATTCCAATATACTTCAAAAACCATATGATTAGAGGTTCCTTAATGAATATTTGGATGAAGATCAAAAAAGAGCACTACCTTAAAATTCCAAGGTGGTACTCTAGCGTGGAAGCTCTTACCCTAATATCTTTCAAATTCAAAAATTGCTAACCTATAACCACATACTTGACGAGAAGGGAAACATCAAAACAAGGCAACAATTAGAAAATCAAAACATTAATATTGATTGGTGGCCTTACTCTCAAATCCGGACAAAATGGAACAAAGACAAAAAGAAAGAGGGAATTCAGGAAAAAGACAGTTTAATTGATAAATTTCTATTAGGACACGAAAAAGTTTTTATAACTAGAATGTATAATTACATAATGGGATATAAAATGGAAATCGAGATAGTAAAAGAAAACATGATTAGTTGGGCTCAAAATATAGGATATAATATTTATCTAGTCTAGACCAATGGGAGCAAATGTGGAAAAATCTTAAATTAACAAAATCAGTACCATATAAGGAAAATTTACAAAAAATGTTTTACAGATGGTACCTAGCCCCTGCCAGATTAGTTAAAATTTACCCTAATCTGAAGCCAAATTGCTGGAGGTGCAATAACAAAAGTGGATCCTTTTTCCACCTATGGTGGACATGTCCACGTATAAAAAAGATATGGAAAAAATTTCAAGGATGGATTCAGAATATTACGACAATCACACTAAAATTAAAACCAGAGATGTTTCTTTTGGGCATAATAGATCAAAAATGTAAAAAAGATTATTTCTATTTGATTCACCACATAATCACAGCCACAAGAATTACAATTGCACAGAACTGGAAAAAAGACGATACACCATCAGAAAGAGAAATTATTAAGAAAATATACGACTGTGCAGAAATGGACAGACTCGCCCAAAAACTCAAAAACAAAGAGGACTCAAGATACTATGAAATTTGGGGAAAATTTTACGAATGGGTAACAAAAAGAAAAAAGACAAAATTTAAATTAAAACAGGTTGACACATAGAAAAAATATTGATAGTGACCAAACACAAAATTCTGAAAACCTTTAACTGACTGGACATCATCTTCAATCCAAACTGACCTTAGATAAAGTGTATATCAGAAAAAATATGGTAAAACCACGGCCACCATATGCCGCACACTGTTAATTATAGGAATTTAGAACTGTTAAGAAACAGTTCAAGGGGGGGCATGGGTGAAGGGAGGGACAGAATGTAAAAACATTTAGACAGAAGGTTTAGAATTTACTCTTAAGTGTTGATATATTCAGTTTGCTATTTTGAAATGATATAGATTATCTGTACAGAACAATCATATGAAACAAGCACAATGATCGTATAGCTAATAGTATATGTTGATATAGCGATGCAAATTAATATGTATTTATTCTTCCTTTTTTATTTCTGTAATATAATAAAAACTATTAAAAAAAAAAAAAGAAGAACCGGGTGTTCAAGATTTTTTTGCCTCTACTTAAGAACCATTTTCTACTTAAGAGCCCAAGCCCGGAAAAATTTCCCAGGAAATTTGAGAGCGGCACGAAGGTCCAGCCAGTTTCCTGCTATTCCCCCTTTCATCCCGGCCATCTGGGCTGCCAGAGGAGCCTTTTGGTGGCACTTGAGGAGGCTTTTTTAATTGTTTTAGGAGACATAAGACTATGGTCTCCATTTGCCAACTGCCAGTAATGAGGCTGAATGCTCATCTACCGAGCTCCCTTTTCAAATTATTTTATAATTAAAAATGGTTCTACAGAACTAAGCAAAATGGTATATTTTACCAATCTATGGATAGAGGAGAGAATTCTGTTAGGCATGGAGAGAAAACATCAGCAGAAACCTCCTAAGTCTCTAAATCTCAGCACTATACTGTAAAAGTGTAGTGTTTAATGAGTTGCTCTCAGGAAATAATCCACTCTTTCTTGATGCTTTTAAAAGTACAATGGTACCTCTACTTAAGAACGCCTCTACTGAAGAACTTTTCTAGATAAGAACCGGGCGTTCAAAAAAAATTGCCTCTACTTAAGAACCATTTTCTACTTAAGAATCTGAGCTGGGAAAAATCTCCCAGGAAATTTGAGAGCGGCACGAAGGTCCGGCCAGTTTCTTGCCATTCCCCCTTTAATCCCGGCCATCTGGGCTGCCAGAGGAGCCATTTGGTGGCGCTTAAGGCGACTTTGGCAGTCCAGAGCAAATGAAGCATTTTCCTTTCTCTGGGCATTTGGACAGGGAATAAACCTCTACCAGTGCCCAGAGAAAATAAATGCTCCCTTCGCTCTGGGCAGCCGAGGAGTCACCACAGCAAAGGAAAGGCGCTAACTACAAAGCAAGTGAGCGAGATAAGAGGGGAGCCCTTCAGCATGAGAAGGAAGAGGCAATAGGTAGCAGCAGCAGCAGCCAGTGTATTGGAGGCAGTGTATGGGAGGCAGCCTCGCGCTGGGTGTATTGGAGGTGCTTGCTCTTCCTCGCTGCCTCAGTGTCCCTCTTTTTTTTTTAAGCCTTAAAGTTTTGAATTGTTTTGATTCCCCTCACCTCACCTTCTTCCTTTGGCAGTGACTGTCCTCCTCCTCTTCTTCCTCCTCCCACTCCAACCCAAATTCCGAGCTTTTATTTCTTTCTTAATGGGTTTGCACACATTATTTGCTTTTACATTGATTCCTATGAGAAAAATTGTTTCTTCTTAAGAACGTTTCTACTTAAGAACCTGGTCATAGAACGAATTAAGTTCTTAAGTAGAGGTACCACTTTCTTGGTTTAAAATATTACAAATCAGTACACCCTCATTTTGGTGGAGGGGATTGAACGAATGAATGTTGGGTGATCTTTTGTGTAGTCTGCATCTGTTTTTATTATTATTAAAACTAAGAAAAATTATTTTTTTAAGAAATTATCTTAATGAATACAATTGGGATCACAATTTCTGTTGCTAAGCAAGGTGGTGGTTAAGTGAGTTGTGCCTAATTTTACAACTTTTTTTGCTATGGTTAAGTAAATCATGAATCATTAAGTGACTCCAGCTTTTCCCATTGATGTTGCTTGTTGAAAACAAATTTGTTTGGAATACTATCTAATCCAGTTCTAATATAATTTTCTAATAAATTATTAATTTCTAAATAAAGCTTACTTAATTTTTTAAAATCATGCTCATGTCATACTAACATTGAATCAATTTGTTGTGTGCAATAACATAGCCACTTGAGATTTAAATGGTTTGACATAACTAACATTATTTTCCTCTTAATAGTATCTCCCAGATCTCATAACATGTAAAGAAATAATTTTACAGAGTTCCCCCATTGTTTATATCTTTTTGAATATCACTATGTAATTTCTCTATGGAGTTAAGATTAACTCTAATGTAGAAAATTATTGAAAGCTCTATGCCAACAAATCTATTGAAAAATTACCTGATATTATGAAGAGCATATATTTATTTATTTTATTTTATTTATTTTATTTATTTTATTTATTTTATTTATTTTATTTATTTTATTTATTTTATTTATTTTATTTATTTTATTTATTTTATTTATTTTATTTATTTTATTTATTTTATTTATTTTATTTATTTTATTTATTTTATTTATTTTATTTATTTTATTTATTTTGTCAACAAGTACAAGGAAACAAGTATCAGTATAGACATAGACAAAGTCACATGAAAAAATGACACAAATGAACAAAACATAGCCAGAAACAAAAACTGATTACGTATAAATAGGAAGAGTTATATCAAAAATCTCACAGACCATATCAACCATTCACTATTGTCTATTCAACTACCACAAGATTGGTAATTATTATTATTTATTATTATTATTTATTAGATTTGTATTCCGCCCCTCTCCATAGACACACCATACATAAATTATATAGGCCCAGGGGAGGAAGGGGGAATGCCTCAATTCCCCCATGCCTGATGGCAGAGGTGAGTTTTAAGGAGTTTACAGAAGGCAAGGAGGGTGGGGGCAGTTCTAATCTCTGGGGGGAGCTGGTTCCAGAGAGTTGGGGCTGCCACAGAGAAGGCTCTTCCCCTGGGACCCGCCAGACGACATTGTTTAGTTGACGGGACCCGGAGAAGGCCAACTCTATGAGACCTAATCGGTCACTGGGATTCTTTTTGTTAGTTGGCCAGATGCAGATTTCTTATTTTTTGCTGTAGTTAACTTCTGTAAAATAATTTCAGACACTAAATTAGTGAATATGGAAAACTCAGCTAAAAACATGGACATTAGGTGATTAAAAATTTTCACTAGCCTGCATGGTGATTTGGAATTGCAAATAAATATTGCAAATTTGCACATTCAGAACTATGAATAATGAAAATCAACTGTAGTTTGAATCAATAAGTAAAGGAAAGGGAAAGTTGCTTCTATATGTTTCAATATTATTGTTAGTGAACCAAATAGCATTCTGAGAAATAAATCATTTCCACTCCTGTGCTTCTTGCTAGGTACGATTTATTAACAGCCATGTCTGGATTTGACTGGAATCATTCCAACTCTGAGCAGTGTTCCCTCTAATTTTTTTTCGGTGTGGGCGGAAAACTATAGTGTCTGAGCAGCAGTCACTTCAGGACTGGGCGGCATATATATATATATATGTGTGTGTGTGTGTGTGTGTGTGTGTGTGTGTGTGTGTAGATTGTTCTGAGTTCAGGTTTTGCCCTGTGTAATATTTTGCATGTTTATGCGACGTTTCGGTGAAATCACATTCACCATCATCAGGCTGAAGTTTCCAAGCTTCGTGCTGTTGTAAAATTTTACAACAGCACGAAGCTTGGAAACTTCAGCCTGATGATGGTGAATGTGATTTCACTGAAACGTCGCATAAACATGCAAAATATTACACAGGGCAAAACCCGAACTCAGAACAATCTACATACATATACCCGTGAAAATTTACGAAAACAAATATATATATATATATAAAATGTTTTTAGCTGAAATATATATATATATATATATATATATATATATATATATATATATATGTCATATGTCCCTTCTATTTTATTGAAATTAATAATAAAACAAAACCAAAATCTATTACTATTAAAACTAAAACAACCAGCAAAAACAAAAACAAAACTATTAATAAATCTATGCTTTAAAATCCACTTAAATAGTTGAGCTAGTTTCAAACTAGATTTTGATATTCTTTCTCTCTTTCTTGCTCCCATTCTTTTCTATCTGTTTCTGTCTCTTTTCCTCTCTTCCTCCCTCCCTCTCTTTCCCCCTTCTCTTCTTTCTCTCTCCCTCCCCCCTCCATCCCTCTCACTCTTTCCCTCTTTCTCATCCTCCTTTCCTATTTCTCCCTCCCTCCCTTTCCTTCTTTCTCTCTTCCTTCCTCTCTTTTTTCTCTCTGTCTTACTCTCTTCTTATTTTTCCTGCCCTGCAACACCACTCACTCGCACAAATATGTTTTTTGGGGCCAGAAGCACGGGGGCTTCCTGGGAAACTTTCCTTTTTCCCTGGGACCCGGAGAAGGCGGACGTCGGATTTGGGGTGAAAAGGCTCGGAGGCAAGAGCCCCGCCATCACCCCGAGCAATTCGCGTAACGAAGTAGACTGCTGAGGCACCGGGCAGTACCCATGGGAAGGTTGGGGGAATTGCGACAGGGCGGCGGCCGGGCTTGGGCGGTGGGGGAACCGCGGTAGGCTGGCGGCTGGTTCTGGGTGGCGGTGGGCGGGCTGCGGCAAGCCAGAGAAGCCGCAGCGGCGCGGGAAGCCGCGGTAGGCTGGCAGCCGGGTCTTGGCAGCAGCGGGTGGGCCGCGGCAAGCCAGGAAAGCCACGGCGTCACGGGAAGCCGCGGTAGGCTGGCGGCCGGGTCTGGCCGGCGGCGGGCGGGCCGCGGCAAGCCAGGAAAGCCGCGGTAAGCTGGCAGCCGGGTCTCGGCAGCGGCCGTAGGGCCGCGGCAAGCCAGGAAAGCCGCGGGAAGCCGGGCAAGCCGCGGCGGCGTGGGAAGCCGCGGTAGGCTGGTGGCCGGGTCTGGGCGGCGGCGGGCGGGTCGTGGCAAGCCGGGGAAGCCGCGGTAGGCCAGCGGCCGGGTCTGGGCGGCAGCAGGCGGGCCGTTGCAAGCCAGGAAAGCCGCGGCGGCGCGGGAAGCCGCAGTAGGCTGCCGGCTGGGTCTGGGCGGCCGCAGGCGGGCTGCGGCAAGCCAGGGAAGCCGCGGTAAGCTGGCAGCCGGGTCTCGGCAGCAGCCGGTGGGCTGCAGCAAGCCAGGGAAGCCGGGGAAGCCGCGGCGGCGTGGGAAGCCGCGGTAGGCTGGCGGCCGGGTCTGGGCGGCGGCGGGCGGGCCGTGGCAAGCCGGGGAAGCCGTGGTAGGCTGGCGGCCTGGCCCAGGGCCCCCGGTCATCACCCCCCACCCTCGTTCCCACCCCCACCCCATGGATGCTTAGAAGGCTTGGCAGCAGACCGCGCCGCCAGACCCAGGGACCCCCAACGCTTTTCTTACCTTACCGGACCAGCAGCTAAACAACCATTTGGCTGCGGGGGGGTGTATGCGGAGAACGTCTGGGATTTAAGGGGCGGGGAAGAAAGCGGGCCTATAATTGGCCCCTTTCTTTCCCGCCTTTACTTGAAGGAACTGTTGCTGCAAACTGTTGTTTACAGGGCAGCGGCAGTTCCTTTAATTTCAAATTCCGGTGCAGCGATTGGTCCTGTGCGCTGGAATTTGAAATTCCCGGGCTCGGGGTTAAAAACCTCTGCGCTATAGCGCGCTGCGCAGCTTAGAGGGAACTATGACTCTGAGTCCCTTAGATTACATCCAGGTCAAAATCACATATCACATCCTCACACCCACAAGTGCAGTCATGAGGACCAATCCTATGCAGGATTCCTGATTCCTTCCTGTGTTCGTTACTATGGCATCTGCAGAAAGGAATGTGTGGTGGCATATCTCTCTTTCTCTCACTCCCAAACTGTGTCAGGCCAACCTTGGACTTCACATAATGACTTTGGGCTTGACAGGTGACCTCCCTTCCTGCAAAACCCATCTCCTGGAACGATAGAATAAGTATAGGGGTTAGTACCGTACCAGACCATCCTACCTTCCCCTTCCGGGACCCTTTGGCTTGTTCGGATAATTCTCATGGAACTGCTTGACTAACCTATCAGCACTGACATCATGAGTCATTACCCAGATAGCCTCCGACAGAGGGTACCCCTTCCAATGAATTTCCCCGGAAAATGTGGGAGTCCAAAAATTTTTTCACTTCATAGGAGGGTTCCCCCTGAATTACTACAGGGTGTTCTGGTTTCTGGTAGAACTTTAGCTATTAAAAATAACTCTTACTAAATGCAATATTTCATAAACAAAGAAACTCCATCTTTATTCTCTTCACTTCCGTATTCAAAATGCAGTTCATATTAGCACATTCCTTTTCTCCCGTTATCTCTCTTAATTACATTTCACATGCATTCCTCCCAGCCTTCTCCGTCTACCAAGATTTATATACTCACAGTATGGTTCAAAAACAGCAGACATGACTGTAAAATAACACAGAATGAAATTGCTCGCTCAGGGAGCTGAACGGAAACACCTTTAATTTTAGCACTACAACATTGAAACTCCACCCTTCTTCCCCACTGGCCCCCTGACGTACCAAATACCTCACTCCAGTATTTAACCCATTCCTCCCATTAATATCTTCTTCCAAACACCTGTTCCTTACGTTTTTGGACCCTTCTGAATTTAGGATTGACCCAGCGAACGTCTGTTTCTTCCTCACTAGATTCTGGACTCATAGCAACATCCTGTGGCTGGCCTCCCACCTGTTCTACTACCTGTAATCCAGGGCCACTAATTCATAAACACTATCTGTATCAGAGTCCTCAAGTTCTTCATCATCCTCCAACTGACCAGGAGTATGTACACAAGGGGGAGGCTGTGCATTTGGCCTTATATTGGATCTGATCACCGGCTTAAGCAAGCTGCAGTGAAATACAGGATGGATCCTCCCTAGGATTCTAGGAAGCACAAGCTGCACTGTGACCAGGTTGATTACTTTCACTATTGGGAAAGGGCCCAGGAATTTAGGGCCTAGCTTTTTGCTAGGCAGCCTTAACCAAATGTATTTGGTGGATAGGAAAACTTTATCTCCCACTTGAAAAAGGGATTGGGGAGATTGGTGCTTATCTGCTTGTTTCTTGTAGGTTTGCGCTGCCTCCGTCAGCGCCTTCTTGGTATCCTCCCATCCTCTCCTCAGCTTCTCCATCCACTCCACCAACATGATAGACGAGGGAGGTTCTGTAGGTAGTTCTGGCATGGGAACGAAATCTTGACCACTGGTAACCTGGAAAGGGGTTAGTCCCGTGCTGCTGTGTATAGAATTATTGTACGCTACTTCTGCAAAAGGCAGCAATTCAGCCCAGTTGTTCTGCTGGTAACTCACATAACATCTAAGGTACTGTTCTACTAGGGCATTAGCTCTTTCTGATGCTCCATTTGTAGAAGGGTTAAACGCAGAACTGAGTCTTTGGGTGGAACCAATGGTGTGGACGAATTCTCTCCAGAATCTGGCTGTGAATTGGACCCCTTGATCTGATATGATTCTGCGGGGGACTCCATGCAATCTGTAAATGTGTTTTAAGAATAATTTAGCCAAGTGTCTGGCTGTGGGTAGCCCCAAACATGCGATGAAATGGGCTTGTTTGGAGAACAAATCGATGACAGTTCAAATAACAGTGTTTCCCTTGCTCTCAGGGAGCTTCACTATGAAATCCATTGCTATTTCTTCCCAGGGCCTGGCAGGGTTGGCTACTTGCTGCAGCAATCCCGGGAGGGGGGGGGTGTTTCCAGGCTGATGCTTTCTGGTGGCAGAGGTGGCACAACTTTTCACATAATCTTTGACTTTCACTCTCATTTTGGGCCACCAGAACTGTCTCCGCGCCAGATGCAATGTTTTCAGGAACCCGGAGTGACCCCCTAGTCTGGAGTCATGACTCCGTTGGAGAATATCTAGTCGCAGTCTGGCAGGCACATACAGCTTGGTTCCCTCGTACTTGCTTAGGGGAAAGCCTCCAAGGGGTCTTTAATGCTTCAAGGTTCTTATGGTCAGTCCACACTTTGAAAGGAATGGCTCCATCTTCCAGAAAATGCCTCCACATCCCCAGCTCTACACGTACAGCAAATGCTTCCTTCTCCGAAATAGCCCACCTCCTCTTGGTGGGGGTCAGCTTCTTGGAAAGATATGCACAAGGCAGCAACTGTCCCCTTCCATTGTCTTGTAATAGCACCATAGCTATTGCCACATAACTGGCATCGGATTGGATCACAAACTTCCGCTCAGGGTCAGGATATTGCAGGATGGGCTCCTTTGCAAAATGTCTTTTGAGCCTTTTCGAAAGCCTTTTGGCATTCCATCGTCCACCTGATTGGCTGAGAGGGTCTGGGCTTATTAGGGGCTGACCCAGTCTTTAGTAACTCGGCTAAGGGCAAGGCAACTTCCGCGAAAGCTGGAATGAATTTGCAAATCCTAAGAAACTCTGTAATTGCTTGCGTGTACGGGGAGCTTGCCAATCAAGCACTGCCTTCACCTTGGTTGATTCCATCTCTGCCTTTGCTAGATATGCGGTATCCCAAATTGTCTACGGACGTCTGGTGAAATTCGCACTTGGAAAGTTTCACATAGAGCTTAGCAGACAAACGTTTGTTCTAGACTTGCCTCACCAATTTGATGTGGTCAAGGAGGTTCTGGCTATAGATAAGGATGTTATCTAAGTACACAATAACCCCGTTGTAGAGGTGGGTGTGTAGAATTTCATTTATGTACTGCATGAACATGGCAGGGGGCACTTTCAGACCAAATGGCATTACTCGAAATTGTAAACTCCCTAATGGGCAGTTGAAAGCGGTTTTCCACTCATCCCCTTCCTTTATTCTGATGTGGTAATAAGCCTCCCTTAAGTCCAACTTGGTAAAGTATTTCCCCTTGGCTAGATGATTTAGTAAGTCATTCATGAGGGGGAGGGTATAAGTGTTCTGCACACATACCTCACTAAGGTTCCTGAAGTCAACGACTAAGCAAACGCCTCCGTCCTTCTCCTTAAAGAGAACGGGGGCTGCTGTCCCGGAATTTACGGGCTGGATGAATCCCCTCTTTAAATTTGTTTCTATGTAGTTTCTCAGCTCTCCCATTGACATTGCGTACATCCTAGGTTTTGGGATAGTTGCCTCTGGTTCAAATTCTATTGCACAGTCCGTAGGTCTGTGAGGGGGCAGTTCATTGCAATCTTCCTCACTGAAAACTTTTCCCAAGTCTCTGTATTCCAAGGGCACTTTCAGGAGATCTGGAATTGTTCTTTCCTTCATTGCAACCGCTGCTAAGGACCCATCTGGCTCCTTTCGGGGAGGAGGTTTCCCCCTGTCAGTCTCCAGAAAAGGATTAGAGCCCAAGGGGATGAAAAGCTTACGATGCCCACCCTGCCAACGAAAGGTGGGAGTCCATTTGTCCATCCAGGCCAGGCCCAATATAACTGTTTCCGACATCTTGGATGCGACTATGAATTTCAAGAGTTCACGGTGCCGGCCTATCCGCAGCTTCACTAACTCAGTCAGGAGCGTAGCAGGAACTCCACCCACTAGAGAGCTGTCCACCTGCTGGAACCGGATGGGTTTCGCTAAAGGCCTGGTCTTGATTTTTAACTTCTCCACTAAGGTTTTGCTAATAAGGTATCTCAAGCACCCTGTATCTGTCAGAGCCCATATTTCTTCCTCCTCCCCCATGGTCATTACTTTAATCCTTGCTTTAATGATGAACGGATGGATGGGTTCACTCACCATTGGGTCGTCCTCTCTACCAGGCTTCTCATTCCAATCAGGCCCGGTTCCTGAAGGAATAGGGTTTTCACCTTTAGCAAAATCCTCAGGAGGGCACAGCTCTGCAGTTTGAAAGGCCCAGAGACCCTGCAGAGGGGCTTCTTCAGATCCCCTTTCTGCTACTGGACATGGCTTGGATTTTGGGGGAGAGAGGGGCGTCAAACAGTTTGCCTTCGGCTTGCCTCTATCTTTGCAATTCCCTTAGGGAGTCAGTGATGGGGGTGGAAGGGAAGTCTACATTATTCATTGTTGCAATGTAGAGAGGTAACTTCAGGGGCCATGGGGAAGGGGATCATCAGAAACCCATGGGCATCTCAGCCATCCTCACTCAGGAAGATAGATTGTTTCTGGCTTGTTCATTTCAGCCCCAAGCCCCTCTTTACCTTTACCTTTACGGTCGGTGGTAAATAAAGCTCTCCTCATCCAGGATTTGATCCTGGATGAGGAGGCCGATCTGGCATGTATTACTGAAACCTGGCTGGGCCCAGAGGGAGGTGTTCCTCTCTCTGAAATTTGCCCAGCCAGATTTCAGATATGGCATCAACCTCGACCCCAGGGAAGGGGGGGAGGAGTGGCTATTATAGCCAGGGAGAGCCTTTGCCTACGTAGACTCATTGCTCCGGAAATTGCGGGTTGCGAGTCTCTCTTGATGAAGTTGGACTTAGGGGTTCAGGTGGCCTTATTTCTCACGTACCTGCCTCCCAGCTGCGTGTCAAAAGCCCTGCCTGTGCTACTCGAGGAGGTAGCCGGGTTGGCGGTGGAGTTCCCCGGACTCATTGTCCTGGGGGACTTCAAAAGGTTTCGTCACTCGGCGAAACCTCTGGGTTGGCACAGGAGTTCATGGCCACCATGACAGCCATGGACCTGACTCAAGAAGTACAGGGTCCGACTCACGAGGGAGGGTACGCACCTGACATGGTATTTCTTCCCGAGCAATTGAGTAATGGTCTGAGACTAAGGCACTTAGAAGCATTGCCTTTGTCATGGTCAGACCATTTTCTACTACGGCTTGACTTCCTGGCTCCAATCCTTCCCCGCAGGGAGGCGGAACCAATTAAGATGTTCCGCCCCAGATGGCTGATGGACCCAGAGGGCTTTCAGACGGCGCTTGGGGTTATTCCAGAGGCACTCGTCCACAGTTCGGCGGAGTCTCTCGCGGAGGCCTGGAACAGGGCTGCGGTGGAGGCTCTTGACCGGATTACGCCTTTGCGACCTCTCTGTGGCGCTAGACCCCGTAGAGCCCCAGGGTTCAACGAGGAGCTCTGGGAGTTGAAACGCCAAAAGAGACGTCTAGAGAAGCGATGGAGGAAGAGTAGGTCTGAATCTGATCGAACACTTGTAAGAACTTTTATTAAGACTTACAAAGTGGCGCTCAAGGCAGCAAGATGCGCGTACCATGCCGCCTTGATTGCATCAGCGGAATCCCGCCCGGCCGCTCTGTTTAGGGTGACCTGCTCCCTTCTTAACCAGGGGGGAGTTGGGGAGCCCTTGCAGAGTAGTGCCGAGGATTTTAACACGTTTTTCACTGATAAAGTCGCTCAGATCCGGGCTGATCTCGACTCCAATTGGGAAACAGAGTCGACTGACAACGAGTCAGTCGAGGTGACTGGGGCACGTACTTGTCCACCTGTCTGGGAAGAGTTTGATCTGGTGACACCTGATGAAGTGGACAAGGCCACTGGAGCTGTGAGTTCTGCCACCTGTTTACTGGATCCGTGTCCCTCCTGGTTGGTCTCAGCCAGCAGGGAGGTGACACGGAGCTGGGTCCAGGAGATTACCAATGCTTCCTTGGGGAGGGGAGTTTTTCCAACACTCTATAAAGAAGCGCTCATGCGCCCCCTCCTCAAGAAGCCTTCCCTGGACCCAGCTGTACTTAATAACTATCGTCCAGTCTCCAACCTTCCCTTTATGGGGAAGGTTGTTGAGAAGGTGGTGGCACTCCAGCTCCAACGGTCCTTGGAAGAAGCCGATTATCTAGGTCCCCAGCAGTCGGGTTTCAGGCCCGGTTACAGCACGGAAACTGCTTTGGTCGCGTTGATGGATGATCTCTAGCGGGCCCGGTACAAGGGTTTATCCTCTTTCCTGGTGCTCCTTGACCTCTCAGCAGCTTTCGATACCATCGACCATGGTATCCTTCTGCACCGGCTGGAGGGGTTGGGGGTGGGAGGCACTGTTCTCCAGTGGTTCTCCTCCTACCTCTCTGGCCGGTCGCAGTCGGTGTTAGTGGGGGGTCAGAGGTCGGCTCCGAGGTCTCTCCCTTGTGGGGTGCCTCAGAGGTCGGTCCTCTCCCCCCTGCTATTTAATATCTACATGAAACCGCTGGGTGAGATCATCCAAGGACATGGGGTGAGGTATCATCAATACGCTGATGATACCCAGCTTTACATCTCCACCCCATGTCCAGTCAACGAAGCAGTGGAAGTGATGTGCCGGTGCCTGGAGGCTGTTGGGGCCTGGATGGGTGTCAACAGACTCAAACTCAACCCAGATAAGACGGAGTGGCTGTGGGTTTTGCCTCCCAAGGACAATCCCATCTGTCCGTCCATTACCCTGGGGGGGGATTATTGACCCCCTCAGAGAGGGTCCGCAACTTGGGCGTCCTCCTCGATCCACAGCTCACATTAGAGAACCATCTTTCAGCTGTGGCGAGGGGGGCGTTTGCCCAGGTTCGCCTGGTGCACCAGTTGCGACCCTATCTGTACCGGGACTCATTGCTCACAGTCACTCATGCCCTCATCACCTCGAGGTTCAACTACTGTAATGCTCTCTACATGGGGCTACCTTTGAAAAGTGTTTGGAAACTTCAAATCGTGCAGAATGCAGCTGCAAGAGCAGTCATGGGCTTACCTAGGTATGCCCGTGTATGCCTAGGTATGTTTTCTAATTTCTCCCTCTTCCTCCATTTTTCTCTCATTCCTTCCCGCTCTCACTTCTCTTTTTTTCCATCCCTGTCTCTTCCCCCCTTGTGTGTGTGTGTGTGTGTGTGACTCTTGAACCATTTCCAAACACAGGTGAGGGCTGGGGGGGGTTTCTCTGTCATTATTTTACCATATGCTTTAAATCAAGAGTCTTTTGTTTCTCTCTTTCCTCACATTCTCTGCCTCAATCATTTTCTTATTTCTCTTTTTTTCTTCCCTTTTACTCTCATTTCTCTCTCTCTCTCTCCCTTCCTCTCTTCTCTCTCTCTCTCTTGCTTTCTTTCTCTCTCACACTCTCTTTCTCTCTCTCTTTCTTTTTCTCTTTCTCTCTCTCTCTCTCTTTCTCTCTCCCCCCTCTTGCCCCCTTTCTCTCCCCCTTCTTTCTCTCTCCCCCCTCTTGCCCCCCTTTCTCTCCCCCCCTCTTGACCCCTCTTCCTACCTGTTTAACGGTGGCCGGGTCCATGCTCTTGATGAGGGCTGCTGCCATCTCGTACGAGCGGCGGAGGGCAGCCCCCACCGCGGTAGCATGGGAGGAGGCAAAGTTCAGGGCCAAGTAGGCTGAGGCTGGGCCCGTCTCTCCCAGCTCCAATACCAGGATTGGGCGGTGGAGGGCACCCGGTGGTGGGGGCAGCCCCCAGCACAGCGGTGGGGGAGGAAGCAAAGCTCACGGATGGGCCCAGAGCAGCCACTGCTGCCGCCTGCTATGCCCCGTGCTTCAGCCGCATGGGGCTGAGTAGGCCAAGCCCGGGTCCGTCACCCCTGACTCCAGGCGGCAGCCCCAGTGTGGTGGCGGGGGAGGAGGCCACCGCCTCCTCCAATGCCACACAGGTGGGTATCAGAGCTGGGGCAGGCTCAGGCATCAGGGCCGCCAACGCTATAGTGGGGAGGTGCCGCCCCGAGTCTTCGGAGAGGGGCGGCATACAAATCCAAGTAATAAATAAATAAATAAATAAAAGGTGAGGGGAAGGTCCTCTGCACGGGAATTTGAAATTCCCGTGCTGAGTGGTAAAAACCTGCACGATGTAGCGCGCTGCAAGCCTTAGGGGGAACACTGGTCATGAAGACCAATCCTATGCAGGATTCCTGATTCCTTCCTGTTCGTTACTATGGCATCTGCAAAAAGGAATGTGTGGTGGCATCTCTCTCTCACACACACTCCCAAACTGTGTCAGGCCAGCCTGATAATTATTCAAACTTCTTTCACGTTCATTCAAAACTAACAATTCAAAAAATATTACTTTTTTCTATTTGTAGTTGTTAAAGCTGCATTCTAGAATGAACAATTGCCTCAATCAAAGTCTGATCATTTCTTAATAAAATGTAGTATAGCCATTCAGAAGGCGCTACATTATAGAGGGCTGCTACGTTACGAGCAGTTTTGAGAATCAAGCATCTAGCAGTTAGTCAGCCCACCTGTTTCAGTTGTGGTGTTTACAGCTACTGTATAATTAATACCAGTTTGAGAACCCCCAGATATCCATGGTGATCAGCACCATAGTCTTTTTCTCAGTGTCTTATATATAAACAATGGCGAGTATTCTGAGCAGAGCCTGGTTACAAGCGGTGTGCCACAAGTATCTGTTCTGGGTCCTATTCTTTGTAATATGTTTGTGAGTGACATAGGAGAAGGTTTGGTAGGGAAGATTTGCCTATTTGCCGATGACTCTAAAGTGTGCAATAGGGTTGATATTCCTAGAGGCCTCTGTAATATGGCAAATGATTTAGTTTTACTAGATAAGTGGCCAAAGCAATGGAAACTGCAGTTTAATGTTTCCAAATGTAAAATAATGCACTTGGGGAAAAGGAATCCTCAATCTGTGTATTGTATTGGCAGTTCTGTGCTAGCAAAAACTTCAGAAGAGAAGGATTTAGGGGTAGTGATTTCTGACAGTCACAAAATGGGTGAACAGTGCAGTCAGGCAGTAGGGAAAGCAAGTAGAATGCTTGGCTGCATAGCTAGAAATATAACAAGCAGGAAGAGTGAGATTGTGATCCCACTGTATAGAGCACTGGTGAGACCACATTTGGAATACTATGTTCAGTTCTGGAGACCTCACCTACAAAAAGATATTGATAAAATTGAACAGTCCAAAGACTGGCTACAAAAATGGTGGAAGGTCTTAAGCATAAAACTTATCAGGAAAGACTTGATGAACTCAATCTGTATAGTCTGGGAGACAGAAGGGAAAGGGGGGACATGATCAAAACATTTAAATATGTTAAAGGGTTAAATAAAGTTCAGGAGGGAAGTGTTTTTAATAGGAAAGTGAACCCAAGAACAAGGGGGCACAATCTGAGTTATTTGGGGGAAAGATCAGAAGCAATGTGAGAAAATATTATTTTACTGAAAGAGTAGTAGATGCTTGGAACAAACTTCCAGCAGACGTGATTGGTAAATCCACTGTAACTGAATTTAAACATTCCTGGGATAAACATATATCCATCCTAAAATAAAATACAGAAAATAGTATAAGGGCAGACTAGATGGACCAGGAGATCTTTTTCTGCCATCAATCTATGTTTCTAAGCACCTACAGGAGTTTTCATGTTCTCATATTCATACTGACATGTGTGCATATCTAATTATCCACATAATCAACATCGAAGTATATTCATTTAATGTAAACTCTTATAGACTTTAAATGAAAATTATTAGAATCATATATTTTATTCTTTGTCTTGATTATTGAAGTTATATAAAAAAAATACCAATAGCAATCGCACTTATATACTACAGTACCTCATAGTACTTCACCGGCCTCTCTAAGCAGTTTATAGAGTTAGCATATTAACCCCAACAGTCTGGATCCTCAATTTACCGTCTTCAGAAGGATGGAAGGCTAAGTCAGCCTTGAGCCTATGAGGATTGAACTGCTGGCAATCAGCAGAATTAACCTTCAATACTGCATTCTAACCACTGTGCCACCACAGCAGTTATAGGAGCCCATGACAAATATGTACGTTTCCCCTCTCTTTTCTTCTCTTTTCACATGATTTCTCAATTTTTCCTCCTTTTTTCAGTTTTCTCAAGTCAGTGCCCAACAGCCAGTTCAAGGAGAACTCATGCTTCGATATCAGCAACTTCAGTCTCGATTAACAACATTGAAAATTGAAAATGAAGAGGTAAGATATGGGTAGCATATCTTTTTGTTTTGTGCCTTACACATATAAAATTATTTCCATGTTTTGCAAACATATTGGGTTTTTTGTAATAAACTTTTCATACCTTAACTAGAATAATTCTGTTTTATCAAATTGGTTTATAAAGTGCAATTTAGAAAAAAAAAGTTTTGCTTTATAAAAAATGAAATGGCAAGTCCATGTCCCAAGGTTTCACCAACTAAAAATAAATACAAAGCAAGAAAATAATAGACTTTGGGACAATTTATCTTTTTTCCAGTACAACACTTTATCTTGTTATTGATATAAATGATGCACTTGCTAAGTTGGAGTCACACAATTTGACTCCAAATTTTGTTGCAAATCTTTATTATTTTTTAAATTGCATTTCTTTTCAGTAGTAATTTTTCTGTATAGACATCATATGGACCATTCTGAAGTGAAGACAACTTCATCATACAAAAGTAAACTTTTATCACCTATTTTAATTGTTTTAGAAGATATAAGACTATGGTCTCCATTTGCCAACTGCCAGTAATGAGGCTGAATGCTCATCTACAGAGCTCCCTTTTCAAATTATTTTATAATTAAAAATGGTTCTACAGAACTAAGCAAAATGGTATATTTTACCAATCTATGGATAGAGAGAGTTCTGTTAGGCATGGAGAGAAAACATCAGCAGAAACATCCTAAGTCTCTGAATCTCAGCATTACACTGTAAAAGTGTAGTGTTTAATGAGTTGCTCTCAGGAAATAATCCACTCTTTCTTGATGCTTTTAAAAGTACAATGGTACCTCTACTTAAGAACGCCTCTACTGAAGAACTTTTCTAGATAAGAACTGGGCATTCAAAATTTTTTTGCCTCTATTTAAGAACCATTTTCTACTTAAGAATCCGAGCTGGGAAAAATCTCCCAGGAAATTTGAGAGCGGCACGAAGGCCCGGCCAGTTTCCTGCCATTCCCCCTTTAATCCCGGCCATCTGGGCTGCCAGAGGAGCCATTTGGTGGCGCTTAAGGAGACTTTGGCAGTCCAGAGCAAACAAAGCATTTTCCCTTCTCTGGGCATTTGGACAGGGAATAAACCTCTGCCAGCGCCCAGAGAAAAGAAATGTTCCCTTCGCTCTGGGCAGCCGAGGAGTCACCACAGCAAAGGAAAGGTGCCGGCTACAAAGTGAGCAAGCGAGAGGAGAGGGGAGGCCTTCAGCATGGGAAGGAAGAGGCAGCAGGTAGCAGCAGCCAGTGTATGGGAGGCAGTGCATGAGAGGCAACCTCGCCCAGGTGTATTGGAGACGCTTGCTCCTCCTCGCTTCCTCACAGTCCCTCTTTTTTTTTTAAAGCCTTAAAGTTTTGAATTTTTTGGATTCCCCTCTCCTCACCTTCTTCCTTCGGCAGCGACTCTCCTCCTCTTCTTCCTCCTCCTCCTCCCACCCAATTTCTTTCATTTCTTTCCTAATGGATTTGCACGCATTATTTGCTTTTACATTGATTCCTATAGGAAAAATTGTTTCTACTTAAGAACATTTCTACTTAAGAACCTGGTCACGGAACGAATTAAGTTCTTAAGTAGAGGTACCACTGTACTCCCTATTTATTCCACACTTTCATATGTGTTATGAATAGAAACAATGCTGTATACCAATAAATAACAACAACAACAACAACAACAACAACAACAACAATAATAATAATAATAATAATAATAATAATAATAATAATAATAATAATACATCCAGAGGACCAGAAAAATTTTGAAGAGCAAACTGAATGGTGGCAACACTATCAAGGCTATAAATACGTGGGCCATACCTGTCATTATATACACAGCTGGCATAGTAAACTGGACTCAAGCAGAGCTGGACAACCTGGACAGGAAAACCAGAAAATTAATGACGATCCATCATGCACTACACTCCCGCAGTGATGTTGACAGGCTGTATTTACCAAGGAAAATAGGTGGCAGAGGACTTTTGCAAGTGAAGCAGACAGTGGAAGAAAAGAAGCATGCATTAGCTGACTATGTGAAGGAGAGCAAAGAGTCAGCGTTGATGGAGGTCAACAATAGGAAGCTTCTCAAGGTGAAGCAAACTAAGGACCAGTACAGAAAAACTGTAACTCAATGTCGTATGGACAGTGGGCGGAACAAAGCATTGCATGGGCAGTTCTTGGAGAAGACTGAAGGCAAAGTGGATAAAGAAAAGACCTGGTCATGGCTTACAAGTGGAACACTCAAAAAGGAGACAGAAGGTCTAATACTGGTGGCACAAGAACAGGCCATTAGAACAAATGCTGTCAAAGCCAGAACTGAAAAATCAACAGATGATCCAAAGTGCAGACTCTGTAAAGAAACAGATGAAACAATCGATCACATACTCAGCTGCTGCAAAAGGATCGCACAGACTGACTACAAGCATAGTCATGATGCTGTGGCACAGATGATCCACTGGAACTTGTGCCGGAACTACCATTTACCAGTGGCAAAGAACTGGTGGGATCATAAGCCCGAAAAAGTGGTCGAAAATGAGCAAGCAAAACTACTGTGGGACTTCTGACTTCAGACTACCGAATTCTGAAGCATAACACACCAGACATTGTGATCGTGGAGAAAAAGAAAGTATGGATCATCGACATCGCAATCCCAGGAGACAGCAGAATTGAGGAGAAGCAGCTAGAGAAATTAGTGAAATACGAAGATCTAAAAATTGAGCTGCAACGACTCTGGCATAAGCCCGTGAAAGTGGTCCCAGTGGTACTTGGCACGCTGGGCGCAGTGCCAAAGGATCTCAGCAGACATTTGAAAACCATTGGAATTGACAAAATCTCCATCTGTCAATTGAAAAAGGCCACTTTACTGGGATCGGCAAACATAATTCGCCACTACATCACACAGTCCTAGGTGCTTGGGAAGCGCCCGACTGGTGATGAAATACGAAATCCAGCATAGTGATCTCGTTTGCTGTGTTGTACTGACATCATCATCATCATAATAATAATAATAATAATAATAATAATAATAATAATAATAATATAATTTATTAGATTTGTATATCGCTCCTTTCCGAAGACTCGGGGTGACTCACAACAATAAACAATGCAGTACAAATCAATAATTAAAACTAAAGCTAAAAGCCCAGTATCATTTAAAAAATAGTCAATACTACCCAATCATAACCACACATAAATCTTACTAGCCAAAAAGGGAATACATCAATTACCCCGTGCCTAGCAACATAGATAGTTCTTCAGAGTCTTGTGGAAGACGAGGGTGGGGGCAGAGAGGAGGGCAGAGGAGGGGGGAGCAGAGAGGAGGGCGGAGGCTGCAGCTCCGTCGGACTACGGCTTGAACATCTGAAATTTTGGAAGTTTTGACCCGAGTCAGCAAAAAGTTTTTGAAGCCTTGGGGGGGATAAGTGTTGCTGCCTCTGAAGACCCCTGAGTTTGCAATCCTCTGTGGTGTTCGGAGCCGTTTTTTGCCCTGGAGTGCGGAACGCCAGAAGGAAAATCAGCTGAGAGGCGGAAGATGGCGGCCGCTAGCTGTCATTAAGAACCCTGACGGGACCAGGAGCTAGCTGGGGCTCGTTGGAGCCAGAGACTGAAAACTGAGCCGGGCGGATTTGGAGGACGACTGCCCCTTTCCTTCCTCCCCGACAGGCCCAGGAACCAAGCGTGGTATGGTGGGAGCGCTCGGTGCTGGAGGGGCCATCGGGCGGAGGGCTATTATGGAAGAAGTGGGGCGGCCGTTATGGTGCAGGAAGCCGGAGGAGTGTGGTGGAGGCCAGTGAGCTGTGGCATGGCTTTGGAACAAGAAGGAAATCATCCCTTCGGAGGTGGAAGCCGAGGAGAACATTGTGGAGGCTATTGGCCTGGGCCGAGGTTTGCAGCGACCAAATGGTGGCGATGCGGTGTTGCGGTGTTGCGGTGTTGCGGAGGGATTGGAGGACTGGTGATGTCACCCGACAACTACAGAGACACGAGGAAGAGGCTAGGCGGAACATCGAGAGCTGGGCAGTACTGCTGAGCCAGAGGGGCCGAGACTGGTGGCTGAAACATACAGAACTACAAAGCCTACCTCAGAGACTTTGGAGAACAGAACCCATATACTTAGAGAAAGACCTGAGGGTGTCAGCCTGTGGCAGGGGTTGTCACCACAAATCTGAAGAAAATACACTAGGACTTCTTTCCTGAACATCTTTCCCTGAACACCCCTACCCCAAAACTCTCCCCCCCCCCAAAGCCCTCACCTTTTAGATCTGAGAACTGAGGCCTCATTGCTGACCTGATGGACAATTGATTATACCATCAAACAAAATTAATTTATATTAACTTATAATTTTTATCTTATATTTTTATATACTTATATTTTTAATGCTTTAGTGTTTTAAATTGTTATTAACTGCTATTTTACACTGTTACTAATTTAATTGACTTTTAACATAATTGGGGTTTTAAAGTAATGGATGACTGGGATAAATATACTTGGGGGTATGAGTGGAATGACTGGTATGATTGTGTGGGTGGGGGTGGGTGGGGTTATGGTATGGATGAGTTGAGTGATAGTAGTGTGAATGATAGGTCTGGCCCACCTGACGCTCGGGAGACAGGAGAGGAAGGGGCACCGATCTCTGGGGTGGCAGGGGGTTCGGAATATCCCTGTGTTGCTGGGGAGAGGCAGATATGGCGGGGGCCACAGAGTTAGCCGTTCCAGGGGAACGAGGGATCGTTGCTTAATAACGGTCCCTTGTTCTGGCTCTGTGAGCCCAATCTTGGGTACTGGTGGTGAGTGTAACTCTGGCCCTGGGCTCAGGTTGCTGCTGCTTAATGCCAGGTCGGTGGTAAATAAAGCTCTCCTCATCCGGGATTTGATCCTGGATGAGGAGGCCGACCTGGCATGTATTACTGAAACCTGGCTGGGCCCAGAGGGAGGTGTTCCTCTCTCTGAAATTTGCCCAGCCGGGTTTCAGATATGGCATCAACCTCAACCCCAGGGAAGGGGGGGAGGAGTGGCTATTATAGCCAGGGAGAGCCTTTGCCTGCGTAGACTCATTGCTCCGGAAATTGCGGGTTGCGAGTCTCTCTTGATGAAGTTGGACTTAGGGGTTCAGGTGGGCTTATTTCTCATGTACCTGCCTCCCAGCTGCGTGTCAAAAGCCCTGCCTGTGCTACTCGAGGAGGTAGCCAGGTTGGCGGTGGAGTTCCCCGGACTCATTGTCCTGGGGAACTTCAACCTGCCGTCACTCGGCGAAACCTCTGGGTTGGCACAGGAGTTCATGGCCACCAAGTAGTACAGGGTCCAACTCACGAGGGAGGGCACGCACCTGACATGGTATTCCTTTCCGAGCAACTGAGTAATGGTCTGAGACTAAGGGGCTTAGAAGCATTGCCTTTGTCATGATCAGACCATTTTCCACTACGGCTTGACTTCCTGGCTCCAATCCTTCCCCGCAGGGAGGCGGAATCAATGAAGATGTTCCGCCCCAGACGCCTGATGACCCAGAGGACTTTCAGACGGCGCCTGGGATTATTCCAGAGGCACTCGTCCACAGTTCGGCGGAGTCTCTCGCGGAGGCCTGGAACAGGGCTGCGGTGAAGGCTCTTGACCGGATTGCGCCTTTGCGACCTCTCCGTGGCGTTAGACCCCGTAGAGCCCCATGGTTCAACGAGGAGCTCCGGGAGTTGAAACGCCAAAAGAGACGTCTAGAGAAGCGATGGAGGAAGAGTAGGTCTGAATCTGATCGAACACTTGTAAGAGCTTTTATTAAGACTTACAAAGTGGCGCCCAAGGCAGCAAGATGCGCATACCATGCCACCTTGATTGCATCAGCAGAATCCTGCCCGGCCGCTCTGTTTAGGGTGACCCGCTCCCTTCTTAACCAGGAGGGAGTTGGGGAGCCCTTGCAGAGTAGTGCCAAGGATTTTAACACGTTTTTCGCTGATAAAGTCGCTCAGATACGGGCTGACCTCGACTCCAATTGTAAAACAGAGTCGACTGACAATGAGTCAGTCGAGGTGACTGAGGCACGTACTTGTCCACCTGTATGGGAAGAGTTTGATCTGGTGACACCTGATGAAGTGGACAAGGCCATTGGAGCTGTGAGTTCCGCCACCTGTTTACTGGATCCGTGTCCCTCCTGGTTGGTTTCGGCCAGCAGGGAGGTGACACGGAGCTGGGCCCAGGAGATTACCAACGCTTCCTTGGGGAGGGGAGTTTTTCCAACACTCTATAAAGAAGCGCTCGTGCGCCCCCTCCTCAAGAAGCCCTCCCTGGACCCAGCCGTACTTAATAACTATCGTCCAGTCTCCAACCTTCCCTTTATGGGGAAGGTTGTTGAGAAGGTGGTGGCACTCCAGCTCCAGCGGTCCTTGGAAGAAGCCGATTATCTAGGTCCCCAGCAGTCGGGTTTCAGGCCCGGTTACAGCACGGAAACTGCTTTGGTCGCGTTGATGGATGATCTCTGGTGGGCCCGGGACAGGGGTTTATCCTCTGTCCTGGTGCTCCTTGACCTCTCAGCGGCTTTCGATACCATCGACCATGGTATCCTTCTGCACCGGCTGGAGGGGTTGGGGGTGGGAGGCACTGTGCTCCAGTGGTTCTCCTCCTACCTCTCTGGCCGGTCGCAGTCGGTGTTAGTGGGGGGTCAGAGGTCGGCTCCTAGGTCTCTCCCTTGTGGGGTGCCTCGGGGGTCGGTCCTCTCCCCCCTGCTATTTAACATCTACATGAAACCGCTGGGTGAGATCATCCAAGGACATGGGGTGAGGTTTCATCAATATGCTGATGATACCCAGCTTTACATCTCCACCCCATGCCCAGTCAATGAAGCGGTGGAAGTGATGTGCTGTTGGGGCCTGGATGGGTGTCAACAGACTCAAACTCAACCCGGATAAGACGGAGTTGCTGTAGGTTTTGCCTCCCAAGGACAATCCCACCTGTCCGTCCATTACCCTGGGGGGGGGATTATTGACCCCCTCAGAGAGGGTCCGCAACTTGGGCGTCCTCCTCGATCCACAGCTCACATTAGAAAACCATCTCTCAGCTGTGGCGAGGGGGGCCTTTGCCCAGGTTTGCCTGGTGCACCAGTTGCGGCCCTATCTGGACCGGGACTCATTGCTCACAGTCACTCATGCCCTCATCACCTCGAGGTTCGACTACTGTAATGCTCTCTACATGGGGCTACCTTTGAAAAGTGTTCGGAAACTTCAGATCGTGCAGAATGCAGCTGCGAGAGCAGTCATGGTCTTACCTAGGTATGCCCATCTTACACCATCACTCCGCAATCTGCATTGGCTGCTGATCAGTTTCCGGTCACAATTCAAAGTGTTGGTTATGACCTTTAAAGCCCTTCATGGCATTGGACCAGAATATCTCCGAGACCGCCTCCTGCCGCACGAATCCCAGCGACCTATTAGGTCCCACAGAGTGGGCCTTCTCCGGGTCCCGTCAACTAAACAATGTCGGTTGGCGGGCCCCAGGGGAAGAGCCTTCTCTGTGACGGCACCAGCCCTCTGGAACCAACTCCCCTCGGAGATTAGAACTGCCCCTACTCTTCCTGCCTTCCGTAAACTCCTTAAAACCCACCTTTGCTGTCAGGCATGGGGGAACTGAAACATCTCCCCCTGGGCATGTTTAATTTATACATGGTATGCTTGTGTGTGTGTCTGTTAGTATATGGGTTTTTTAAAATTTTCAAATATTTTAAATTTAGTCGGATTATTTATGATTTGTTTCACTTGTTGTGAGCCGCCCCGAGTCTTCAGAGAGGGGCGGCATACAAATCCAAATAATAAATAAATAAATAAATAAATAAATAAATAAATAATCTCCAGAGGGAGTTGATTCCAGAGGACCCGGGACGCCACAGAGAAGGCTCTTCCCTTGGGTCCAGCCAGATGATATTGTTTAGTCGACGGGACCCAGAGAAGGCCAACTCTGTGGGACTTATCTGGTCGCTGGGATTCGTGCGGCAGAAGGTGGTCCCAAAGGTATTCTGGTCCGATACCATGTAGAGCTTCATAGGTCATTACCAACACTTTGAATTATCTCTGGAAACTAATCGGCAACCAGTGCAGGCCACGGATTGTTGACAAAACTTGGGCGTATCTGGGATGCTCTCACATCCGCATTCTGCACGATCTGAAGTTTCAGAACACTCTTCAGAGGTAGCCCCATGTACAGAGCGTTGCAGTGGTCGAACCTTGAGGTGATGATGGCGTGAGTGACTGTGAGCAGAGACTCCCTGTCCAAATAGGGCCGCAACTGGTGTACCAGGAGAACCTGGGCAAACGCCCTCTTCATCACAGTCAAAAGATGATGTTCTAAAGTTAGCCGTGGATCAAAGAGGACGCCCAAGTTGAATACCCTCTCCGAGGGGGTCAATAATTCCCCCCCACAGGGTAATGGATGGACAGATGGAATTGTCCTTGGGAGGCAAAACCCACAGCCACTCCATCTTGTCAGGGTTGAGTTTGAGCCTGTTGACACCCATCCAGACCCTAACAGCCTCCAGGCAATGGCACATCACTTCCACTGCTTTGCCAACTGGACACAGGGTGGAGATGTACAGCTGGGTATCATCAGCATACTGATGATACTTCACCCCATGCCCTTGGATGATCTCACCCAGCGGTTAGGAGATATGTGTAGCTCAGAGTTGAAATGAGTGGTGCTTGGTACCAGGGATAGGTTCTATTTACCTTTCCTACTAGTTTGCATCGTGTTGGAAGTGTGTGCTTTGTGCAAACACGCTTTCCATGCACACCCTGGTCAGACACTCTGTGCATATGCAGAATTCTCTGCGCATGGGCAGAAGGTTCTTTCCAAGCTCCTTTCAGGAAGTGGCGAACAGAGGACCGGTTCAGGGGCTAATTTACTAAGTAATTTCATTAGTACTAGCAAGGAGTGCTATTTGCTATCAGTTTATATTCTGGTGACTTGCCAGTCTGTGTGGATAGGGGCCAACTTAGTGGCTCTTTGGTTGGGCTATTCTACTCTCCACCAGTAATCAGCACTCAGATCAGCATAGATTAACTTTGGGGTCAACTTTAGACCAACAATCAAGGAAGCTATACCCCAATTAAGAAACTGCCAAAAAGCCATCAGTAAACAGCCCAATCAAAGAATCTGTAAGACAGCCCCCAAGCACACAGACAGGCAAGTCACCAAATAATAAATTGACAGCAAATAACACTCTTTACTAGCATTGATGATGTTATCTAGTTAAGATAATGAATCATCTTCAAGAAAACTAGCCAGTTCAGAGAGCACCAAGGGCCTTTCAATGCTGTGTAATATTGCAGCGTAGTCTCTGAAAAGAATTTAATACTTACAAGAAACACCATGACGTATACACAGTATATTTCTGAAATAAATAAACCGGAGACTATAATTTAATTTGTTATTTGATTTTGATTTTGTTTTGATAATTCAAAAGAGGAATCTGTATATAGAAGCTAGTGAAACATCATATTTCATATGTTTTACATCCCATAGTTCAATCAGAGATGAATTATCATAAGATTAATTTCCTTCAACCCTTTTCCATTCTTATTTTGAAATAAATTTTGATGTGCCTTTCTGTTTGATTAAATGGACTTGTTAACACCAGGTTAAAAAGACAACAGAAGCGACTTCACAGACAATACAAGACATGGTTACCATTGAAGACTATGATGTTTCTGAATGCTTCCAGCACAGTCGTTCAACTGAGTCTGTGAAGTCAACAGTTTCTGAGACCTACCTGAGCAAGCCTAGCATAGCTAAAAGAAGAGCTAACCAGCAGGAAACTGAACAATTCTATTTCATGGTATGTTAGATTTTACATACTGTGTAATATATAACCTAATTGTAGTTGTTTTCTTTCTTGAAACCCCACTAATTTTGGTTAAAAATATTCATATAAGAAACACAGATATATGTCTCTACAGAAATTCAGAGAGTACTTGGAAGGAAGCAATCTTATCACAAAACTTCAGGCAAAACATGATTCACTGCAGCGGACACTTGGAGAAGGTAAATGATTCAAAATGCATTACAGACATATATTGAAATTAGGAATTGGTCAATAATAGGTAATGTAGGTTTCTGTTGCATACATCTTTATTATTAGATACCAATAGCAAACTCAGAGAACACCAATAATCCAACAATTCAACACCAATAATCCAACAATTCACTGTTTTCACTATTGCAGTATATTTAAATAATAATTTTGATTTGTGCCCAATTTATTTTTTATGTTAAGTGATAATACATTTCTGTTTGTTTGGGGATTTAGCATGAAACACAAGTTCGTGTTTTATAGCTTGTAAACTATGCTTCCTGTTTGTTAAGGGATCATGCTAAACTAAGGGGATGTAAACCAAAAATCATACTATTATTGAATACTGCTTGCAAATATTGTCTCATATTATATCAAATTAATCATACAGTAAACACTTTGATAAGGGGAAACTACAAAGACAAAATAAAACTATTTTTTAAAAATTTATTGAATCATTATATTTTTCTTTCTTTTAATAAAGCAATTAATAATTTTTGCAGTAAAGGTATTAAACCGCTAATAGTCAGTATGAAATAGAAAAGGAGAATTAGCCATCCCATGGTGCAAGACCATTTAGTGTCTAATTAACTGTGTGGATTGATTTATATTGTAATTCCTAAGAGTCAAGATATTTCTCACTTAACAACATTACTTTGCATCTTCTGCTGTAGTATTTATTAACTACATTCCTTTAGGCTCAAACAATGCCTCATAATGAGTAGAATTCATTATAAACTTTCTGGGCAAAAGCATGGAGCTGGCACTTTCTTCATTATATTACTGAGAAAGCACGTCTTTCATCCCAAATGTGTTCCAGCAGAGTAATTGCAGCAGAGGTGGAGTAACGACACGGACACAAATAGCTGGATTTAAAATGGGTCATTTTATTAATTAAATTTGCATAATTTATTCATTAAATTAGCATAAATTTAACTATAACCCTAAACAAGGACCCGCAGGGTCAAACAATTGCTTCCGGGGCGGAAAGTGACGTCAGAAAAACTTCCGCCCTCACCTGGATCTCTGCCATGCACCTGCATGTGGGAGGTCTCGCCGTCTAACCCCTACAAGGGGAAAGAAAATGGGCGTGACCTAAAGACAGGTTCCCCCAATTGCTCAGGTCGGGTAGCCACCATGAGCCTTTGGAGAGAACCTGTGAATCATCCCCAAAGATGCCCAACGGAGAACACGCAGTTGCTAAACACCACCCAGTTTTCCGCCCCTAACCTGCCAAGGAGTGGGGGTCAGATCTCTATCTTGGCACCCCGACTCCCCCCTCTAACTGCACCAGCTCGCGCAGTGACCGCTGCAGGTCCTGTAAGAAGATGGTGTTCCCCCGTTCTGACAGGTGAACACCGTCAGCCCAGTAAAGCCACGGCTGATCTATGGTGAAGTTGGGATGGGAAACCACTACCCCACCCAACTTGCTAACCAGCCTACCCATAGCCTTAGTCACCCTTCCTGACCCTGTGAGTGGCCCTAAGGGAAATGCCGTCCCCAAACGATCCTCGGGAGGATCTCAGACCAGACCACTTGCATGGTTGGCCAAGCTTTGCGAAGAATACGCAAGTCTTCACGGGCGTGGCAAGGCAGTGCCAGACCCCCAAGCACACACAGGTCATTGCCACCGAGGTGCAAGACCGACCACCTGGGCGCGACACCTCTTGTGCCGCCCTCCCAGGAGCAGCAGGAGAAACCCCTCTCTTTGCAGGCCTCCTTCTCCCATCCAGACGATGCTGACCCACCAGACCCAAAGACAGCCAGGTCCCCATAGCGGTTCTTGCTGCAAAGCGGCCAGCCCAAAAGACCACTGTGGCCACACAGCAATGCCGTCGGTCTCGCCCTGGTGGGACCATCTAGAAGAGGGCAGAGAAAGGTTCCCTAGCCTGACATCCTATCCTATTACTGCAACTGGCCGTTCATAACCTAGATAGGCCGCTGACCACCAGACAATGCAGCACTGGCAGCAGCACCGCTACGGAACGAATGCGTTCCATATCCGGCGGGGTCAAGGCCAATCCTGACTAGAGCCCCAGTCATTAAAACCCAGAATTGGTAGCGGGTAAGCAGGGTACCATCCTAGTGTCTAAAAGGTACCCCAGCCCCACACCCCTAAGAATGCAAAATTAGAAAGAGCTGCCACCGGGCACGCAGACTGATCGGTGGCTGCCGCCAACTCTATCCTGACACCCCTACCGAACTGGCCAGTTTTATATTGTCTCACCGATGGGGAGACCCCGCCCTGCCTAAAATACAGGTCAGAAAACCGAGGAGCACGGAGGGACCTGTCGCCCTGAGGAAGCTAAAGCCTAGCTGACCCGAAGGGCCCCAAAAACATCCCACTGGCCGCCGCTTGCAAAAAAGGGGGGCCTCGCACAGAAATGCACATAGGCTGTCCCCACCATGATTAATAAAAGACAGCTGCTGTACAGTTAACGCCTGTAAACTGTCCGATGGGGGCGCAGGACGCTCCCTAACCCAACCTCCCAGCATCTTCCGAATACGGAAGATGCAAGAAGAGTCCGGAAAACCACTAGCCTGACACAGAAAGGCCAGGCCAGCAACCTGGACCTAACAGACCTAACTAAAAAGCCGGGCATATGGGGAGGAGCCGGAATGCTGACTTAATGTTGCATGTACCGATAAGGCTCACACCCCACACTTCCTAACTGTGGCCACCGCCGCATCAAAAGACGCATAGCGAACTGAGCAAAGCTCGTCAGGAATGAAATCATTCACTGATTCACCCCTCGGGAAAGACAAGTGGCGACTCAACCTAAATTCACCACTTGTCCCTCTTGGGAGCCACCCCCAAGGGGGAAACCCGAAGAGCTGGCGAGGGCGGGCACAGGAAAGATCCCAGCACCCCTGCCCTCGGCCACCACCTTCTGAATTATAGCCCTAACAATGTCTTCATGACCTAAAGTTGTCGGACGTGAAGGCCTTCCTAGGCCCCCATATGGGCTCCTGAATGCCTCGGTAAAACCCTGCAAGAGGGCAGCCGCCCTCCTACAAGGACAATACTCCTTAAACAACTCCTCGAGAACTCCCCGCTTAACTGGGCCGGGCCCCTCTTCCCCCAGCAGGCGGGGGCCGTTTAACTGGCCCTGCCCCATCCTTCCTATCCTTAACCCCCTTTGGGTTTGATACAAGTGCTGGTGGCATGGTAGCCCCCACAGTTCCCACATGTGTGTCTGTAATCTGCAGAAGGGACGAAAACACACTCTTTTGGCCGCAAAATCCTGACATATAGGGGCAGCTTTCGCTGCACCCTCCCCCCACTGCCTGAGCTGCCGCTCATCCTCCATATAGTGACCACTAACCCGTGCAGCAGCCTCCCCCAGCCCGAGACATGTGGGTTGCATTAAGCCATAAATCGGGGACAACCACATCCCAAGGGAGCGTGCGCTCAAATGCCGCCCGCATCCTAAAGGCCTCATCGTAGTGGCGCCACGCCGTGCCCTTGTAGTCAAAATGAGCACGGGCAATCAGGTCAATATATCTGAACATAGAGGGAGCCCGAGCTGGCTCCCTCTGAGTCACCACTGAAGCATATGTCAGGTATGCATACAGCCATGAGCTGAAGCACCTGCTAACCCTGACCTTCTTGGGCTGATTTACCTTCACCTCATCTTCTTTCCCCTTTTTAGGAACTTCCCTATTGAGGAGGGAGAAAATATCTACATACTCCCCTTTCCAAATACGTTCCCTGACAGTGGGATGGAGGTGACAACTCAAAGGCGTGGAGGGTAACCCCCACGGGATGGCCGCTGCTCTCACAGCGGCCAAAGGATCTAAGACCACGGGAGTCCCTACAGTTGCCTCCCCCGACCCTGATGAGGGCATGGACACCGTCAAAGGGGCCTGTGTCACTGCAGTAGCAGTGGGGAAAGCCCAAACCTGACTACAGGTGATGGCTGAATTACCCCCCAAGTTGACCCCACTCCCAGAACTCGGTGGCACAAAGGCCTGACTGGTCAAAGGGAGGAGCAGTAAAAGTGTTGGGTGTGGTGCGATCTCACCTGCCCCCAAAGGGGTAGAAGCCATCCATGTGGACCCAGCTCCTACTGAGCTGGGTGACGCTGTCATCTGCCTGGTCTGGGCTGCTGGTTCACCTGGTGGCCTGCCAAGGGCTGCTGGAGCTGAGGGAATGGTGCCACCTGGCCCGTACACTGCTCTCCAGCGGGCATCCAGATCATCCAGCCTCTTCGATGATCCTGGACCAAAAATGAGCAGGCATGTTAGACTCATGAACAGGGGGGACCCCTCATTCTGCCCCCCCTCCTGGCCCCTACTTGGGTGTCCTCTTGACCTAAACGGGCCCGGGCTGTGGGCCTTGAGGCCCTTCTGGCCGAGCCCCAGACTCCATTGATGGTGAAATAAGCTTCTGCATTTTAGGAGCCATCAGAGTCAGATAAAATCCCTTAAAAGAAAAGGCTGATAAGCTCAAATGGTGATGATGCCCCGATAACCCAATAAGAGTATTGGGTAGGAAAAAGCTCACCCCTGGGTTCCCAAGGCCTGAGGGCTAGAAGGCCTCACCAGGCCCGCAAGGCCGCACCCCCCCGAACCTGGCCACCCGGGCCAAAAGGGAGGAAAACACCTGCCCCCAGAGGGGTAAGGCCCCTGCCCAGGAAGATTCTCCCCCCCCCCTGTGACCACTGGGGGGGTCCAGCAAGCTCTCCGCCCCCCCCCCCCCGCGACTCCAAAACAGATCGAATTTGCAGCCTCCCCAGAATGGTCGACGCCACGAGGCTGCAGTTGAAATGGCTGCCAGGCAAAGAGCGAACCCCAGCCGGGTGTTCGCTCTGTCATCGTGGGACGAAAAGGAGGCCCCAAGCCTGCACAGCCCTTTTTATAGGGCTGGCAGGCTCCGCCCCCGACGACGTCATCGGCCAGGAAATGGCCGAGATCTCACGAAATCTCGCGAGATCTCGGCCCCCAAGATGGCGGCTACGCCGGAGGTCGTGTCTCCCTGGCCCTGCAGCAAAACAGGCCGGAGAGTGAAGCACCAGCCAGGTATGCTTCTAACAGTGGGATTTCATGCATTGTTATGAATCACAGATAATCTCTTTCATATTTTAAATGGGATTTATAATCATGCTATTCCAGATATGCAAAAATCAAGTTTAAAAGAAAAATGTTATTACCCACAGAATTTAATTTTAACTGTATTGTCTGCCAATGTGTCATGATTTCTGTACAGGGATACCTACTATTTTGCAGTTTTAAGATCATCTTATATAATTTTTTAAAAAAATTTAAATTGCTATTTTTAAAACCAGCTCATTAGTCTTAAAATATGATTAAAGTATTATATATGATTGTATTTCTTGTTTCCTCTTTTACACAACCAGAATTATATTTATGGAAATTGTGTTGTGAAACAAAATCTAAGTAATCATTTATGAAAAACAGCAATCAGTGCTGTTATAGGAACTTATATGAGTAGTGCTAAATAATAGTATAGTTAAGTGTCAGATAAACTACCGGTATAACTAAATCATGCCATTATTATATTATAATAATAATGTATATGTCTGTTTGCAAAAAATGAATTCTTTCCCCATCAAACTACCAGAATTGTGTTTTTTGAATACAATTTGGACCCCCAATTTTTTATTTGGTAAACTACTATAGTAGAAATTTATTTTGTTTTTGTTGTCTTAATTTCTACAGATTATCCATTTTTGACAGTTGGTGTACAACAAACTGTCTACTTATTTCAGAGGGGCTTTTGCAGAATTGCTAAGTTATACATAATTGAAATGTATGAAGGATATATAGAACTTTATTGGGCTCAAATAAAGTCATATATCTTTTTGTGGCATCATTAAATATTTACTTTCCTAAGAATAGATACATCCTAAATTATTTTTAACTCATGAAAGCAATATGTTCATTCCCCAAAGCATACCGGCAAGCTTTTCTCTTTCTGTGAATAATTCATTATGTATGCATGCAGAGACTGGTACTCCTGGTTCAAATTTTGTTTTGCTTCACTTAATAGCATAAATATTATTTATTCTGCATAAGAAACAATGTTTTAAAATTCTCTGTAGTAGGAAACTATTTTTCTTGTATGTAAGCATACTTCTTGTGAAATAAATATGAACAGTTACATTATAAATAATTGAGGATTGAAAATCTGGTTAGCACACGTGTTGTACAGTTATACAAGAAATATCCTTCTGGTTCCGTTAGTTTTCAGATTATATTTATCTTATCCTTTAGGTCATAGGGCAGAATATATGACTACAAGGTAAGTTGTTAAATATACCCTCATAAAGTTTATTTTATGGAAAGTTCTAAAATAGGAGAATTATGTTTCAGAAAGACTTAATGTATTCCTTTTTAAAAAGAAAAATGAAAGAAACTTGAAGAATAGGACATTAAACCCTCCAGATTATAATCACATCTCCAATAATTTTCCAATGGGTCTCAATGCCTTCCCCTGGAAAGAAAAATTGTGGGCCCTTCTTCAAAATACCATTTTAATGGCCTGCTAATAATCCATTGAAAGGCTATCATTTTGTATTCTAGCTTTTGATATTTTTGCAAGTTCTTTTTAAAGCAATTCATGATTTGTGTTTTTTAAAAAGGTATTGGGAGATTTATTCTAGCATAATTGATTTACCCCAAAGACTTTTTCCTATAAAAATTCCTTGGACATTTTCTTCCCCCAAACCTACCAAAACTTCATTCATGCTTTTACCATCACATTGTATGATTGTTTTAGTTGTAAACTCTACCTTCGATTACTTTCACATCTGTGATTGCTCTACTGGACTCAACATGGCCATCAATATCTTATTCAACCCATTTACCCAAAATGAAAAGATCTTCTCTAATGTTAGAACTAAATTTGGGTGTATCCACATTGAAGCTAGTGAAAAATTCTTAGCCTTAGATTGAGTTTTTAATATGGGCAAATAACTCTGCGCAACATAACAAAGAATGTTAACAAAATTTGTAATGCGGAGATTCTCTTTGCCATGATAATTATCAATATTAAAAACTAGTTGTAGAAAAGATTAAGAAAATATTTTCACTATGCATAGAACATGAGACAAGGAAGATAATATATTTGAGCAAAATAGTGCTTGAGAATAAAGCTCTACGATTTTATGTACACATTTGACAATGCATTTGGATAACAAAATTTGACCTCATTCTCTATAATTTCCTTTTTTCCATTGGTTAAGTGTCTTGCTTTATGCAGATTGTTTTATACTATATGTATGTTCTTATCATCAAGTGTTGTACCACATGATTCTTGACAAATGTATCTTTTTCTTTTATGTACATTGACAAATTCCTTGTGTGTCCAATCACACTTGGCCAATAACGAATTCTATCCTATCCTATCCTATTCTATTCTTATAATGTCCTGATTAAATTCACAGGGAAGATTACGGTACATCCAATCATTATTAAGCTACTCTGGTTCTAAGAACCCAGTATAGTATTTGTTTTTATTTTCTAAGGATTCTTTAAGCTTCATAAATAGCTATATTTTGTGATTTTCGTATTTACATTCTTCATCCTGTTTTTATGTATTTTATTTCTAATTGTATTTTACAGCAGAGGACGAAGAAACTCACACGCCAGATATCAGGTATAGTTCTAACTCATTAATATTGTTTTGTTTGGGGTTTTTTTAATTACCAATTTTTGGGAACTGTTTGAATTCAGCAATGAGAAAACTATACAAGTATCTTTTAACATTTTTAATGATTCAAATATTCTCCACCTAGCATATTTGTAACCTCCATTTTATTCAACAAGAGATATAGAGACAGCACTTACATTGTAAGAAATGAACACATAAAATGACACACTTGTTATGGCTTTTTGTGTAACAATCCTACCTATATTCACCTGTGAAAATTTATTTATTTATTTATTTATTTATTAGATTTGTAGGCCGCCCCTCTCCGTAGACTCAGGGTGGCTAACAACAATAATAAGACAATATAAACAAATCTAATATTTAAGTTAATTTAAAAAACCCTAATTTAAGAGACCAATCATACATACAGACATACCATGCATAAATTTTATAAGCCAAGGGGGAAGGGAATGTCTCAGTTCCCCCATGCCTGATGACAGAGGTGGGCTTTAAGGAGCTTACGAAAGGCAAGGAGAGTGGGGGAAACTCTGATATCTGGGGGGAGCTGGTTCCAGAGGGTTGGGGCTGCGACAGAGAAGGTTGTTCCCCTGGGTCCCGCCAAATGGCATTGTTTAGTCGACGGGACCCAGAGAAGGCCAACTCTGTGGGACCTAACTGGTCGCTGGGATTCGTGTGGCAGAAGGCGGTCCCAAAGGTATTCTGGTCCGATGCCATGAAGGGCTTTATAGGTCATAACCAACACTTTGAATTGTGACCGGAAACCGATCGGCAACCAATGCAGACTGCGGAGTGTTGGTGTGACATGGGCATATTTAGGAAAGCCCATGATGGCTCTCGCAGCTGCATTCTGCACGATCTGAAGTTTCCGAAAACTTTTCAAAGGTAGCCCCATGTAGAGAGCGTTACAGTAGTTGAGCCTTGAGGTGATGAGGGCATGAGTGACTGTGAGCAGTGACTCCCAGTCCAAGTAGGGCCACAACTGGGCAAACACCCCCCTCGCCACAGCTGAAAGATGTTTCTCTAATGTGAGCTGTGGATCGAGGAGGACGCCCAAGTTGCGGACCCTCTCTGAGGGGGTTAGTGATTTCCCCCCACAGGGTAATGGACGGACAGATGGGATTGTCCTTGGGAGGCAAAACCCACAACCACTCCATCTTATCAGGGTTGAGCTTGAGTCTGTTGACACCCATCCAGACCCCAACAGCCTCCAGGCATCGGCACATCACTTCTACTGCTTCACTGACTGGACAAGGGGTGGAGATGTAAAGCTGGGTATCATCTGCATACTGATGATACCTCACCCCATGCCCTTGGATGATCTCACCCAGCGGTTTCATGTAGATATTAAATAGTAGGGGGGAGAGGACCGACCACTGAGGTACCCCACAAGGGAGCAACCTAGAGGTCGACCTCTGAACCCCCACTAACACCCACTGCGACTGACCGGAGAGTTAGGAGGAGAACCACTGAAGAACAGTGCCTCCCACTCCCAACTGCTCCAGCCGGCGCAGAAGGATACCATGGTTGATGGTATCGAAAGCCGCTGAGAGGTCAAGAAGCACCAGGACAGAGGATAAACCCCTGTCCTGGGCCCGCCAGAGATCATCCATCAGTGCAACCAAAGCAGTTTCCGTGCTGTAGCCAGGCTTAAATCCTGACTGTTGAGGACCTAGATAATCGGCTTCTTCCAAGGACCGCTGGAGCTGGAGCGCCACCACCTTCTCAACAACCTTCCTCCTAAAGGGAAGGTTGGAGACTGGGCGATAGTTGTTGAGAATGGCTGGATCAAGGGAAGGCTTCTTGAGGAAGGGGCACACAAATGCCTCCTTGTAGGGATGTGGGAAGGACCCCCGCCCCAAGGAAGCGTTGACAATCTCCTGGACCCAGCTCCGTGTCACCACCCTGCTGGCCGAGACCAGCCAGGAGGGACATGGATCCAGTAAACAGGTGGCGGAACTCACACCTCCAATGGCCTTGTCCACTTCATCAGGTGTAACCAGATCAAACTTTTCCTGAACAAGTACAGGCCCCAGTCACCTCAACTGACTCGTTGTCAGTTGACTCTGTTTTCCAATTGGAGTTGAGGTCCGCTTGATCCGAGTGATTTTATCAGCAAAATACGTGTTAAAATCCTCAGCACTACTTTGCAAGGGCTCCCCAACTCCCCCCTGGTTAAGAAGGGAGCGGGTCACCCTGAACAGAGTGGCCAGGAGGAATTCCTCTGATGCAATCAAGGCGGTATGATAAGCGCATCTTGCCCCCTTGAGCGCCACTTTGTAAGTCTTAATGTGAGCTCTTAAAAGTGTTCAATTGGATTCAGACTTACTCTTCCTCCATCGCTTGTCTAGATGTCTCTTCTGGCGTTTCAACTCCGGGAGCTCCTCGTTGAACCATGGAGCTCTACAGGGTCTAGCACGCAGAGAGATCGGAACGGCACAATTCGGTCAAGCGCCTCTGCTGCAGCCTTGTTCCCGGCCTCAGCCAGAGACTCTGCCGAACTGTGGATGAGTGTATCTGGAATAACCCCAAGCGCCTTCTGAAAACCCTCTGGATCCATCAGGCATCTGGGGCGAAACAACCTAATCGGTTCCGCCTCCCTGCGGGGAAGGATTGGAGCCAGGAAGTCAAGCAGCAGTAGAAAATGGTCCGACCATGACAAAGGCAACACTTCTAAGTCCCTTAGTCTCAGACCATTACTCAATTGTTCAGAGAGGAATACCATGTCGGGTGCGTGCCCCCCCCATGAGTCGGACCCTGTATTACTTGGGTCAGGTCCATGGCTGTCATTGTGGCCATGAACTCCTGTGCCAGTCCAGAGGTTTTGCCGAATGATGGCAGGTTAAAGTCCCCCAAGACAATAAGTCTGGGGAACCCCACCGCCAACCCAGCTATCTCCTCGAGTAGCACAGGCAGGGCTTGTGACACACAGCTGGAAGGCAGGTATGTGAGAAACAAGCCCACCTGAACCCCTAAGTCCAACTTCACCAGGAGGGACTTGCAACCTTCAATCTCTGGAGCAACGAGTCTACGTAGGCCAAGGCTCTCGCTGGCCACTCCCCCCCCTTCCCTGGGGTCGAGGCTGATGCCATATCTGAAACCCGGCTGGGCAAATTTCAGACAGAGGAACTCCTCTCTCCGGGCCCAGACAGGTTTCAGTTACACATGCCAGGTCAGCCTCCTCATCCAGGATCAAATCCCGGATGAGGAGAGCTTTATTAACCACCGACCTGGCATTGAGTAGCAGCAGCTTGAGCCCAGGGCCAGAATTACACTCATCACCAGTGCCCAGGGTTGGGTTCACAGAGCCGGAACAAGGGAACATTATTAAACAGCGATCCCTCATTCCCCTGGAATGGCTAGCTCTGTGGCCCCCACCATATCTGCCTCTCCCCAGCAGGACCGGGATATTCCGACCCTCTGCCACCCCAGATATCGGTGCCCCCTCCCCTCCCGCCTCTCTAGTGTCAGGTTGGCTAATTGATCATTCATACCATTTTCATTTGTTTCATCCATACCAAAATCCCACCCAGCCCACCCATAACAATAATTCATTTCATACATATTATCACAGCCACTCCAATAATCCATCCAATTTAAATCCCCCCTCCAATAAATTAAGTAAAATGTTAATAACTAAAAACTCCATATAAAATCCTATTAATAATTAATATAAACATCAAATTACTCTAATACTAAAATAGCAAATTGCATAATAGAATAACATATTAATTATTAAAAATTGGTAAAAATTGTAAAGTGCTAAAATTGTAAGGAAATAATTAAAATCAATTGTCCATCAAGTCAGCAATACAGCACCAGTTCTAAAAGGTGAGTTCTGGGGAAAAGTTTCAATGTTCAGGGAGAGGTTGTAGCATATTGTTCTTCAGGGTCTTTGCTGCCAGCCGCTGCCACTGACTGGCACTCTCAGGTCTTTTTCTGGGTCCACAATCACTTTTGCTCCTCTGCTCTTACAATATTTCCAAGTCTCCAGTCCATCTGCAGTCTTATATATTTTTAGTACAAATTCCATGTAGTCACAGTAGGGCGAGCTTCAATCTCTGTCTCGGTCCTTCCTCCTTCCTTCTCCTTCCCCTCATCAGTTTATTCTTCCACAGGCCCTCCAGCGCTGGGTGCTCCCACCATACAGCTCCTCAGCGTCTCGGGTCCATGTAGTGGGGGCAGGGCAATCACAGGCATTGTTCTTCTCTCGGCCTTCTCCTTCCGGTATTCACTCTCTCCTCCTGTCATCTGTCCTTCAATTGCACACTCGAGATTTATTCAAGGGACCCTCAATTCCAGGAGACCTCCTCCGAAAACCTCCCCCAAAATCTAGGTCGTCCAGGCCGGGTGTTTTTCGGCTGGCTCGGTTGGCTCCCTCTCCCCGGCTGTCACGGTTTTCTGTTCTTCTGTTCGCCGACTCACCCCCGGCAGCATAGCTCAATTGTAAATGGCGGCCGCCATTCTACCGTGTCTCAGCTGATCCGACTCCAGGTGTGTTCGTGGCCAAACAGCTCTTTACCGCCACAAACACCGCTGAATCGAGGATCTCCAGGAGCAGAGACACTTCGCCTCCCCTAAACCTCCAAAACAGGTTTGCTGACTCAAACAAAAAATTCCTATATTTTCAATGTTAAACCGTAGTCCGGTGGAGCTATAGTTCCACCGTCCTTCTTGCTCCCCTATTATCCTATTATCCTGGGGGGTTTTGTCTACAAAAGCAGTTTATAATATCACATAAAATGTTTATTGTATCAGAAAAATAAGTGAAAGTTTTACTTTGTATTTAGATCCTCTGTGGCTTTTTAAAAATTAAAGAATTTGTAAATTATATTTTTAGAATCATTGATTACCAGTGCCAAGATACTTTACACAAATTTGTCAGAAAACGTAGTGTAAGTATAACATTTTATAGAAAATGTTCCTTAAAGTTAATCCAATAGAATTTGATAACTTAATCAAGAGTATCTGTTACACTCATAAGATGGATAGACCTTCCCTTGAAATTGTAAACTCTTTTTGGAAGGTAACCATGGAGTATTTTTCAAAATTCACAAACAGTCACATGAGGAGTAATTGGTTTCTCAGTTCAGGAATGGAATGGAGAACCCTCTACTCCCACAGAGCCCCATATCTCACATTATCTTTCTCTGAAGCAGTGGATAATGAAAGAATAAGAGTAAAATCTTTCATCTCCAAACAGTGGCTGTTGAAAACAAAAGCTTTTAGAACAAAGTACTTTACATAAAACTGATCTCCAGAAGACAAGGAAGCCAGTAGACAATTCTTACTCTTCCTTAATTTCTGTTTAAGACAGCAGGGTGTGGCTTATTTCTAGTCAATTTCTATCCATTGATGAGAGCTCTTTAATCCAGCAATCTTCTTTCCCTGACATAATAGTGAGGTGATTTTTCAGTGATTTCCCACTCTTTCTTACAAGCAGAACAAAAAAGTTATAGAAATCTAAAATTGCTCAACTTCCCATTTCACTAACATATTATTATTTATTTGTTTAAAAGATTTTTGTTGCACTTTTCCTCAAAGAGGTACAGCAGGTTACATGGAGATCTCCTTTGTTTAATTTCCATGACATCCATGGTCTTAGTCTAACGTATTAACCACCATCCATGTGGCAGAATAGAGTTTTGAGGGGAAGATTTGAAAAAGAATAGAAGAGAAAGTAGAAAAAACAGTAAACAAGTGAATCAATTGACAACTTATCTGATAAATAGCAATTTATACCAGCAAAAAGAAACTAGGAAGAAGCATTTCTAATCCTTCAAAGAGATTTCATTTTAATCAACTCACTATAAATGAAAGTTTGATCTTCTTCTGTATTTATTCCAGACTAGTATTAAAGACATTTTACTGAGAATATGTGTGATTCTTGGTTTTTGATTTTATCCAAATTTGTAGGGCTTGACACAAATTCATATATAACAATACTGATATGGGAGAGGGAATGAGAGAAGGAGAAAGGACAATTACATTATTGTACATTACAAAAACATTATTGGACAACAATAATCTGATTTTGAGTCAATTCAGTGATTAGCTATGTGTATACAGTATTCCTTTTTTTTTGTTTAATTTTATTAACTATCTTTCTAAGTGCTTTAAAGGACCAATAGAAATGATACATTTAAAAGAAATAAACTAAAGACCAAAATACATACGATACCAAAAAGTTGTGATATTTCTATCCCATGTTGACATAATATATTCAGGATAAAATATGACAGGTGTTTATTTATTTATTTATTTTATTTGACTTCTATGCCGTCCAATCCCGAAGGACTCAGGGCGGCTTATAACAGTATAAAAATACAAATACAGTACAAGTCAAATATGGAAAATCTAAAACTATAAACCCCAATAAAAACCCATAACTCATTCAATCTAGGCAACACACATACATAACATTCAATGTAATTTGACCATGGCATATGTCAGTTTCATGGCCCGCCATGCCTGGCGGCAAAGCCAGGTCATCATAGCCTTTCGGAAGGCCAGTAGAGTGGGAGCAGTATGGACATTGGGGGAAGTTAGTTTCATAGAGCCAGGGCTGCCAAAGAGAAGGCCCTTCCTTGCAGCCCCACCAACTTCCATTGCTTAGTTGACAGAACCTGGAGGAGGTCAACCTTGTGATCTTTTTGGTCTCTGGGAGGTATGTAGCAGGAGACAGTCCCGTAGATAGTCTGGCCCTAAGCCCTGTAGGGCTTTAAAGGCGATAACAAACACCTTGAATTGTGACCGGAGACTAATTGGTAACCAGTGCAGCTTGCAGAGTGTAGGTATTATATGGGTATAATGAGGTACACCCGTAACAGCTCTCGCAGCTGCATTCTGGACTATTTGCAGTCTCCGAAAACTCTTCAAGGGTAGCCCCATGTAGAGTGCATTGCAATAATCAAGACAGGAGGTGATAAGGGCCTGAGTGACTGTGAGGAAAGGTCCCCCTGGCCACAGCTGAGAGATAGTGATCAAGGCTCAGCTGTGGATCCAGGAGGACACCCAAGTTGCGGACCCTGTCTGAAGCAGTCAAAGTTCCCCTCTCCCCTGAACAACAGAATACAGTGGTACCTTGTGATACGAACCCCTCGTGATACGAACATCTCGAGATACAAACCAGGGGTTCGGAAATTTTTTGCCTCTTGTTACGAACTTTTTCCGGCTTACGAACACGCCGCAATTCGCAAAATGGCGCTCCGCTGGGTGCCGCCACCCGGCTGTCACCTCTTAAAACTTTTCGGGTTCGGGAGGCCGCCGAGAAGCGCCGCCGCCCGGCTGCCCGCCGCCGCCCGGCTGTCACCTTCTGAAACAGCTGGGGGGCTTCTCGGTGTTCTCCCAAATGCTGAACCCAGAAGTTCGGCAAAAGTTCGGGTTCGGGTTCCAGAGGTCGCCGAGAAGCACCCGGCTGTTTCAGAAGGTTAGAGCCGGGCGGCGCCACCTGGCGGAGTGCCGTTTTTACAATCGGCAGCAGCGTTTTCGGCTGATTTGGAGGCTGAAACGGAGGTGGGGAATCCCAATAGGGAATTCCATGGGCGGAGCTTTGATGTCACGAAGATGTCCTTCCTGGTTGGCCGAAACGTGGCCTCCAGGAAGGACGTCTTCATGACGTCAAAGCTCTGCCCATGGAATTTCCTATTGGGATTCCCCACCTCCGTTTCAGCCTCCAGATCAGCCAAAAACGCTGCTACCGATTGCAAAAACGGCACTCCGCTGGGCGGCGACACCCGGCTGTAACTTTCTGAAACAGCCGGGCGCTTCTCGGTGGCCTCCGGAACCTGAACCCGAACCTTTGCCGAACTTCTGGGTTCGGCGTTCGGGAGAACGCCGAGAATGAACCCGAAAAGTTCGGGTTCAGGTTTGGGAGAACGCCGAGAAGCCCCCCGGCTGTTTTAAAAGGTGACAGCTGGGCAGCGGCACCCAGCATAGCGCCATTTTGCAATTTTTTTCCCACTTTGCACGCATTAATCACTTTTACATTGTTTCCTATGGGAAACATTGTTTCGTCTTACGAACTTTTCACCTTACGAACCACCTTCCGGCACCAATTAAGTTCGTAAGACGAGGTATTACTGTATTCTATAGAAGGAATTGCCCTCAGCCAATCAGTCTTGTCTGAGTTGAGCTTGAGTCTGTTGGCTCCCATCCAGACCCTTACAGCTTCCAGGCACCAGCACATCACATCCACCGCTTCACTGAATTGACATGGATGGAGATGTATAAATGGGTATCATCAGCATATTGATGATACTTCATCCCAATGCCAGTGGATGATCTCACCAGTGGCTTCATGTAAATGTTAAATAGTAGGGGGAGAGGACAGACCCCTGCACAAAGTAGGGGCTGAGGGGTGGACCTCTGCCTCCCCAATAACACTGACTGTGAATGACCAGAGAGATAGGATGAGAACCACCATAAAACTATGCCCCCCATTCCCAACCCCTCCAGCCATCGCAGAAGGATACCATGGTCAATGGTATCGAAGGCCACTGAGAGGTCAAGAAGCACCAGAATAGAGGAATAACCTCTATCCCGGACCCACCAGAGATCATCCATCAGCGTGACCAATGCAGTTTCTGTGCTGTGACTGGTCCTGAAACCAGACTGAAAAGGATCCAGATAATTGGCTTCATCCAAGAACCGCCGGAGCTGAAGTGCTACCAGCTTAACAACTTTACCCAAGAAGGGCAGGTTGGAGACTGGCCTGAAGTTCTTCAATTCAGCTGGATCCAGGATCGATTTCTTGAGGATGGGTCGCACAACCCCCCTCCTTCAGCAGCTGTGGAAACAATCGCTCACTCAAGAAAGCATTAATTAATGCCTGGATCCAGCTGCATGCCACCTCCCAACTGTCCAAAACCAGCCAGGAGGGGCACGGGTCCAGTAAGCAGGTGAAGAAACTTACAGCTCCCGTGGCCTTGTCCACCTCATCAGGAATTACCAGGTCAAACTCATCCCAAATAACAGGACTAAGACCTGACCTTGTTGCCTTGGTCTGAATTGCCTAATTGGAGTCCAGCTCATTCTCCATATTAGGAGATGGAGACAATAGACACGTGGGTATTCGCTCATACTAACCAATCACAGGGGCCAAGCCAAGTCTTTAAACCATAGCTAGATCCGCCCTTTTCCCAGATTTTGCTCAGTCCTGGATTAGCATGACATGTGTTGGCTTCTCCCTCATGTTCAGGTGAGAGTATCAACCTTTCCCCTCTATCTCCTTTCTCCAAAATCCTTCTCCACAAGGTGGCTCTCTCAGCAACATTTCCAGATTCCTAAACTCCGCAAACAGTAAGGCAAGCAAAGAAAATCTTTTTAAACCTCCACATCTCTGTTCCTCCATCCCCCCTCCTCCCTCCCTTCCCCCCCTTCCAGAGGCCCTAGGGGGTGGTTTACAGGGATATACGCAGCCTTGGCTTAGATTTATCCCAATAACAAGCTAATTAACATTAGATGGCAAGCGCTTCGCCACCCGTGTCTAAACAGCTGCTGCTCGTTATTTCCTGCTGTGGAGCCGTGACACAGCAATTTAACAGGACTCCATTCAGAGCTCTTTTCTCCTCTCTCCTTGCCTCCCATGTGGCTAGGCTTGCTATAGCCCAAGCTTCAGGACTATTTCTCATCTTGATTGTTTAATTGACCCTAATCTATTCAGGAAAGTTGGGGAGTTGTTCTTGGCTTCACGGAATGTGCATGTGTGATCCCGACAGTCCAGCCCTATGCCCCGAGTCAGTCATCACAGCTTGCTGGACACACATTCACCTTATGGGCCCAAACTAGCTCTTCCCCCTCTTCTTTCATTGATGCAAGAGAACAGAGCTAATCATCTAAGTGTTTTGGGACCCAGATTCCTGCAACCTCTTACTCCTTCTCCCTAGAGAAGTTCTAGGGGAATAGAATACCCAAAATCTCAATAATTGCTTCCAGAGAAAATAGAACCGATAAGCTAGGGTTAAAATGTTCAAAAAAACTGGATAGGCCCTCAGAGGACCAGGATATGGATGAATCTACAGCTCAGGTCACCAGGCCTCAAGCAAGAGTTAGTACTGCAGTGGGCCCTACTAGAGCTGAAAACAAAAGAGATAAGGCCTAAAAAAAATTATGAAAAATCAGCCAAGAGACAAAAGGTCATCTCTATTAATCAACCCAATCCCCTGACAGGGCAGATACAGATAGCCATCCAGGGGAGAACATTTCAGCATTAGATGATCCCAATTTGGATTGGTCCATGGGGCATTTCTGAGACCCAAGAAGTGGGGGGAATCTCCTCCACAGACTTTACCAGATCAAGAACAGGAACCTAGATCATTCCTTCCCCTTCCCCTTCCCAAGCCCCTTCCCAAAATCAGCCTGATTTTCAAGCAATGATTATAGCAGCATTACAAGTGCTGACTTCCCCTGTGCATTCCTTGCATCTTCCATCAACATCCACAGAATTTCAACCTCCTGTTCCTCCCAGGGCTCCAGCAGCACCCTCTAAAAGGCATAGAGTCCATTCCCCCCCTCCTGAGGATACATCCTCAGAGGAGGCAGAGAAGGAAGAGGATGAGGAGGATGAAGAGACCCCCAAAGGAGACCCTTTCTTATGCCTCTCAGATGTTGAAGACACATACAAATCTAACTCCTGAACCTCCAAGTTCAGCTACCATCTTTCCATCTAATTTATTCAAATCCTTACTCCATAAAGCTCGTATAGCTACAGGCTTGGATGATCCTGAAACTGCGTCCACTGCTGGAACATCCAAAGCAGATCCACTTTTCATAGAAGCTAAGCAGGATACAGATGTGATTCTTACTCTGTAATCATTTATGGATGCACTCCTGAAACAATGGAACAAACTTACTCCATTCTCAAAAGACAAAACATTTTTATAATGTGGCATCTCCTCTGGCAGATCTTCTAACAATCCCCAAAGCAAATTAATCTGTAAAAGCTCTATATTCCTCCACAGCCATGCCAGGTGAAGCTGAGGAGGTCATGAAGACAGAAAACCGCAGAATTGAGCATATGCTGAAAAAGATTCATCTTGCAGACACTTGGTCTATAAGGGTCACTTCCACAGCTGCCTTCTATGCCAGGGCAACCCTGATTTGGCTTCATATTCCCCTGACAACCTTCAAACTCAGCAAGACCTTAATATGATTTTTGCCAGAAACCAATTTTTAGCAGATGTTACTTTGCACACCTTGCATTTCTCTGCTAAGTCCATTGCAGCCTCAGTAGTGGCCAGAAGACTAAATTAGCTTAGACTGTGGCAGGCAGGTGCTCGCCAAAAGTGGCAACTTGCCATGACCCCTCTCAAAAGGAAGAGACTATTCAAAGATGATCTGGATCCTCTACTCACAGAGACCACAGACAAAAAGAAGAGGTCCAACCATCAAGAAGTCAGCTACTAAGTATACTTCTTACCGATGGCCCTTTTGTCAACCAGATCAAGGCTACTCCTTTCAACACTACACAGGTCAGTATAACCCCTGGCCCAGGGCCCAACCTGACCGAGGTGGCAGAGGTAGGCAGGCCAGCGGTCAATCCAGGGGAGGTTCATCCTCTAGGTCTTTTAAGAAGACCAGATGTTAACAGTTCAGATATTCCTATTGGAGCTAAACTAGCTTGGTTCCGAGATGCTTGGCTAACCTCCATTTCAGATCCTTGGGTTCACTTCACAGTCCAATGGGGCTTGTCCCTAGAGTTCTTGTCTCCTCCTCTTCCTTGTTTTCTGTCCTGCTCAGTTCCTAGGAACCTAACAAATCAGGCCCTGATGGAGGAGGCCATTGACCATCTGCTCTCTATCTGAGCCATTCAAAAACTTCCTTCTTCAGAAAAAGATCTATTATGTTTGTGGTTCCCAAATCTTCGGGGGGCTGGAGGGCTATCCTCAATTTTAAAAGGTTAAATCAGTTTATTAGCTATAGACATTTTAAAATGCACGCACTTGCCTCTGTTTTAGCCTCTCCACATTGGTGACTACATGAACTTGACAGAAGTGTATTCACAGAATGTACTTGCGCTTTTGTTATAAAGGTCAACACTTCCAGTATAGAACCATGCCCTTCAGACTGTCTTGAGCGCTGAGGGTCTTTACAAAGCTACTAGGAGCCTTGGCGGCCCATATCAGATCCATTCCCATTCAATGTTACCGTGACAATATTCTAGTGCATGCCCCCTTGAGGGAGCGCACCTTATCGGACCTACAAATCACCATGGATATTTTGCAAGCCCGTGGTTTCTCCATTAATTTTGCTAAGAGTCACCTGGTATCTTCCACTTCAATTTTGCATTTAGGATCCCAAATTGGCACAGTCCAGTATAGAGTTTGCATCTCCCAGGATAGACAGAACAGTATTAGAGAACTAGTCACTCAGATTACAAAAGCTAGGAAAGCTCCCATATCCCAACTTTCATCCTTATTGGGAAAAATTATTTCCTGTATTGACATTACACCCTGGGCCTGTCTCCATGCCAGAGATCTTCAATGGATGCTATTACCATTACAGTAAAATGGCCAGAGCACATCGTCCCAAATCACCCCGGTTCCCCTGACAGTAATCAGGTCCCTCTCTTGGTGGCTCTCTTCAGCCTTCTCCAAAGGAACCCTATTCAAGACACCCTATCAGCTGACCATTACCATGGATGCAGCCTCCTGGGCAGTGGGGTCCACAGACCAAGCATTATGGCCCAGGGCATGTGGACTCCCATGGAAACCCAGCACCCCATAAATTAGCTGGAACTCCAGGCCATTTATCTATTCCACAGCAAGCTATCAGGCCACCACATCCTAGTCCTTATGGATAACATGGCCACCAAAAGCCACATCTGTCATCAAGGAGGCACATGTTCCAAAGCCCTGATGTCATAGTACAAGGTACTAGGCCTTTGGGCAGAGTCACACCTGTTGTCCCTGATGGTGGACCACATCTCAGGGGAGCTCAACCATCAAGTGGACTGGTTGTCCTGCACAACGATTGATCCAGAAGAATGTAAACTACTGCTGTCCCTATTCAGCGAGATTGCTCTCAGGTACGGACCTCCTGTAGTAGACCTCTTTGTGACCGCAGCCAATGCCCAGCTTCCACATTTGTCTCAATATCCATCTCTGGGCGGGGAGATGACCAACACTCTGAGGAGCCCCTGGCCCCCAGGGCTCCTCTACACCTCTCCTCCAATTCCCATTCTACCGGAACTAATCCAGAAGGTTCTTCTCAAACACGCACACATCATCATCATCGCCCCTCACTGGCCAAGGCGCTATTGGTTTGCCAACCTCCAGGCGCTGTCCGCTTGCCCCATTCTGGCGCCTCCCTATTTCAGAGGACATATTGCAAAAAGGAGTATCATATCACCTGGATCTGAAATGGGTCCATCTGACCACTTGGAGGTTGTGCTGAGAGACTTAGAAGCACAGGGCTATGACCAAGATGCAATACTCATGATACAAGCATCCAGAAGACCATCGACCAATAGAAGTTTATTTATTATTTAGATTTGTATGCCGCCCCTCTCCGAAGTTATTCTCATACATGATCAAAATTCTGCAGTTGGTGCGTTTCTGAAGGCCTTTCACCCATCTGTATTCCTATCCTGAAAATTGTCAGATTCCTGATGCAAAGTTTCCATCAAGGTCTATCAGCTAACACCCCTGTCCTCGGTCTTAGCAGGGCCACAGAAGGAACCACTACGTCAGTTTCCAGAGATTCAAGAGCTTCTACTGTAAAAGGGGTATTCAATCTCTGACCACCAGTCATCCATAGATACACAACCTGGGATCTCCCTAGGGTCCTATCAAATTTGACCTCCACTCCATATGAATCCTTAAGGGAAGCATCATTACACCATCTTTCCTTTAAGGTGGCCTTTTTAGTGGCCATAACATCTGCACGTCAAATATCGGATCTTGCAGCCCTGTCAGTGGGAGAAGATCTATGCCGCTTTCACCCCGATAAGGTCGTACTCAGACTCGACCCGACCTTCCTTCCAAAAGTAAACAAATGGTATACCCTAGATGTCACAAGTGCCCTACAAATTTACTTGGAATGCACCAAGTCCTTTCGTAAGTCAGAGTCCCTCTTTGTAGTATTTTATCCTTGATCGCCTGGCACCAAAGTATCCTCTATCATGTTGGGTAGATGGATCAGGAGTACCATATCCAAAGCCTATGAACTTGCTGCTATCCCAACTCCTCGGGGTTTCACAGCTCACTCCACTCACAGTGCAGCTCCATTGGCTGCATGGGCAATGCAAGCTCCACTAGAAGAAATTTGTAGGGCAGCCTCCTGGTCATCCTCTAACTCCTTCATCAGGCATTACAAAATTGACACTCTGATTCAGCCTTTGGCCGGAGGGTCCTTCAAAGAGTAATAGACCATGATCTGTAATGGATCACACCCTGGGGACACCTATTGGGCATATCCCACATGACAGAGACGGTAGTCACCTCCCCCCTTAAAACATTTTCTACACCTTCCTTCCTCTTTCCTGACTGGGAGTCGACCTAGTTGTAAGCCAACAAGTGCCAAGTTTCGGATACACAAAATCTGGTGAAAGGGCGGACCTGGCTGTATTTTAAAGACTTGGCTCAGCCCCTGTGATTGGTTAGGACGAGTGAATACCCACGTGACTACCGTCTCCATCTACATATGAGAAGAGGCATTCAGGTAAGTGTCCAATGCCTATTCTGAATCTGACTTTATCTGCAAGAAACTGAGTAAATTCCTGAGCTCTACCCTGCAAGGGCTCTATCATTTCCACCCTATTCAGGAGGGAATGGGTCATCCTAAACAGGGCGGCTAGACAAGAATCTGCAAATGCAATAAGGGTGGTAATTTATGCTGACTTTGCCACCTCTATTGCCATGAGGCAGGTCTTAATATAGGCTCTTACCTGTGTTCAGTCAGACTCAGAGTTACTGGCCCTCCATGTATGCTCTAGCCATCTCTTTTGGCGTTTCATCTCCCAGAGTTCCTTAGTAAACCAAGGAGATCTCCAGGATCTACTGAGGCCACAAAGGCGCAATCCGGTCCAGAGTCCCCAGTGCGGCCTTATTCTATGCTGCCACTTGGGTCTTGGTGGACTACAGACAAACAAGTTGGGAATTACCCCAAGCTCCCTCTGAAACCAATCCGGGTCCATTAGATGCGTGGAGTGGAACCACCTAATCGCTTCCACCTCCCTGCAGTGGGGGATTGGTTGGTCAAAGTCCAGCCTCAGCAGGGAGTGATCTCAGCAGGGAGTGATCAAATTACTTACGGGATCGCCTTCTGCCGCATAAATCCCAGCAACCAATCAGATCCCACAGAGTTAGCCTTCTCCAGGTCCCATCAATCAGACAATGTCGTTTGGCGGGGCCCTCTGGAATCAGCTCCCTTCATTCGTACTGCCCCTACCCTCCTTGCCTTCCACAAAAGCCTTAAGACCCATCTATGTCGCCAGGCATGGGGCAACTAGTATATGCACCCCCCCCTGTTCTGACCATTAATGTTATGTGTGAGTGTGATTGAGTATATTGACTTTTTTAAATTAATGGGTTTTTAATTTATATTTTTAACTATTTGATTTGTATATGTATTGTTTGCATTGTATGTTGTAAGCCGCCCCGGGTCCCCGGAGAGGGGTGGCATACAAGTCTTTAATAATAATAATAATAATAATAATAATCATCATCATCATCTGACCATGACAAGGGTATTGTGACTTTACCCCTTAAAACCAGATCATTTTTCCAGTGATCCGAGAGAAAAACCAAGTTGAGTGTATATCCCCCTCTCTGAATTACTTGGGTCAGGTCAAAATATCCCTATCCCCTTCACCCCTTCTGCCATGGGGTATCCCCTCCCTTCCAAGGTAGGGGAAACAAAGTTCTTAACGGTCTACCAATCCAAATCAGCCATAGTCATAGAAATCAAAAAAGTCAGAAAATTGAGATAAAAGGGCATTGGCATAGCACCTAATTTCCCAACGTCTCTGTAGAAAACAAAATGTATCAGTTAATTAGATCATATAACTCTCACCCATTTCCTGATAGCAGGAGTCCTCTCAAAGTTGATAGGTTTAGTTTTATCCCTTTGAATATTATAGGAAAGAATAAGAGAACCATAAAGAGGAAAATAATGTGTCTTATATAAAATGTTTCGTTCTTACTGAAATAATGTCAGTAAGTGCACTCTTTTATACTTTATCCATAGAAAATGAATAGTTCAATGTGAGAACAATAAATTCTTATTGGGAGTGAAACTTATAACAGGTAGAATGATGTACTGCGGGCCATTGAAGCTGACTGTAGATCTGTAGGTCAGTGGTTCAAATCTCATCACCGTCTCAAGGTTGACTCAGCTTTCCATCCTTCCGAGGTGGGTAAAATGAGGACCCGGATTGTAGGGGCAATATGCAGGCTCTTTTAAGGAGTGCTATTGCTAACCTGTTGTAAGCCACCCTGAGTCTAAGGAGAAGGGCGACATAATTTTTTTTCAAAATTTCAAATTGTAAATTTTGGATGAATTTACTAAATTGACATTCTTAAAACTACATAATTCAATTTTGTACCATTATAAAACACATTCCACAGTCCTTAATAACACCATCTTTTCTTTTCTTTTTTTTTAAAAAAATTATCTTATGTTTATCCCAAGCATGTTTAAATTCAGTTACGGTGGATTTACCAACCATGTCTGCTGGAAGTTTGTTCCAAACATCTACTACTCTTTCAATAAAATAATATTTTCTCATGTTGCTTCTGATCCTTCCCCCAACTAACTTCATATTGTGCCCCCTTGTTCTTGTGTTCACTTTCCTATTAAAAACACTTCCCTCCTGAACCTTATTTAACCCTTTAACATATTTAAATGTTTTTATCATGTCCCTCCTTTCCTTTCTGTCCTCTAGACCAGTGTTTCCCAACCTTTTTTGAGCCGCGGCACATCATTCATATTTTCAAAATCCTGGGGAACATTGAAAAGGGGGGCCGGGGGGGCGGGCTAAAGAAAAGTTTGGACAAAAAAAAACCCTCTCTCTTCCTCCCTTTCGCTCTATTTCTCCCTCTTTCTTTTCCTTCCTTCCCTTCTTTCTCTCTCTCCATCCCTCTTTCTTTCTTCCTCTCTTTTTTGCTCTCTTTCTCTCTCCCTCCTTCCCTTCCTCTGTGTCTTTCTCTCTCCCTTGCTCTCTCTCTCTCTGTCTCTCTTGCTATCTCTTTCTTGCTTTATTCTCTCTTTCTTGCTCTCTCTCTCTTTCACTGTCTCTTGCTATATGTCTCTTTCTTTCTCTTTGCCTCTCTTGCTATCTCTCTTTCTTTCTCTCTCTTTCTCTCTTTCTCTCTCTCTGTCTCTCTTGCTATGTCTCTCTTTCTTTCTCTTTCTCTCTCTCTCTGCCTCTCTTGCTATGTCTCTCTTTCTCTATCTCTATCTCTCTTTCTCTGCCTCTCTTGCTGTCTCTCTTTCTCGCTCTGTCTCTCTTTCTCTGCCTCTCTTGCTGTCTCTCTTTCTCACTCTGTCTCTCTTTCTCTGCCTCTCTTGCTATATCTCTCTCTCTCTCTCTGCCTCTCTTATATGTCTCTCTCTCTCTCTCAGCTGACTGCAAGCGGGAACCTTGACGGCGGCAACTGGATGTGCTGCTGGACACCGTATATGCCAGGCCCGCAGCGCCAGCATGTACGGTGTCCAGCAGCACATCCAACTGCCACCGTCAGGGCTCCCGCTTGCAGTCATCTGAGAGAGAGAGAGAGAGAGCTCCCTCTCGCCGCCGCCTGGAGCTCCCTCTCACCGCCGCCATCTCCCCGTGACTGCCTGTGGCCGCTGCAGCCACCCCCCCCACTCCCACCACCAGTGCTCTTCTGCCGGGCCCCAAAGGACACTTGCCGCCGACGCCAGGGAAGCTCCAGCTGGGCGGGGCGCTGCCAGTGCCTCTGTCCTGGGGCTCCCACTCGCAGCTGACCCCCGGCTCCTGCCTGATGCCGCGGTTTCTGGCGCTCTCCTGCTGGGCCCCAAAGAAGGAAGGCGGGGAAAAGGCGCGAAGAATGAAGCTCTCTTTCTTCCTGCCTTCCTTCTTTGGGGCCCAGCAGGAGAGCGCCGAAAACTGCAGCATCGAGCAGGAGCCGGGGGACAGCTGCGAGCAGGAGCTCCAGGTCGGCACCGGCAGCGCCCTGCCCAGCTGGAGCTTCCCTAGGAGCTTCGCGGCACACCTGATTGTGTCTCGCGGCACACTAGTGTGCCGCGGCACACCGGTTGGGAAACGCTACTCTAGACTATACAGATTGAGTTCATTAAGTCTTTCCTGATAGCTTTTATGCTTAAGACCTTCCACTATTTTTGTAGCCAGTCTTTGGACCGTTCAATTTTATCAATATCTTTTTGTAGGTGAGGTCTCCAGAACTGAACATAGTATTCCAAATGTGGTCTCACCAGTGCATTATACAGCGGGATCATAATCTCCCTCTTCCTGCTTGTTATACCTCTAGCTATGCAGCCAAGCATTCTACTTGCTTTCCCTGACCACACTGTTCACCCATTTTGAAACTGTCAGAAATCACTACCCCTAAATCCTTCTCTTCTGAAGTTTTTGATAACACAGAACTGCCAATACAATACTCAGATTGATTACTTTTCCCCAAGTGCATTATTTGCCATATTACAGACGCCTCCAGGAATATCAACCCTATTGCACACTTTAGAGTCATCGGCAAATAAGCAGCCCTTCCCTACCAAACCTTCCCTATGTCACTCACAAACATATTAAAAAGAATAGGACCCAGAACAGATCCTTCTTGTAACCAGGCTCTGCTCAGAATACTCGCCATTAACAACAACCCCCTGATATCTACGCTTCAGCCAGCTGCAAATCCACTGAACTATCCAGGGATTAAGTCCAATCTTCACTAGCTTATCTATCAGCTCTTTATGTGGAACTGTATGAAAGACTTCGCTGAAGTTTATATATTTGAACAGGCTTTTCATTACATTTTGCAAATTAGACATTTCATCTTGAACAATTTGATGGCCAGGCCTTTGTGACAAAGGAAAAAGGTGGGGCATTGGTCCCTCAACCAACAATTCTGGATTAATTAAACCTGGCTATGTTTTCCTCAAAATAAGACGGGTTTTATATTCTTTTGGGCCCCAAAATAAGCACCAGGGCTTATTTTCAGGGAGTGTCTTATTTTTTTCCATATACAGAAGGCCTACTTCTTCTTACTTACTTGTGGTGAGGCAGGAAGCCATGCAGCATGTCAGTGCCGCCACTATAAGATGGATGGAAGTGCTCCACATGTTCCGCTCTGGCTTACCTCAGGTCTCCCACAGCCAAGCCACCCATGCCCTTGACACCTACCTCAACTCATGGCCATGGTAACAGCACATTGCTTAGCCTCCTGCTCTATTGTGGCCGCAAGTAGAAGAAGTGGGCCAGCAGCCATGTGAGCACCTACTGCACATGGCTGTCAGTGCTACCAGTACAAGATAGGCAGGGTGTGGATGGTCTGGCTGTGGGGTCCCTGAGGCAATGTGAGGTCCCTTGCCTCATGGCTGCGGCACCACGAGCAACCAGGCAGAATGGACAGATGGACAGCTATGCAGGCTCGTAGGTAGGGCTTATTTGGGGCATAGGACTTATATTAGACGCACACAAAAAGCATGCTATGGCTTATTTTCAGGGTAGGGCTTATTTTTGGAGAAACAGTATAGTTACATAAACATAAATAGCCAGATTTATCATATAAACTATAGAAGCACTTCAGGTGTAAGAGTATCAGTTTAATAAACCTCTGTGCAATGTGACTCTAGATTTGCATCATCTTTTTCCCTGTATAGTATAATTAATTACTTCTTTATTCAAAATATAATCTTGATGTTGTATCTTTTTAAATAATCAGACATTAAATAACATTTTATCAATTCTCAAACAATAAAATGCTTTTAAAAAATCAAAAAGGAACAGGAGAAGAAGAATAAAAAATTGCCTAGCTTTTAAATAAATAAGCTAAGATTTATTAAAGTCAATAACACCAACACACTAGCAGGCAAGATTTATTACTTTCAATGTGCTTCAATTATTGCATCTACCCGTCTTCTTAAATGGGACTTGCTAGCTGCCATCAGTAAAAACTGGTTACAGACACTGGGCATTAGTATTTACTTGCTTGCTAAACTGAAAAACACAATTAGCTCAAGAACTTGTTTTATAAAAAAGTTAAATAATCAAGAGGCACAATGGGTATAGATATCATTCTAGTGAGATTTGGATGTATAGAATATTATATGTCTGATACTATAAGGATGTCACTGTATTCTAATGATAATTAAGGGCTATTTATCTCATACAATTTGCAAACTATTTGGATTATTTTTCCCCCTCATCAGGACTCAGGACAAATAATCCCCCTCATTGTAGAAAGCTGTATCCGATTTATCAATTTGTATGGTGAGTTCTAAAATACTTTTTAATTTAATCCAAGTTTTGAAGACTATTATGCTTAATAATCATGATCCTTTTCCAATTACAATTAGGAAGTATAATGAAACTTTAATCTGGAATGAAAACTTGTTGAAAACTTTAAAAAGGGAAGGGCTTGGTGGGGAATAAAACAAAAAAAGAAAGAGTAGAATATTACCATATTTTTCAGATTATAAGATGCACCAAAGTATAAAATACACCTAGATTTTAGGGGTGGAAAACAAGGGAAAATGTATTCTAAACCAAATGATGTAGTAATATATTACTTAATAAAATAAAATACCAGTGTAGCAGAATACTTTTTACAAACATATATACTTTTTACAACCATGTGACACTTGACAGCTTTAAGATTAATCCACTTCAACTCCCAGAATTCCTCCTCCAGTCATGCTAGATGGGGTAATTAGAAGGCAAAACAAGTCCGGTTTTTGCAAAAATGGGCCACTTTTTGTCCATTCTTTCACACAAATTAGGTGAGCAAAGGATCTGGGAAACCTGCAGGGAGCTCCTGGGTGCTGGGGGATGGCAATAATGCTCCCATTTTTGTGAAAATTGTGCTAGTTTTTGCCCATTTTTTTCACAGAAATGGAGACATTTTTTTTCCTTTCCCCAGTCCCCAAGAGCTTTGTGCAGGCTCCCCGACCCTTTGCCCACCCCATTTGTTTGAAAAAATGGGCAAAACATTTTTGCCATCCCCAACACCTGAGAGCTCTCTGCAGGTGGGGGGGGCCCTTCGGGATATTAAAAATGGCTGCATTCAGTGTATAAGACGCACCGTCATTTCCTCCCTCTTTTTGGGGGGGGGAGTGCATCTTGTACTCCAGAAAATATGGTAATTCAGACAGCAAGAAAATGAATTTTTGCTCTTTGGAAGCAGTAAGCATTGCATTTGAAAATGCAGTAAGCTACTTTGCTGAGTCTTAGTGTAAAAGTTTATATATATATTTATATACATATATATAAATGTGACAATAAAGTACTAAGGATTTTCCCTCATTTGAAACATTATGTTGATTTTTATATATTTTTCTGTTATTATTTTTCAGGTCTTCAACACCAGGGAATTTTCAGAGTGTCAGGCTCTCAAGTGGAGGTTAATGATATTAAAAATTCATTTGAAAGAGGTGATTTATCATTTTTCTGTTCATATGTACCATCATGCCATAAAAGTTCTTTCCCTAAATTATTATTATGAAAGGGAGGGATTTTTTTATTCATTGAGAAGAGTAGAAAAACAAAGAAATTAGCATTTTTAAATAAATTGATCTTTAAAAACTTAAGATAGCTTTGAATATTGGCTCTTTGAACTTCATAGATATCAACATCAATGACAGCAAAAAGAGTTTAATGTGGCTCTGCTGTCATCTTGTGACAATCCATATTATTGCAGCCCAGAGGTAGCTAACTCCTGAATTTAACATTTTTTGTAATTTGTAAACAGGAAGGTTCTTCCTTCTCTGCAAGTTACTTCTTTCTCCATCTACCTCAGTGCCATCCTGTTGTGTTCTGTTTTTCTGTTTACTTTCTATTACTCCTCTTTTTCCTTATTTTGGGGGTGTGGATGGGAAGTAGAATAAAGTTGAGAATATTCTTTCAGGTATATGTATGGATTATGTTAAAATTATATACGTAATTATTTTAAAAGACTAAAATCTTATGACAACTGGAATTGGAAACCATAGATGGAGAAGACTGGGAATCTGTGCATTGAGTCCGGAAACAAATTGGAAGCCAATGCAGACCGCGGAGTGTTGAAGAGATGTGGACATGTCTGAGTAATCCCATGACTGCTCACACGGCTGCATTCTGCACAATTTGTAGTTTCCGAACACTCTTCAAAGGTAGCCCCATGTAGAGAGCATTGCAGTAGTCAAACATTGAGGTGATAAGGGCATGAGTGACTGTGAGTAGAGACTCCCTGTCCAAATAGGGCCACAACGGGTACCCCAGGCGAAGCTGGGCAAACGCCCCCTCGCTACAGCCAAAAGATGATGTTCCAAAGCCAGCTGTGGATCAAGGAGGACGCCCAAGTTGTGGAACCTCTCGGAGGAAGTCAGAAGTCCCCCCCCCCAGGGTAATGGGCAGACAGATGGAAATGTCCCTGGCAGGCAAAACCCACAGCTACTCCGTCTTGTTGGAGTTGAGTTTGAGTCTGTTAGCACCCATCCAGACCCTAACAGCCTCCAGACACTGGCACATTACTTCCACTGCTTCACTGAGTGGACATGGGGTGGAGATGTATAGCTGAGTAACTCACCCCGTGCCCTTGGATGATCTCACCCAGTGGTTTCATGTAGATTATACATTATAGCTAGTCAAATGCGTCTTCATCATTTTAAAAGTGTTTTCTAAATATAGTTTGCTTTCTTTGACATGTCTTCCTGTTGGGTCTTTTCAAACTTTTTTTCAAAATTTCAAAATTGTAATTACTTTTCCATTAAGTTGAAATTTCTGGTTTCTTGTCAGTCTCATGATCTCATCTTTAATTACTCTTCTTGAGAACTTAATATGTACAGTGTTCCCTCGATTTTCGCGGGGGATGCGTTCCAAGACCACCCGCGAAAGTTGAATTTCCGCGAAGTAGAGATGCAGAAGTAAATACACTATTTTTGGCTATGAACAGTATCCCAAGCCTTCCCTTAACACTTTAAACCCCTAAATTGCAATTTCCCATTCCCTTAACAACCATTTAGATTATTACTCATCATGTTTATTTATTAAAGTTTATTTTAAAAAATGTTTTTTAAAGGCGGACGAAAGTTTGGCAATGACATATGATGTCATTGGGCAGGAAAAACCGTGGTATAGAGGAAAAAACCACGAAGTATTTTTTAATTAATATTTTTGAAAAACCGTGGTATAGACGTTTCACGAAGTTCGAACCCGCGAAAATCGAGGGAACACTGTACTTCTCTTGGTAGATTATGGCATCTTTTATATCCAGTTTGGACTCTGTAAACTTCATCTATTTCTCTTTTCAATTCTGCTTGGTCTTCTTGCATAATTCCTCCTATTACTTCTGCCATTTTGTAGATAAATCTTCATCTCTTTCTTCAATGTTTTGAACTCTCAGGCCATGTGATGCAGATTGGAGTTCGAGGTTAGTTATTGCAATATCAAAGCATCTGCGGGCGTTGTAATTATGATCTTCATATTCTTCCACTTTCTGCCCGATAGCTTGAATTTTTTCTTCTGTAACTTTTATTCTGTTTTCACTCTCTTGTAGATTTTGTTGTATGACTTTTATGTTCCCATCCATATCCGCCATGTTTCCTTTTACTTCTGTTAGTTCTTTTTTAATTTCATCTTTCATCTCTTTCATCTCCTGTCTCATTTCTTCCAGGTACTTCTTCATTTCTTCTTTGTTGGTTTCAAGTTGAGTTTGTGTCTGAGTTTGTGTCTTCTGCATTAAATCTTGAATGCCTGCTAATGCATCTTGAATAGACTGAAAATTTGGACCTGCAGGTAGCTTTTCTTTCTCTTTTTCTTTCTCCTTGGCCAGCATTGTAGTTATGGTCCTTTGTTGTAGCGGAGATGATGTTGGAGAGACTTTGGGTGTAGGGGTTGGAGTTGTAGTTGTAGTAGCTGCTTGTTTTCGGGTTGTTGTTGTTGTCACCAAATTCACGCTTTGTGCCCTGTAACTACCTTTCATGTCTTAGAAGAATTTTTTTTACCTTATTTTACAATTACTCAAAACAATCTCTTGTTATTTCACAATTAAATAAAGAAAGGAATTTTAAATCTATAATACTGATGATAGAAAATAAAATTTAGAAAAATAAAATCACAATTCAATTTTATTAATACTTAATAGAAAAGAAATAAAGTTGAAAGCAAGTGTAATTAATTTAAAAAAGAACCAAAAATGAGGGAAGTAAGGTAGAGAGGAAAAATATATATGAAAAAACCAATCTTTTAATGTCCAAGAATTGTGCAGGGGGGGGACTAGGTGGAAAGGGGGAAAAATAAGACTGCTAGCACATCCTAATTTAATTAATTAGTAAGAATTAAAAAAAAACAAGGCAGAAATAATGAAAAAAGGGAAAGGAAAAAAAGGAAGATATTTATTAAAAATTATTTATAGATTATTATTAAGAAAAAAATTATTTAATCCAAAAATGAAAAAACTGTATGTAATATTTAAAAAGAGAACAAATGAAAAAAAGGGTAAAAAAGATTAAAATTAGAAAGGAAAAAGAAAATATCAAAAATCCAAAAATACTAATGAGTCCAAGTAATCCAAATAGTCCAAATGTAAGGGGGGGAAATGAAACTTAAAGTTGTTATGTCTTAATATGAATATCCAAGGAAAAAGAATCCAAAGCCAATGTCAAATATAATATCTATAGTTCCAAATTAAAATTAAAATAAATCTATTTCTTCTTATTGTCAAAAAAAAGAAAAAAAGAACAAAAAAAGATCCTTACGCCACTGATATTTAGTTATAAAAATAGTCCCTTATATGTTTTCTTAATCATAAATTCCGTATAAAAGTAGAAGGTAAAAAAAGAAGTCCAAAATTTATTTTAAATAATTACAAATTCGGCAAAAATGCATTCAAATCAGGTAATTTATAGATCAATCCATTTACTTCAAATCATTCAATTCATTTATTCACGTGTTTAATTCATCCAATTTTTCTGATTACCAATCCAACCGTTTGTTACAATTTTTTTTTTAAATGAAATAATTATAAAAATTTAGGTAACAACAGAAGAAAAAAGAAAAAAATATCGTCTTAAAATTTAAACAGAAAAATTATAAAAATTACGAGATTGTTAGGCTCTCAGAGTTAACAAAAGCAAGTAGTTCCGGCCATTTTTCTTCTTAGCGTATGGATATCACTTACAGTTACTTTACTTTGTTTTTGTTCGCCTTTCAGTCTGGATTTTTCTCTTTTCAAGTTGTAATGCCAAAAGATTATTCTGCAGTGCTGTCAATCTTCTTTATCTGTTGATCTGGTCCTCCGTAGACTTCTTATTTCTGATTTTTACTTCCTCCTTTCTGGCAACTGCTATAGCTGCGCCCGGTCAGCCACCTGGACGCAGCTCTCCATCGATGTAGCTGCGGGGCTTTCCCTAACCCCCGGGGCCATGGCGATCCGTCCCGGGGGGTCCAGGAGACCCCCTGTCCTGAGCTGACCCCTCCAGGTGTCAGCACAGCGCAAATTGGCGCCCTACAATCGTGGAAAGAGGTGGTGTGGAGACGGAGCTTTGCCTCCATACCCCCGACGCAGGTAAGCTCAAACCGGAAGTCTCTTTTTTTCCCCAAAAAAATTTCAAATTGTAAAGTTTTGTTTAAATTAGTCAATTAATAAATGAATTTACTAAATTGACATTTTTAAAACTACATAATTCAATTTTGTACCATTCGCTATTTGAAAACAAATCTAGTGTTATATTGAAATACAGTATATATATTTTCTAAAATTGTTAACTCGTTAAACATTTAGCTTTTTAACTTAATATTTCAACATCCTTATACATTTTTTTAAACCCACCAGATATATACCTTCTGCCAAATATTATAAAATTCCAATTCTTCTTGGTTATTTAATCACCTCGTCATCATATCAAGCTCTGCACATTCTATAATTTTCCTAAGTACTTCTTTCGGTGTCTCCATTTCTTTCCATCTTTGTGCAAAAACTATCCTAGCAGCTACTAACATATGAATTATTAAGTAATATATTTCTTTTTTATATTTGTTATTTGAGATATGTAATTAAAAAAATTCTGGAGTTTTCTTAATTTCTTGCTGCGTTATTTCCCTTAACCATCTTTCTACCATGTTCCAATAGCTCTTTGCTTTTGAGCAAGTCCACCATGTATGATAATAAGTGCCTATTTCTCTTTTGCACTTCCAACAATTAGGTGATTTACTTGGAAACAATTTTGAAATTCTATTAGGTGGTAAATGCCATGTGTAAAACATCTTAATTTGGTTTTCTTTAAAGGAAACTGACTTAGTTATTTTCCAATTACATGTCCAAACTTTTCCCATGTATTTTAATCTATTTATTTACCTAAGTTTCTACACCAACTAATCATATTATCTTTTAATATCCAACCTACAGTTTTGCAATTGATTAGATATTTATATACATTCCCGATCAATTTTCCTTGATTTGTAATTAATAATTTCCCTAAAATGTTGTTATCTTTTCTAAATATATATGTTCTTACATCTTTATGGAATCTGTACTTAATCTGTGCATATTGCCACCAATCTATTACTACATCTGTGTCCAGTAATTCTTGTCTCATTTTCAGATTCCATTGATTATCTAATATATTCCTGTATTTCCATATTTTACCTTCTTGTAATAAATTGGGGGGACATATAGCTTCAATCGGGGATATCCATTCTGGCATAACTAAAAAGTGGTCTTTTTTATATCATTCCAAACCTCCAATAATGCCTTTCTAATTGTGTGCCTCTTAAAGTAGGAATGTATTTTATGCTTCTCATACCATATGAAAGCATGCCAGCCTAGCATTAAGTCATGGCCTTCCAAATTTAGTAACCTTCTATTTTCTAAAGTAAGCCATTCTTTGATCCAAGATAAAGCTGCTGCCTGATAATATAGTTTACAATTTGGAAAAGTGAGGCCTCCTCTCTCCTTCGCATCTTCTAATGTGTATTGTTTTATTCTAGGTTTTTTACCTTGCCATATAAATTTTTTTGTCATCTTTGTTCATTCTTTAAAAAAATCTCCTCCTGGGTTTATGGGAATTACCTGAAATAAGAACAGAACTTTGGGTAAAATATTCATCTTAATTGTAGAAATTCTTCCAAGTAATGATAGCTGTAAATTATTCCATATTTCTAAATCTTTTTAAATTTAATTTAAGAGTTTTGTATAGTTATCGTTCTTTAATGACATAGATTTATCTGAAATCCAAAGTATTTTACTTTCTTTGTTATTTTCATTTTTGTCATTTTTTTCTAATTGTTTTATCTGAAAATCTGTCATATTTTTAGTTAATAATTGTGTCTTATTTTTATTAATTTTCAAGCCTGCTAAACTCCCATATTCTTCTATTAAATCTATTAATTTTGATATTGAAATTAAGGGATCTTCTATTATAAAAGCAACATCATCCGCAAATGCCTGTGCTTTGTAAGATTCTTTTTTAATTTCTAGACCTTTAATATTATTTTTTGTTCTTACTTTTATCAATAAGGTTTCTAATGTTAAAATAAATAACAACAGTGAAATGGGGCAACCCTGTCTAACTTCTCTTTGTATTTCAAACTTTTCTGTTTGATCATTATTCAAAATATTTTTAGCTGTTTGATTTGAATATATAGCATCAATTATATTTTAAAAAAATTGCACCAAAATTCATTTTGTTCAATTGCAGTTTCATGAAGGACCAATCAACATTATCAAATGCTTTTTTTGCATCTAAGAATACTAATGCCATTTGTTTTTCTGGATGTTGTTCATAGTATTCTAACGTATTTATAATTGTCCTCAAATTATTTTTAATCTACCTACCCGGTAAAAATCCTTTTGGTCTTCATGTATTATTCCATTCATGATATTTTAAAGTCTGAAGGAATATACTGAGAAAAAAAATTTGTAATCTACATTTAATAAGGAAATTGGCCTATAATTTTGAATTTTTTCCTTCTCTGTTCCTGCTTTGTGTATTACAGTTATTAAGGCTTCTGACCAGGATTTTGGAATTTTGCCATCTGCAATTATGTTATTAAAAATCTCTAACATATTTGTTATAAGTATATTACTATTTAACTTATAAAATTCCGCCAGTATAGCATCAGTTCCGATAGCTTTGTTATTTTTCTGGTTCTTAAGTACTTGTTGTAACTCAACCATTGTAAATGGTGCATTAAGCTTTTGTTTTTGTTCTTCTGTTATTATTGGTAAATCGCCCCGCCCCTCTCGTAGTCCCTTCGCCGAGAGCGCTTTTGTCCCAGGCTGTCAGCGAGGTGGCTGCAGGAGAGGCGGGACAAGCGTTCTCACAGCGGAGGCCGGCAAAGGTGATTTTCAATGTTGGGCGCGCGGACACGTGCACTCCCCATCCCCCTGCCACCCCGCCCTGAACATTCAAAATAAGAAAAACCTTCACCAGGTTGGCAGGGGGATGGGAAGCACGCGCCTTCACATCCGACATTGAAAATCACCTTTGCTGGCCTCCACTGTGAGAAGAACAGAGAGAGAATGAGAGAGAGTGAGAGCAACAGACAGACAGAGCAAGATAGAGAGAAAGTGAGAAAGAGAGAGAGAGAAAGAGGGGGGAGAGAAAGAGAGATAGCAAAAGAGAGAAGAGAGAAAGAGTGAGAGAGAGAGAGAGAAAACAAGAGAGAAAGAGTGAGAGAAAACAAGAGAGAGAGAGAAAGAAAACAAGAGAGAGAAAGTGAGAAAAAGAGAGAGCAAGAGGAGTAGAGAGAGAGAAAAAGAGAGAAAGAGCAAGAGAGAGATGAGAGAGGAAAGAAGAGAATGAGTGAGAGAGAGAAAGCAAGCAAGAGAGATAGAGATAGAGAAAGCAATAGAGAGAGAGAAGAGTGGAAGGAAGAGAGAGAGAGAGATAAATGATAGAAAAAGGGGAGAAAAAAGAGAAATGAGAAAACTATTGAGGCAGAGAATGACAGGAAAGAGAGAAACAGAGAGAGAAGTGACTCTTGATTTAAAGCATATAGTAAAAGCACTTAAATAATAACAAAGAAAAAAAACCCAGCCCTCACCTGTTTTTATTAATAGTTATGTTTTTGGTTTTGCTGGTTGTTTTAGTTTTAATAGTAATGGGTTTTGGGTTTTTTAAATTATTAATTGCTTTTAATTTAAAAAAAGAAGGGATTTTTTCTTATTTATTTATTTATTTATACTTCTATGCCGCCTAGTCCCAAGGGGACTGCCGCTCAGACACTATACTTTTCCGCCCACACCGAAAAAAAATTAGAGGGAACATTGCTCTTGATTACTTTGTAATATAGCTTCTAAATCTTTTAATTCTTCCTTTAATTGTTGAAATTGTTTCTTTTTCTCTTTATTTTTTTTTTTGCCATGTAAGAAATTGTCAGGCCACGTATATACGCCTTTGTTGTGTCCCACAAATTTTGTGGTGTTGTATCTGTACTTTTATTTCTAATTCTTTTTCTATCCATTCTATATATTGGGGATCTCGTAAAATATTTCTATTCATTCGCCAATTGCTCAGTTTTTTATTTCCTTTACATAAAATTACTAATGGATTATGATCTGCCCAGTTGTTGTTTCTATTTCAATATTCGAAATATATTCTGAAGTGTGTGAAGCCCATGCCATATCTATTTTGGTCCAAATTTTATGAGGATTTGAATAAAAGGTATATTGTTTATTTGATGGATGACGTTCACGCCAAATGTCTTGCAATAATAGTTCTGAACTCATTTTCCAAAATGTTGTTGGTAAAATTGTTTTCTTTTTCTTATCTTTCTTTTTACCTGAATAGTCCATTTGACTATTAGAAATAGCATTGAAATCTCCAACTATTATTCAATAGATAACTCAATTATTTTGTCATGTAATTTCATATAAAATTGTTTTTGATTTTCATTTGGCGCATAGATTGATATAATGACAAGAGGTCCTGTTTCTAATTTTACTTGTAACATTAAGATTCTACCCTCTTGATTGCTGTATAGTTGTTTGGTCTCAATTGTTTCGTCAATATAAACAGCAATAGCTCTCTTTTTTTGTCAGCTAAACTAGTAAAATATTACCTAATTAATAGTTTTCTATTCGATTTTTTGATATGGACTTCTTCTAAGATTATAATTTGTGCTCTTTGTTTTTTAAGTTTGGAAAATATTTGATTTCTTTTTCTTGGATTATTTAGTCCATTTACATTGACAGAAATTTTTTTGATGTCGGAGCACATAGCTATTTGTAATATGTCTTGGTTTCTTTGGTTTCTCATAATTTACTACTTAGCACCAATTCTTGTTGTATTTGTGGTTGTTTTCTCTTAGCAACTTGGGCCTCCTTCCTCTCCTTACTGGCAGCCCCCTGATCCTCTTCTCTTTCTTTAACTTCTTTGTGAGATTGTTCTGACCTATTCAGGCCAGTTTCTTTAAAAAAGGCTCTAGCTTCATCCACATTCTCCAATTTTATTCTGGATCTTTGCCAATATAAAGAGATACCTTCTGGGATAAGCCAACGGAAGGTTATATTTTCTCTGATTAAAATTCTGGTTAGAAAGTAATATTCCCTCTGGCTTTCCTATACTCTTTTTGGCACTTGTTTTAAAATTATAATATATTTTCCTTTGTAGTTTAAATTTTGATTTCTTGTCCATTTTAGAATATCATCTCTTATACTCTTCCTGATGAATTTAATATGGACCTTAAATAATAACAGAGAAAAAAACTCCAGCCCTCACCTGTTTTTATTAATAGTTATGTTTTTAGTTTTGCTGGTTGTTTTAGTTTTAATAGTAATGGATTTTGGTTTTTTTAAATTATTAATTTATTTTAATAAAAAAGAAGGGATTTTTTCTTATTTATTTTGGCACTTGTTTTAATATTATAATATATTTTCCTTTGTAGTTTAAATTTTGATTTCTTGTCCATTTTAGAATATCATCTTTTATAGTCTTCCTGATGAATTTAATATGGATCTCTCTCGGCAAGTTATGTTTCCTGGCAAAACTAGTCTGTACTCTGTTTTGTACATCAATTTCTTTCATTAATTCTTGTGGATATGTCGGTAGGATCTCCCCTATTATCTCTGCCATTTTTAAACCAAGATCTTCATCTTTTTCTTCTAACACATTTTGAAATCTCAATCCATAAGATGCACGTTGTAGCTCTAGATGTGTAATGGCTTCGTCGAACCCTCTATTAATTATGTTACTGTGGTCTTCAAATTCCTCCATCCTCTGTTCTGCTTTCTCCATTTTGTCTTCCACCATTTTAATCCTTTGAACATTTTCTTTTAAAGTTTGTTGTACAATTTCTATTTTCCCATCCACTGCTTGCATGCTTCCTTTCACGTCTCCTAGTTCAACTTTCAGATCTCCCATTTCTGCTTTTATATCTTCATAATGCTTTTTAGCTTCTCGTGCTTCTTCTCTATTTGTATCAATTGAAATCTGGGTTTTCTGCATAAAGTCTTGAATAACAGCTAAAGAATCCTGAATAGTCTGCAGAGTTGGTTGTGTCAAAGTCTTCTCATTTTCCTTTCCTTTCTCCTTGCCCAGCATACTTGTTATTGTTCTTTGTTGTGATGGGGATGGGGATGGAGACCCTTGTGGGGTAGAAGATGGAGTTGAAGTCTGTTTTTTTGAAGTTTTTATGATGGTGGTCATAGTAGACATCTTAAGAGAATTTCTAAGTTTCCTAATACCTGTAAAATTTATCTTCTTCCAAAATGGCATCAGCTTAACAGCTTGAAAATTAAAAAATACTTTGTATTCTTTTTAATACTTTAAAATCAATTATTCAAACCACTACTATTAGACTTAACGTATAATCTAGTAAATAGAATAAAAATGCCAAATATAATTAAATGCTAGAATATACTAAATATATGAGTATAAAAAAAATATAATAAAATTTATATAAGGTATAAATCAAATATTTTTTGTATCTAATTACTTAAAAATATTACTAACTCTTCTTAAGGCGAAAGTAAGGAGAAGAGAGGGGGGAAAAGGAAACATGAAATATGTCAAAGTATATCAAGAAAAAAGCAGAAAGTATGACAAAAATCCTTAAAATAGTTTATATGAGTAAAATAATTTTTCCAAAATATGCAACTTATTATTCAATATAAAAATTACTACAGTGGTACCTCGAGATACGAGTTTAATTCGTTCCGGACCTGAGCTCTTAAGTCGAGCAGCTCTTATCTCGAACGACTTTTCCCCATAGGAATTAATGTAAATAATTTTAATTGGTTCCAGCCCTCAAAAAACTCACAAAGTTAGTTTAAATTATGCAAAAAGACATTGCAAGAATAAATGTAACTTTACTTATTAATAAGATGATAAGCTGAGAGCTTTCCTTCCCTTCCTCTTTTTACCCAAAACAATCAACATGGCAAACTTTTATTTTTATTCATTAAACTGTAGTTATTTATTCAACTTCACTGCCACCCAATCCTGTAGAGGGAGGAAAGAAGGGAGGAAGGAAAAGGAAAGCAAGAAATGGAGGGAGGAAAGGAAGGAAAGAAAGAAAGGAAGGAAGAAAGAAAGAAAGGAAGAAAGAAAGAAAGGGTGAAGGGACAGGAACAGAGGAAGGAAGCAAGGAAACTTATGAAAGGGGAGAGTAACTTCACTGCCACCCAATCCTGTAGAGGGAGGAAAGAAGGGAGGAAGGAAAAGGAAAGCAAGAAATAGAGGAAGGGAAGGTAAAAGAGAGAAAGAAAAAGAGCAAGAAAGAAAGAAAGCAAGAGAGAAAGAAAGAAAATGAAAGAGAAATAAAAATAGAGAGGGAGAATGAAAGAAATGGAAGGAGGGAAGGAAGGAGAGAAAGCAAGAGAAAGAAAGAAAGCAAGAGAAAGAAAGAAAGAAAGAAAGAGAAAGAAAGAAAGAGAAAGAAAAAAGAATGAAAGAGCAAGAGAGCAAGAGAGAAAAAGAAAGAGAGAGAGAAAGAAAGAAAGAAAGGCAACTTCAAAGAAAGGCTCACTGAGCATCTCTCACTCTCTCTCTCTTTCTATCCCTCTCTCTTTCTCTCCCCCCTCTCCCCCCCTTTCCCTCTCTCTTTCTCTCTCTCCCTCTCTCTTTCTCTCCCCCCTCTCCCCCCTTTCCCTCTCCCCCCCCAGGCCGGCAGCGATGTTTTAAAACAGCCGCGCCGTTTGCGAGCTAACTCCTGAGGTGCGGAAGTTCGCCTTTGGCGTTTGGGCCACTCGGAATGTGAAATTCAAAACAACGTTCAGATCCCCCCACCCCCAGCAGAAGCCAAGGACCCCCAGAGTGGGGCGGCAGGGGAGGCGACCGCCTCTCCACTCACCAAGTGCCGGGATACGAGCCGAGAAGAGCCGGGCTGGCTTACTTTCCTTCCCGCGCTGATGCAGAGCCACTCGAACAAAGCGTCACGCCCCCCTGACGCTTTTGGCGGCAAAAGAGCCCAGCGTCGCTTCGGAAGCCGCCGAAAGCATCAGAGGGGCGCGACGCTTTGTTCAAGTGGCTCTGCATCAGTGCGGGAAGGAAAGAAAGTAAGCCAGCCCGGCTCTTCTCGGCTCGTATCGCGGAGAGGGGCGGCATACAAATCCAAGTAATAAATAAAATAAAATAAAAAAATGTCTCTCCTCTCCCAGCTCTTATCTCGAGTAGCTCTTAAGTCGAGCAGCTCTTATGTCGGGGTTCCACTGTATATTAAAATGCTAAAACTATGCAATTGTTATTAATCCAATATGACTAGTCAAATAGTATACTATCAATCAAACTTATCAAACGTAAATATATTTTCAGAAGAAAAAAAAGAAGAAAATAAGGAGGGGAAGAAAAAGAAGATTAAAAGAAAGAGAAAGTAGGAAAAGTGGGGTAAAGGGGTTAAACAAAGCTAGAGAAAATAATTAAACAGATGTTTATATGATACTGAGTTATAAAAGAAGAACAAATGACAACCTAAATGCAATGAGGAACAGGGGCCTGCCAGGATAGGAGGGAGGAGAGAAAAATCTAACAATTCATTTATACTTTAAATTGATTTGATTAAAAAAGATTTCTACCACAATAGTTAAAAATACTTAAGTCAAATTTTCTGTAAAGTCCAAAGCAGTCCTGTCTTCTTCTTTTAGTAGTTAAAAATAGTTAAAAGTAGGCCAACTCAGTCTTGTTGTTAATCAAAGATGAATCAATGTCCCAATGGTTAATTAGCCCTTATTGTCCAATTAGATAACACAATTTAGTCCAATTAATTGTAACCCAAATAATCGAAATTATAATCCAAAGGTAAAATCCAAATGATGTCCAAATAAAGTTCTGTTCAGGATCAAAAATTTCTTCAAAAAGAATATATACCTCAATCCAAGATAGACCTAATTTAAAATACTTCAGTCACAATATTGGTTATGACCTTTAAAGCCCTTCATGGCACTGGACCAGAATATCTCCGAGACCGCCTTCTGCTGCACGAATCCCAGCGACCGATTAGGTCCCACAGAGTGGGCCTTCTCCGGGTCCCGTCAACTAAACAATGTCGGTTGGCGGGCCCTAGGGGAAGAGCCTTCTCTGTGGCGGCCCCGACTCTCTGGAACCAACTCCCCCCAGAGATTAGAACTGCCCCTACTCTCCCTGCCTTTCGTAAACTCCTTAAAACCCACCTTTGTCGTCAGGCATGGGGGAACTGAATCACCTCCCCCGGGCATGTACAATTTATGCATGGTATGTTTGTGTGTATGTTTGTTTAGTAAATGGGTTTTTTTAAATATTTTAAATTATATTTAGATTTGTCATGAATTGTTGTATCCTGCTGTGAGCCGCCCCGAGTCTGCGGAGAGGGGCGGCATACAAATCTAAATAAAAAATAAAAAATAAATAAATAAATATCCTATTTCTTTAGTAAATCCAAATATAATGTAACGTGTTTAGTCCTTTGTCTTCATTAAATCCTTTGTCTTCATTAAATATTAAACCTCCATTTTGTGGAATATTTTCCTGCTGTTGCTTTAAATACAATCTCCATGTAGATTCCACAAAAGAGGGAAGGGAGCCAGTAATTTTAAATTTGCTTGCTTCTCTTTGATTATAGAAATAAAGTTCAGTTCAATATAGTCCTTATCCCCTCGATTCTAATATATTTAATAAAACCTTCCAGAAATAAAGTCACAGAATAAGTTTAGAGCAAATTAGATCTTACGCTTCTAATATGGTCTCTGTAATCATGTGAGCTGAGGCTGTTCCAGCTTATTAAGATCCACTCACACTGGCAGATTGCTCTAACTTTCTTCTTCTTCGCCTTAATTTAATTATATATTTCTCGTATTAATGGAGCTTGTAGGAATATTTTAATCTCTTTACCTCCTTTCTTCTCCGTTGATCTATATACTCTGTCAGACTTCTTTTGATGTTTTTTCTCCCTTCTTTGTGGACGTGCCGCTATGGCTGAGCGCCAGACATTGCCATGGCCAAGATCTTTGCTCCTGACACTACAGGGCAATCTTTCTCCTTCAGGATAGCGGTGAAATACCCCCCGGATGCTAGGAAACCCCTTGTTCTTGGATTGGACTGTCCGGGTCCAATCGGATCGCTAAGTCACGACAGCCAGGGCGAAAACTGAGTCCGGGGACGGAGCTCTGTCTCCAGGCTCCCAATGCGGCTCCACTGCCATTGGAAGTCATAACACCATCTTTTCTATGGGAGTTTGGCTTTAGAATCTATTCTTTGCAATCACAGCAGAATGTGGAAGCTATTTTTCTAAAAGTCTATTAATTATTTTTTTCACCTCAAAGTAAATGTGAACTTGAACACGTCAGTATTTGTATGGTATGTAACTTGATTGAAAATAATTGTGAAAAACAATATACCGTATTTTCCGGCGTATAAGACGACTGGGTGTATAAGACGACCCCCTAATTTTCCAGTTAAAATATAGAATTTGAGATATACTCGCCATATAAGACTACCCCTCTTCTGACTGTCAAAAACTGAGTCTAGGTCTATGATGTACTTGCATTGAGAAAAAAATCATTTCTGAACATGATAACACAATATTTTAATTACTACCGTAATGATGAAGATCTTATTGTTAAAATTATGAATGAATTATTTAGAGAGATAGAGCCAAGTGGGAGCACTCTTCTGTCTATCTCTCCATATGTCTCTGTCTATCTGTCTTGTCTGCCTCTCATATTTCTCCTCACCACAATTAAGTTTATTATTATAACTCATCATAATTTGTCAACACAAAAAGGTGAACCTGGCTATTTTTCTTTCTCCTACCATCTATTCTGTAGGTATCTTTCAGTCTAACATGCAGCATGCTGACACCTATGTGAGAATCTATTATGGAATGAGAATCTGTATGTGATATCATGATATGGCAATCCAAACAGCCCATCCATTTTTTCCTCTTTCCGCACTTTCTGTCTTTATCCTCTTGCAATGTCACTTAAACAGATTTTAACTTGTCGGGTTTAATTAGTGACCCTGCCAATTTTCAGTACTGTGCAGTGTGCTATGATACAGAGCAGGGTGAATAATATGACCTCAGCTTTTAAAGTTATTTTAAAATGTTGCCTAAGAAATATGGAAAGATAATTCTTTTTGGAGGAAAAGTACATTTTCAATGGTTAAACATAAGAACAAATACAAACAGGCAGAAATAAATGCATCCAGTTTAACATTCAATAATTTCCCTGGCACTTTTTATTGAAATGAACAAGTTCATACATTCAATTTTGCAACCACTAATAATGTTGGTCAAGTAGGTACAAAAATACCTGGGGAAATGATCAAAGTCTTTCTCTCTCCCCCTCTCTCTCCCTCTCTTTCTCTCTTGCTATCTCTTTCTCTCTTTTTTTTGCTTTCTCTCTTTCTCTCCCCCTCTCTCTCCTTCTCTTACTATCTCTTTCTTTCTCTTTATGTCTCCCCTCTCTCCCTCTCTCTTGCCATCTCTTTCTCTCCCTCTCTCTTTCTCTCTCTCCCTCTCTTGCTATCTCTTTCTTTCTTTCCCCCCTCTCTCCCTCTCTCTTTCTCTCTCTCTCCCTCTGTTGCTATCCCCCCTCTCTCTTTCTCTCTCTCCCTCTCTTGCTATCTCTTTCTTTCTTTCCCCCCTCTCTCCCTCTCTCTTTCTCTCTCTCCCTCTGTTGCTATCCCCCTCTCTTTCTCTCTGTCCCTCTCTTGCTAACCCCCTGTCTCCCTCTCTTGCTATCTCTTTCTCTCCCCCCTCTCTCTTTCTCTCTCCCTCTCTTGCTATCTCTTTCTCTCCCCCTCTCTCCATCTCTCTTTCTCTCTCTCCCTCTCTTGCTATCTCTTTCTTTCTCTTTCTGCCCCCCCTCTCCCTCTCTCTCTCTTTCTCTCTCTCCTTCTCTTTCTCCCTCTGTTGCTATCCCCCCTCTCTCTTTCTCTCTGTCCCTCTGTTGCTATCTCTTTCTTTCTTTCTTTCCCCCCTCTCTCTTTCTCTCTCTCCCTCTGTTGCTATCCCCCTCTCTTTCTCTCTGTCCCTCTCTTGCTAACCCCCTGTCTCCCTCTCTTGCTATCTCTTTCTCTCCCCCCTCTCTCTTTCTCTCTCCCTCTCTTGCTATCTCTTTCTCTCCCCCTCTCTCCATCTCTCTTTCTCTCTCTCCCTCTCTTGCTATCTCTTTCTTTCTCTTTCTGCCCCCCCTCTCCCTCTCTCTTTCTCTCTCTCCTTCTCTTTCTCCCTCTGTTGCTATCCCCCCTCTCTCTTTCTCTCTGTCCCTCTGTTGCTAAACCCCCCCTCTTCCTCTCTTGCTATCTCTTTCTCTCCCCCCTCTCTCTTTCTCTCTCCCTCTCTTGCTATCTCTTTCTCTCCCCCTCTCTCCATCTCTCTTTCTCTCTCTCCCTCTCTTGCTATCTCTTTCTTTCTCTTTCTGCCCCCCCTCTCCCTCTCTCTTTCTCTCTCTCCTTCTCTTTCTCCCTCTGTTGCTATCCCCCCTCTCTCTTTCTCTCTGTCCCTCTGTTGCTAACCCCCCTCTCTCCCTCTCTTGCTATCTCTTTCTCTCCCCCCTCTCTCTTTCTCTCTCCCTCTCTTGCTATCTCTTTCTCTCCCCCTCTCTCCATCTCTCTTTCTCTCTCTCCCTCTCTTGCTATCTCTTTCTTTCTCTTTCTGCCCCCCCCTCTCCCTCTCTCTTTCTCTCTCTCCTTCTCTTTCTCCCTCTGTTGCTATCCCCCCTCTCTCTTTCTCTCTGTCCCTCTGTTGCTATCTCTTTCTTTCTTTCCCCCCTCTCTCCCTCTCTCTTTCTCTCTCTCCCTCTGTTGCTATCCCCCTCTCTTTCTCTCTGTCCCTCTCTTGCTAACCCCCTGTCTCCCTCTCTTGCTATCTCTTTCTCTCCCCCCTCTCTCTTTCTCTCTCCCTCTCTTGCTATCTCTTTCTCTCCCCCTCTCTCCATCTCTCTTTCTCTCTCTCCCTCTCTTGCTATCTCTTTCTCTCCCCCCCTCTCTCCCTCTTTTTTTCTCTCAGCAGCAGCAGCAGGGTGATCAGCTGTGAGGCGGAGCTACGGAACCGAGGCACGGATGGCGGCGGCTAGACATATCGCGTGTGGGCGAGCCTGTGCTTTGCGCAGGCTCGCCCAGCTGGGAGGCGGTGTTCTCGCCCCTCCCAGCTGAAACTGAGGTCCGGCCGGGGCGATTCTTCCCCAGCCGGACAGGCACGCTGGTGCTGCCAAAGGCAGCGTGTGGGCGAGCCTGTGCTTTGCGCAGGCTCGCCCAGCTGGGAGGCGGTGTTCTCGCCCCTCCCATCTGAAACTGAGGTCCGTCCGGGGCGATTCTTCCCCGGCCGGACAGGCACGCTGGTGCTGCCAAAGGCAGCGTGTGGGCGAGCCTGTGCTTTGCGCAGGCTCGCCCAGCTGGGAGGCGGTGTTCTCGCCCCTCCCAGCTGAAACTGAGGTCCGGCCGGGGCGATTCTTCCCCAGCCGGACAGGCACGCTGGTGCTGCCAAAGGCAGCGTGTGGGCGAGCCTGTGCTTTGCGCAGGCTCGCCCAGCTGGGAGGCGGTGTTCTCGCCCCTCCCAGCTGAAACTGAGGTCCGGCCGGGGCGATTCTTCCCCAGCCGGACAGGCACGCTGGTGCTGCCAAAGGCAGCGTGTGGGCGAGCCTGTGCTTTGCGCAGGCTCGCCCAGCTGGGAGGCGGTGTTCTCGCCCCTCCCAGCTGAAACTGAGGTCCGGCCGGGGCGATTCTTCCCCGGCCGGACAGGCACGCTGGTGCTGCCAAAGGCAGCGTGTGGGCGAGCCTGTGCTTTGTGCAGGCTCGCCTAGCTGGGAGGCGGTGTTCTCGCCCCTCCCAGCTGAAACTGAGGTCCGGCCGGGGCGATTCTTCCCCGGCCGGACAGGCACGCTTGTGCTGCCAAAGGCAGCATGTGGGCGAGCCTGCGCTTTGCGCAGGCTCGCCCAGCTGGGAGGCGGTGTTCTCGCCCCTCCCAGCCATCGCAAATATCGGCGCCACTGTCCTGTATCCGGCGTATAAGACGACCCCCCACTTTGGAAAAGATTTTCAGGGGTTAAAAAGTTGTCTTATACGCCGGAAAATACGGGTATTTAATCAATGCAGTCCTCGGATTCTCAGTAATATTGGAATTCTCTTCAGCCTAATTAAATGTATTTAACCAAATCAGACTTTCCTATCTTGAATGCCTTCCAGATATGAAGACTTTACCTCCTAGAGTTTTTTAGCATTTGAGGAAAGTTTTATGAATTCTACTATCTACATATCTGGATCATGCTCAGGTTAAGGATGACTGAATCAAACAATTTATCCTTACATGTACAATCCATAGATCCCTGTAAGCTGAGTTATGCGCCAGCTGCAGCTGTCAGCGCGCGGTTTTTTAACCCTGCCTAGGAGCCAATCACCTACCTTTTGCAAAAGCCTACCTTTGTCGATTGGCTCCTGGGCAGGGTTCAAAAACTGAAAGACGCAGCTAAGTGAGCCATGGCTAAGTGCGCGGGGGGGGGGGGCTCGAGCCGTCCCCTTAACGCCGCTTCGCCTCGCCAAGTGTCCTGGGGGGGCTCGAGCCATCCCCTTAACGTCACTTCGCCTCGCCGCGCCGGGTGTCCTTATTTTTTTTTTTTACCTTTAAGGGGTTAAAACCATCAAGTACTGCATTCCTAGAAAGGGGAGAGAACGGGAGGATCAACGAGTATCTTCTGGGCTCTTCCGAGAGTCGCAGCAGCAGCTGGTGGGTGAGTTGAGGACGGGTCGGAGGAGAGGCTGGGAGCAAGAAAGGCTGCTTGATTTCCTCCACAGCGAGGAAGCAGAGAAGCAACCAGAATATATAAAAATACATTGGCGGTCCTATAGTCCAACCCCCTCCTCAAGCATGAGAACTTAGAGCCGGCGAAGGTTTTTCTTATTTTAAATGCTCCGGGGGGGGCTGGCAGGGGGATGGGGAGCGCGCGCGCCCGACATTGAAAATCACCTTCACCTGCCTCCGCTGTGAGAAGAATGGAGAGAGAACGAGAGAGTGAGAGCAACAGACAGAGCAAGATAGAAAGTGAGAATAAGAGAGAGAAAGAGGGGGGAGAGAGAGATAGCAAGAGAGAGAGAACAAGAGAGGGAGAGAGAGAGGGAGAGAGCAAGAAAGAAAGAAAGAGAGAGAGATGAGAGAGGAAAGAAGAGAGAGAGAGGAAGAAAGAGAGAGGACAGAGGAAGGAAGAGAATGAGAGAGAGGAAAAAAGAAAGAGAGAGAGAGATGAGAGAGGAAGAAAGAAAGAGAGAGTGAGTGAGAGAGAGAGGAAGAAAGAGAGAGAGAGATGAGGGAGGAAGGAAGAGAGTGAGAGAGAGTGAGAGAGTGAAAGAAAGAGAGGGAGAGAGGAGAGAGGAAGGAAGAGAGTGAGAGAGAGGAAGAAAACAAGAGAGAGAGAGAAAGAAATGATAGAAAAAAGGGGAGAAAAAAGAGAAATGAGAAAATGATTGAGGCAGAAAATGACAGGAAAGAGAGAGAAACAGAGAGAGAAGTGACTCTTGATTTAAAGCATATGGTAAAAGCACTTAAATAATAACAGGAAAAAAAAACACGTGTCCTCACCTGTTTTTATTAATAGTTTTGCTGGTAGTTTTAGTTTTAATAGTAATGGATTTTGGGTTTTTTTAAAATTACTAGGTTCTTTTAATAAAAAAGAAGGGATTTTTTTCCTTATTTATTTATTTATTTATTTATTTTTACTTCTATGCCGCCCAGTCCCGAAGGGACTGCTGCTCAGACACTATACTTTTCCGCCCACACCGAAAAAAAATTAGAGGGAACACTGGTACAATCTAGCATTTTTATCCCCTATGACATTCTGCTATGCACTTACATATTTGATCAGTCAATTAATATCACTACCCAACTATCCAATTGTAACTCTAGGTACTTAACATGAGGTTAAAGTAGGTTTTAAAAATAATCAAAACAAAATATACTCTATATTGTATTATAATTAGAAAGAATGAAATCAAAGTTCATATCCCAATGAAATAAAAACATATTTGAGCAATATTTTAGTTCTTACTGTATTCATTCTAATTTCAGGATGACCAATATAGTATAGTTCAGAATCTTAAATTAAAAAAAAGATCTAAGGCCTATAAGTATTTGATCTGATTTATTTTTGTAGGTGAAAATCCTTTGGCAGATGACCAAAGTAACCATGATATTAACTCAGTTGCTGGAGTACTGAAGCTCTATTTCCGAGGGTTGGAGAATCCTATTTTTCCTAAGGAAAGATTTAATGATCTTATTTCTTGTGTCAGTAAGTTAAATTTGTTTCTTTTATGTGTTTTGAATGGTCACTTTAATAAATGAAATTATATTATTTGCTCAGACATATCTATTTTACAGCAGCTATAGGTCAGCTTACTGCTATCAGTTATTTATGTGCATCCATTTTAATAAGTGTATTTTTGAATTTACATTCTCTCATCAATAAGAACAAAGTATACTGTATGTTTTATATACATAGCACTCAGCAGATATACATGTCTCCATTGTATAGATATTTAAGTTAGCTTATTAGATATTCCCCTCCCAAATACCATTGGTTTGGTTAATATACTGCATTTTGTTAAAGACAGAGCTTAAGCAAGGAAGCATATTTTTCTCCTTCCAGATATAGACAAAGATCCTATTTGGAGAAATTAACCGTCCACAAAGCCTTTGGAACTTATTCACATAATTAATACCAACATAAAGTCTTACAACAGATTAATATGTCCATTTTGCACTTTTGTATAGTCTATGCAATATTTTTTCAATGTGGTATTCTCCAAATGTTGTTGTAATATAATTCCTATAGTTGCCAAATGCCATATGACCCAACACATCTTAAGTAGTTGCATAGCATATCAGCAGTAGAAAGTAGTTCTATACTCTCAGCAGGCAACCATAACTAATTTTTTTACTTGATGTTACAGGAACAGAAAATCTCTATGAGAGAGCTCTTCACATACATAAACTTTTGCTGACATTGCCCAGATCAGTCCTTATCTTACTAAGATATCTTTTTGCCTTCCTCAATCAGTAAGTAGCTTTAACATTCTATATTTTAAGGAAGTTGTGTGTGACAGAGAGAAAGAATGTAGTGGTGGGGAAACCGGAAAGAGAGAGGGAGGGAGAAAAATAATTTGATTTTAACAAAAACTGTGTGCTATTTTAATTGACAGAAGAGGAATGATTTTCATGCAAACTGGAATTAGCTCTTTAAGTGACAACACCATAGAAATAGTATGGAAAACTTGAAAATAGAAGTTATGATAATACTTTTACATTGGAACATTGTGTTGTTGGGGTTTTTTCAAAGAAAGCTTCACCAATATCTTTACATGTACCTTAATATGGGATAACACTGTTTAAAGTTCTAATTTCTATTATCCTAGAATATGTTGGACACAATGTAAATGTTAAACAAGATTCCTGGTCATTTACTGAGACCTGTATTTAAACACATAATCTCTGATTTTTTCATATTGACCGATAATCCTGATTCCTGTTTAAACTCTTGCAAAATATTTCTTATACCTTTAATCATCTCCATCAGGGTCTGCGTGAGTATAATTGCATCATCTGAAAATAGGTTTAATTTCATTTCTAATTCCCCTATTTTACATCCTACCCACGTATTATCTTGTCTTATTTTATTAGCTAATGTCTCTATTGCTATTACAAGTAACATTGGAGATAAGGGGCATCTCTGCATGGTACCATTTTGAATTTTAATTCTCTGCGCTGTTTGTCCATTCACCCTTATATATGCTTCATTCCACTTATAAATCTCTTTTATAATTCTGCAAAATTTGTCCCCCATATTTAATTCCTTACATAATTTATATAAATAGCTATGGTTAACTTTATCAAAAGCTTTATAGACATCTAATTTCAAAATTCCCAATTTCCTTTTAGTAACAGTAGTATGGTGTTTTATACATTTATTACATTTCTAATTGGTTCACTTATCTTCCTACCCTGTGAAAAAGATTGGGAATCAGTCAGCTGGGCCGTGGAAAATGGCGGCCGCTGTTTAAGATTGATTCATGTTATTTTAAGATCGATCGAAACTACTCTAGCAATTTCATCTTGTGTAATTTCTGCATTCAATATTTGTTTATCTTCTTCACTTACTATTTTCCCAACATTAAGGACTCCTATACAGTGATACCTCAAGATACGAACCCATCGTCTTACGAACAACTCGTGATACGAACCCGGGGTTCAGAAAATTTTTGCCTCTTCTTACGAACTTTTTTCGAGTTACGAACCGGTGTTCGGAGACTGCTGGGAAGCCGCGCGGCTGTTTTAAAAGGTGACAGCCGGGCGGCGGGGCTTCCCAGCACCCCCCCAACCCCGAACCCGGAAGTTCGGCACAAGTTTGGGGTTCAGGGGGGTGCTGGGAAGCCCCCCCAGGCCGGCTGCGACCTTTTAAAAGAGCCGCGCCGCTTCCCATCTGTCTCCTGAAGCCGAACGGCAAAGCCGAACTTCCACGTTCGGCTTCAGGAGACAGATGGGAAGCAGTGCGGCTCTTTTAAAAGGTCGCAGCCGGCCTGGGGGGCTTGCCAGCACCCCCCCGAACCCGGGTTCAGGGTTCGGGAGGTTGCTGGGAAGCCCCCCAGCCCGGCGGTTACCTTTCAAAACAGCCGGGCGGCTTTCCAGCAGCCTCCCGAAGCCGAACAAACCCGAACTTCCGCGTTCGGCGTTCGGAGGCTGCTGGAAAGTCCTACTTCTGCCCCCCAGCCAAAACCCCAAAGCCTGTTTGCTGCCACACGATTTAGCCAGGACAGGAGCGAAGTGACGAGGAGGAATGGGGAGCTGAAACCGGGCTGTTTCAGCTTTCCATCCCTTCACGTCACTTCGCCGCTAAATCGTGTGGCAGCAAACATGCTTTGGGGGTTTGGCTGGGGGGGAGAAGAAGTAGGACCTTCCTAACTCCCTCCCCCCCAGCCAAACCCCCAAAGCATGTTTTCTGCCACAGGATTTAGCGGCGAAGTGACGTGGATGGATGGAAAGCTGAAACCGGGCTGTTTCAGCTTTCCATTCCTTCACGTCCCTTCGCCGCTAAATCTTGTGGCAGCAAACATGCTTTGGGGGTTTGACTGGGGGGGAGAAGAAGTAGGACCTTCCTAACTCCCTCCCCCCCCAGCCAAACCCCCAAAGCATGTTTGCTGCCACAGGATTTAGCGGCGAAGTGACGTGGATGGATGGAAAGCTGAAACCGGGCTGTTTCAGCTTTCCATTCCTTCACGTCCCTTCGCCGCTAAATCCTGTGGCAGCAAACATGCTTTGGGGGTTTGGCTGGGGGGGAGGGAGTTAGGAAGGTCCTACTTCTTCTCCCCCCCAGCCAAACCCCCAAAGCATGTTTGCTGCCACAGGATTTAGCGGCGAAGGGACGTGAAGGAATGGAAAGCTGAAACAGCCCGGTTTCAGCTTTCCATCCATCCACGTCACTTCGCCGCTAAATCCTGTGGCAGAAAACATGCTTTGGGGGTTTGGCTGGGGGGGAGGGAGTTAGGAAGGTCCTACTGCTTCCTCCCCCAGCCAAAAACACAAAGCCAGGCAGCCTCCAGCTGCCAAAGGAGCCTCCTGATTCTCCCCGCTTCTCTGTCCCGCTCATTACCCGTGTCCGGCAGAAGCTGCTGCCCGATTGCTCTTAGCCAGCGGGATGCAAAGTGCTGGGGTGGGGGGGTGTCCTGACAGCCCCCCCACCCCAATGCGAGCGTCGGGGAGTCACCCATGGCCGGCAGAAGATCGCTCTTGCTGACCTGATGCCTCGCGGGGAAGCCGGGCAAGAGCGATCTTCTGCTGGCCATGGGCGACTCCCCGCCGCTCGCCCATGGCCGGCAGAAGATCGCTCTTGCCCGGCTTCCCCGCGAGGCATCAGGTCAGCATTCTGGACGGGCGGGCGGCGGGCGAGGATGGGGGAAGCCTCGCGGGGAAGCCGGGCAAGAGCGATCTTCTGCCGGCCATGGGCGACTCCCCGCTGCTCGCCCATGGCCGGCAGAAGATCGCTCTTGCCCGGCTTCCCCGCGAGGCAGCAGGTCAGCATCCTCGGCGGGCGAGCGGCGGGGAAGCCGGCGGCTGTGGCAGCTGCTGCAAAAGGCTTCCCCGCCTCCTCAAAGCAGCCTCCCAAACCCGAACTTTCGCTGAGAAGCCCCGCCGCCCGGCTGTCACCTTTTAAAACAGCCAGGGGGCTTCTCAGCAGCCTCCCAACGCCGAAGCCCCCAGGCTGTTTTAAAAGGTGACAGCCGGGCGGCAGCGGTTTTTTGCGGGGGTTTTTTGTTGTTGCATGGATTAATTGACTTTACATTGTTTCCTATGGGAAACAATGTTTCGTCTTACGAACCTCCTCCTTGCACCAATTAAGTTCGTATCATGAGGTATTACTGTATTTATCTGCTCCTCCTTATACAAATCCTCATAATATTTTCTCATTATCTTCTCTAGCTGCTGTTTACCATATCTAACCTCTATACTAGGGTCTCTCAATGTTAATGTACATGATTTTTCTTTCCTCTTCTTCAAATATCTTGCCATTTGTTGCATTGATTTTGTCCCCCAGCTCAATATTTTTGTCACATTGTCATTCTCATCTTATTCCATTGGATCTCATCATACACCTTCAATTGTTTCCTTTTCAATTTCAATAGCATATACCATTCCCTACTCTTAGCTAATCTCAACTGCTCTTGTATCAAATCTATTTCCCTTATCTTACTCTCTTTCTCTACCCCACCTCTTTCTGATATCTACTTCCATACATATACATTGTCCCTGCATATAAGCCTTACATACATCCCAAACAATTGTTGAATATCGCCTACATCATTAATTCTAAAATATTCACATAACTCTGTCTGCAGGTTATCTTTATCTTGTTCATTAAAAGTTACGACTGCATTATATCTCCAAATTCTTTGATTACATTCCTGACCTATTTCCAATTCTGGAATGATCTGACAACGAAATACTTTTTATATCTACTTTTTTAACTTGTATAATGCCCACCCTATTCATTAATATATAGTCAATGCAACTAAATGTATGATATCTTGCTGAATAGTAAGTACCTCTATTTGGTATATCTGCATGGAGATCCACCATATTAAGTTTATTTAAATGTAACATCCTGCTATTTCCAATCCCATTTGTTAATTGCATATTAAAATCTTCTGCCAAAAACGTTGTGCCCTCTATAAAGTTATCCAACTTCCTCTTTGTGTTTATTATAAATTGTTTTGTTTTTGCATTAAGGGCATAAATTGCCACCAATGTCAATTTCTTTTGATTTATTTTCCCTTTAACAAACAAGCACTTCACTTCTCTATCTTTCTGAACTCCAACCTCCTCTGAATCACAGTACCTCTACTATTAGGCGTTCCTTGAGATTCATATACCCATTTCCAATTTCTATCATTAACCAATTTATCCCTTCCTCCATGTCTTTTATGCATTTCTGTCAAAATCATAATATCCACCTTATTTTGCTTAGCCATCCTCAATATCCTATAACGTTTCAAATCCGATCCCAAACTATTCACATTTAAACCATTTTAATACATTCATTCATAATATTCAAAAATAACCCTTTCCCCCTCTTATTTTGCTCTTGGTTTACTTATTTTCCCCTTCCTCACCCCAGTCACCCCCTCCAAAGTGCCTCCCTCCTTGTTCCCCCCCCCCCCCACCAAGAACAGGGAGGACAAGAAAAACCCTTGTCCAATCATGAGGCACCTCTGCTGATTATGTTTCTACATTGCTGAGCTCCAATTGCAACCATTTTTTAATATATTTGGGGGAGAACCCTCCCACCCTCCTTTAATTAACCATTGAATGATCCCTTCTTTTTTCCCCCCATCTCCCTCCCAAAGAGAATAAGTATTAATAATAGTTTCCGGAAACATCTTCAAAAAGAGGCAACAGAGTCAGTTTCAAATGTTCACTTCTTTGCTTTCCTCTCGTGCTGGGCTCTTGGTTTTCTCTTCTGCTCCTTTCTAATGGCCTCCACCTGCTCCAGCAACTCCTTCAACTGCTCCTCCCTTTGACTTTCCTCCTTATCTGGGGTACCGCAACCACTGGAATAATCTTCTCCTCCTTCTGCTCCTTGTGGCTCTCCATCTGCTCCGCTTTCTCCGAACTCAATACCAAGTTGGTTCAGTAGTACCTTCCCCACCTCCAATGATCGTGCTTTGAACATCTTATTTTTCTGGAACACCAAAATAGCAGTGGGGAAAGTCCAGGTGAACTTTACTCCACTTTGATATAAATGGCTTGAGATTGGGCGCAAAGCAGCTCTCGCTTTCAAAGTTTCCCAGGAGAGATCTCTGAGGACTCTTATCTCATTTCCATCTTGATTAAGGCCAACACAACTTTTCAAAACGGCATTAAACAGGGTTGCCCATTATCTCCAATGTTATTCGCAATGGCAATAGAAGTGCTAGCCAATAAGATAAGGAAGGAAAAAAACTGGAGAGGATACCAAATTGGAAAATTAGAATTAAAATTAAATCTCTTTGCAGATGCTGCTATTATATTAACTGAGACTCCGATTGAAATGATTAAAAAAATAACGATTATACTACAGGAATTTAAACAACCGTCAGGACTATCAGTTAATATGGAAAAATCAGAGATAATCTGTTTGAATACAGGTCCTAAAGAGCAAATTGAGATTAGAAAGGTATCAGGACTGAAATTAGGGTGTAAAAAAATGAAATACTTGGGAGTATGGCTATTAAAAAATCCAAATAAAATAGTGAAGGTTAATTATAATCTGATATGGAAGAAAATGTTAAAACAGATGAAGAGTTGGAAAGATAAAAAAATTGAGAAGAATGGCAAAGATAAGAGCACTTAAAATGATGATTATCCCAAAAATGATGTATTTATTTCAGATTTTACCAGGCACCTTTTCAGGGGCAAAATTGAAGGAATGGGATAGTAAATTGAATTATTGAATAGAAGAGAATAAAAGACCTAGAATAAGGAAAAATTGTTGATTGCTAATGAAAAAGATGGAGGATGGGGAAGCCCTAGCTTGGAGCTATATAGAGACACGTTTCAAATTGAGAGATTAATGGAGTTGCAGAACAATAAATGGGTTAGATTGGAAAAAGAGATTAATAAAATTAAAAATAGAGAGCTGTTATTCATAAAATGGAATAAAAAGGAAATCGATAAATTAATGGACTCTTTAAAGGGGACTTTAGAAATCTGGTCAAAATGGCAGGGGAAAATGGGAATAAGAAGATCAAAGCTGTCAATGTTGCACATACTAAACAGAGATAATGAAACCAATTTAAATAAAATTATAAAGGAATTGAATGACAAAGGGATAACCAGAATAGAACAGTTATATGAGAAGGATGGAAGAGTCAGTAGAATTCGTTTAGAAAGGTGGTTGGGCCAACAGAGATGGTTGCAGATAAACGCAATAAGTAAATATTTGAATGAAAGGGAGAATAAAGAAGCATTATTAAGAGAAGAAACTCACTTAGAGAAAATATTAAAAGAAAAAAGGGATGATATAAAGGCACAAGCAAGTGATATATACAGAATGTTATCACAGGCGGAAGAGGGTGTGATAGAAGGATTAACCAGATGGTGGCAAAATGAATTACAAATAGACGAAAGAGAGATGAAGGATACAGTTGAAAATATACAGAAAATAAAGAATACAAGAGTTAGAGAAATGAGAAGGAAAATTTTACATAAGTGGTACTATACACCAACACAACTTGCATATTTTCAGAAGAAGGGGAAGGGCACCTGTTGGCATGGATGCCAAGAGAGAGGAGTTTTTATGCATATGTTCTGGGAGTGTTCAGTAGTACAGAAATTTTGGAAAGAAGTGCAAGATGAAATGAACAGAATGTTAAATATTAACTGGACAATCACAATCGTAAAAAAGGGAGATTTAAAAGAATTTAGAGAAATAAAAATAGCAGCATTGGAAAGCGCTCAAGCAGTAATTGTATTGGGTTGGAAAGAAGCAGCAAAATGGACGATACAGAATTGGTATCGGTACATGGTGGACCACATTCACTTTGAAATTATGGAGGTAAGGATGAATATGTACAATGAAAATAAATTGAAGAAACTGATGGATCGATGGGACATGGTGAGAGGTTATATGACAAGTAGTATTTGTGATCTAGCCATAAAGAATAAATTAGAATCACTCTTTGATATGTAAATAAAATGCAGATCCAAGCTTAGAAGAATGTTAAAGATGTTTGTACAGACCCTCCAATTGGTGGTGGGGTATGTATGTTGTTAGGTTGTGGGTGCACCTTCACAGGGCACTGTTTTATGTTGTATGATGTGCAGTCTGTGTGTGTAACATTTAAAAAACCAATTTAAAATTTTTAAAAAAACAACAACCCTGAAATATTGGAACATTGCTATCAAGTCACCCCTAGTCCTTCTTTTCATTACACTTGACATACCAAATTCCAGCAACTGTTCTTTATATGTTTTAGCTTCTAGTCTGCTAATCACCTTTGTTGCTCTTCTTTGCACTCTTTCTAGAGTTTCAACATCTTTTTTACATCATGGTAATCAATGCAGTATTCCAAGTAGGATCTTACCAAGGCATTATAAAGTGATATTAACACTTCATGTGATCTTGATTCTACCCCTCTGTTAATGCAGCCTAGAACTTTGTTGGCTTTTTTGACAGTTGTAGCATACTGCTGGCTTATATTTAAGTGATTGTCCACTAGGACTTTAAGACCCCTCTTACAGTTACTACTGTTGAGCCAGGTACCCCATTTACCGTACCTGTGCATTTGGTTTTTCTTGCCTAAATGTAGAAACTTACTTTTTTACTATTGAATTTTATTTTGTTAAATTAAATACATATCTACAACATGCTGAAAAAGCTTTACAGACTGACCCCCAAAATATTTCAATTCTGGCGGAAATAAAAACTATTAACCACAAAATAAATTTAATAATTCAACAGCAACTTTCCCACAAATTAAAAATGGCGAAACAAGTACACTTTGAATCCGCTAACAAACCAGGTCAATGGTTGGCCCTTAAATTAGCTCATCAAAAAGTAAATAAAAATATCGAGGCTTTATGTGACAACTGTGGACATTTGAAATCTACTAATACCGATAAAAAACAAATAATCCATGACTTTTACGAAGAATTATACAATACAGTAAAAATAGATGATAAATTGATATTAAACTACCTAGAACAAAATGGAAAAATACTAATAAATGATGAACAAAGAGACATGCTAAACAATGCAATTACTATTACAGAACTCAAAACTGCAATTGCAAAGCAAAAAAACAATAAAACTCCCAGTCTCGACGGAATTCCGACTGAATTCTACAAACAACATTTAGATATATTCCAACCTAGACTTCTGGGGGCAGGGCCATGGCATAGCAGTGTTAACGGAGCAGCTGCTATACCTAACCCGAGGTTTCCCATCCTGGATGCCTTTTTAAAGGCATTGTAAACCCTGCAGGGGCAAGCGACAGGAAAGGGCTTATTGTAGGACAGTGCGGGTGAGCGCAGACCCCGCTGTTTTTGGTAGATTCCCCATGACCGGATGGGAAAGAAGCCGGTATTGGACATTACGGCTCAAAGACATGGCGGCCCTTTAAACGATCGAGGGAAGACAACACAAGGGAGACAGTACGTTACCTGTGGAGTTGAGGAAGACAGCTGTTAAAGAGATGGAGATAAGATCTATTTTAAGAGGCTCCCAAACAGACAGCGGCGAGTATAGCTCCGGATAAGACGGAGATGGTGGCGCTGTGAGAGAGAAGGACAGAGCGAAGAGAGCAGAAATAGCGAACTTGCAAAATTCTGTCTCATTGGTCTGAGTGAGAGGCGACCCGGATTTTAAGTGAATTCATTTAGCTGTCTTTTTCTTTGCCTCCAGACCCAGATTCCTTTTGGAGAATAGGTAAATTCCTAACCTGTGCTAGAACGCTTACTGATTTATTGATTCATCGACATTGATTGACTTTTTAACTCATTGGCCTAATCGGAGAAACTTGCTTGACTCAGATCTATTTGATACCAAGTTAATTTTACTTTACTTTTGCTTTTTCTAACAACGTCACAAAAGGACGAGGGAGATTAAAAAGTCGGATTAACTGCTTCCAACATAGAAATTTCTTCTTAATTTTGAACAATAGTTAAAAACTCTTTATAACTTAGAATATTATCATACAGCTTGGATTTTACTGGATTTTACTTGCCAAGATTTGGAACGGACTACAAATGAATGCCCTGATTTGAGTGTTATACAGAAGACAATTCAAAAGACTGCAGTTGTGAGAATGTCAACGTAAGAGACTAAACAACTTCCTGGATCAATTTACCAGAGCTGCTAGATTTATAGGAATCTTTTTCTTTTTTCTCTCTCTCTGCTAGGACTTTTTTTCCCCATTACTGTTTACAACACGTACAGTGATAGCTCGTCTTACGAACTTAATTGGTTGCGGGAGGAGGTTCATAAGGCGAAAAGTTTGTAAGATGAAACAATGTTTCCCATAGGAAACAATGTAAAACCAATTAATGCATGCAAGCAAAAAAAAATCACAAAAACTGCGCTCTGCTGGGTTCCGCTGCCCGGCTGTCACCTTTTGAAGCAGTCGGGCGCTTCTCAATGTTCTCCTGAATGCCGAACCCAAAAAATTTGGGTTCGGGTTTGGGTTCGGGAGGCCGCCGAGAAGTGCCACCGCCCAGCTGTCACCTTTGCAGAAGAGCCACGGAGCTGTCAGCCGGTCGGGAGGCTCAAACGGAGGTGGGGAATCCCAATAGGGAATTCCATGGGTGGAGCTTTGACATCACGGAGACGTCCTTCCTGGGTGGCTGAAACATGGATGTAGTATAATTAATATTACTAATTTCCAGACAGTCAACAGTGTTATTTGATGAAAGTGTGGAATAACAGTTTTAGAGTAGTAAACATGTCACAAACTTACATGAAGATCCTCAAGAAACAAGTCCCAACCACCCTGCTCTCAATAGGACCCAAACAATAAACAGAAATGACATCAATGGAAAAACAAGAACAAGGTCCATCCCTCCAATCTATTCAAACTTCACTAGATTTAATCCAGGAATTCGTGAAACAGACACAGGAAACAATGCACAAAACTCAGGAAACTATGATCCAAACCCAAGATCAAACAAACAGGAACTTTGAGTCAATGAACGGAAATATGGAAGAGATTAAAGCTCAAATGAAAAATATATAGGAAGCCATCGACAACCACGACCATAAAATCAAAACAATGGAGGAGGCTATAGAGAGGACGTAGTCAAAGATTGAAGGAGCAGAAGGGAGACTAAGGGCAGCCAATAGAGAGCTTCTATCTCCATTTCCAGAACATCCCAGAATCTAATAATGAAGATCTCTTCAAAAAAATGATTGAGATACTAATGTCACTCTTAGAAATTGATGAAGAAGGACTTAGAAACCCCATTGATGAAGTTTACAGGGTCCAAACAAATTATGCCAGACACTCTAAGCTCCCAAGGAAGGTACATATTAGATTTACAAAGAAAGTGGTTCGGGACGAAATTTATAAAAGCACTAGAGGCGAACCCTTAATGTACGCAGGAAAAGAGATAATCATATTAAAACAAATTCCAAAAAGGATAAGAGAAAGAAGATGAGACTTTCAATTCTTAACCAATAAATTGATCAGACAAGGGATTACATTTAGATGGTTAATCCCAGAAGTATTGTTAATCATGTGAAAAGACAGGAGAATTAAAATCGATTCCTACGAAAAAGCGGACAGATTCATCGAAGAAAACTTAGAGAGAAATAGAGAGAGCAGCCCGGAGATTGAATCCAGAAGTCAGGAAGACAAAGACAAAGAAACAGAAGAAAAAAGTACCAGTCAAGACTTAAGGGGGGAAAGAGAGAAAATAGTCACCTGAGCAACGGCCAGGAAGCAGGAGTATGGCAAAACCAGTAAAAATATTTTCGGTAAATATCAATGGATTAAACTCTATAATTAAAAGGAAACAAACAATGAAAAAAACTACAAAGAGAAAATGCAGACTTAATTTGTTTACAGGAACCCCATATCAAAAAATCAGAAAAAAAACTACTAGAAGATCCCAAACTTGGCAAATTATTTGTAGCCTCAGCTGAACATTAAAAAAGAGGTATAGCAGTGTATGTAAAAGAATGGCTCAACCCCAAACATATATATTCAGATGATGAAGGTAGAATCCTAATCCTTGAAATCTCAATAGATTATAAAAAAAATTCAATCATTGTAATTTATGCACCTAATATTAACCAAAAAGAATTTTATAAAAAAACTATATGAACAAATTAATATGATACAAATCCCGAATATATGCCTGTTAGGCGATTTCAATGCCATTGTAGATCCGAATATTGATTATAAAAGAGAGAAAAAAAGAAATAAAGTTAACAATAGAAATCAATTACCCTCTATATTCTATTATTTATTTATTAATCAGATTTGTATGCCGCCCCTCTCCGCAGACTGATGGTAGAGGAATACAGACTTAAAGACATTTGGAGGGAGAGAAACAAACTTGAAAAACAATTCACCTACTTTTCACCACCCCACCAATCATGGTCCAGACTGGATATGTTATGGACCAATAGTGAGATTGAAAACAAGGTAGAAAAAATTAACATTGGAACGAACATTTGGGCAGATCATCATCCAATAATACTAACACTAAAAACAGCCAAAAAAGGAAATAAGCGGTGGACAATTTACGCCAATATAATGAAGGATAAAGAATATATAAAATTTATGGGAAAAGAACTAACTCTCTTTTTAAAAGATAATTGGAACAAAGATACCACATTACAGAACTTCTGGGACACTGCTAAGGCCTATATTAGGGGCTTAACAATCTCATATGTAAGTAAGAAAAATAGAAATAAAAACCAAAAATTACAAGAAGTACAAGAACAAATGTAAAAAGTAGAAATTAAATTACAAAACGACCCACAGAACGATTGCCTTGGTGAAGAAAAAGATAACCTTAAACACAGAATTAACCTGATTATACAAGAGGACATAGCTGTACAAATAAAAAGGGTAAAACAAAACCATTTTGAACAAGTAAACAAAATAGGTAAGTGGCTGGCTTACAAATTTAAAAAAGAGAAGGAGAATAAATACATCCAACAATTAGAAGATGAGAAGGGAGAAGCACAATTTACATTAATAGAGAAAAAAAAGATTGCTATGGAATTTTATCAGACACTATACCAGAAAGAAGAAACAAATGAAACTACTTAAACGTAACTACTTAAATGAATGCAATCCAGAAGAGATGACTGAGTTAAACAGAGAATTATTGGATAAAACTATAACTAAGGAGGAATTAGAAGTAGCCGTCCAAAACCAAAAGAACAATAAAACCCCTGGACCCGACAGGATCCCCACTGAATGTTATAAAGCATTAGGAAATGTCCTTAACAACCTGATGTTAAAAACATATAACGAAGTACTAACTCTAGGCAAAATACCTAATTCTTGGACTGACTCTTTGATAACTCTAATTCCCAAAGAAAAAAAGGAAAAGGAAAAAATAGCTAAATATAGACCCATCGCATTACTAAACACCAATTATAAAATTTTCTCTACTATAATAGCTAACAGACTTAAACCGGTTCTAAACAAATGGATACATGCAGATCAGAATGGTTTCCTTCCAGATAGACATATTCAAAATAACACTAGAATAATTCTAGATGCGTTAGAACAGCAGTCCCCAAACTACGGCCCGCGGGCCGGATGCGGCCCGCTGAGGCCATTTGCCCAGCCCGCAGCAGCGTACGAGATTTTACAATCTATATACTAAGTTCCCGAATCTCCCCTCCACTCTGCTGCTGAGCGTCTGGCGGCGGCAAGGAAGAGGAGGAAAGCCAGGGGGCGGGGAGGAAAGCACCCTATGGCAGAGCAGCAACAGTTCCTCTCCCTAAAGGCGAGAAAGAAATTGGCCAATTGCTTTCCTCCCCGCCCCCTGGCTTTCCGCCTCCTCCAGACACTCAGCTGCAGACCATCTTGGTCCCTCCAGTGCCGCTTTTTTGCTTTTTTGTTTTGCACCGGAGAGGTTTGCGCGCGTTTGGGCACTTTTGCGTTGGGGGGGTCTGCTGTGGAGAGGGGGAGAGAGAGAGAGAAAGAGGGAGAGATAGAAAGGGAGTGAGAGAGAGAAATAAAGCAAGAAAGAGAGGGGCAGAGACAGCGGGAGAGTACTGCTATTTTGCTTCTTCACTGCCCCACGGGGAGCCTGGAAGCCCTGCAAGAGCGTCTGGAGGGGACAGTAAACAAGCCATCAGGACCCCCGTGCACTAACTTGTTAACGGCCGGATCGCGGGGAGGGGAGCTTTTCCCCGGCCAGGCGACGGCGAGGCCTTCTCGATGCTTGCCCGCCGCCCAGGCCCCGCGCTTGGAGCCAGGGGCGACAGGCCTAACCTCGGCTTACTTGGCCCCGGTGCGGCCAAAGTGCGGGGAGAAGTAGGCGGCAGCAGTGGCTTCAGGCCCGCCTCCAAGCTGAGCTTCCTTTGGCTTCCTTCGAGGCAAAGTTGCAAAGCTCACCTGCCGCCTCGGAGGAAGCCAAAGAAAGCTCAGCTCAACGAGGACCGGCTGTTGGTCTCTTGAAACTGCCGCCGCCGCCCACTGCAGAGATCCCTCAAGAGCCGGTCTTTCTCGGTGCTGAATAGTTGCAGCTTCTGAGGCTGCCTCCGCCTCCAGGCGAAGGGATCTCCTCGGTGGGCGGCATCGGAGGCTGCAGCAACGCAGCTCCGAAAAGGACCGGCTGTTGGTCCCTTGAAGCTGCCGCCACCGCCGCCACCCACTGCGGAGATCTCTTCGCCCGAATGGAGGCGGCAGCGGCGGCAGCTTCAAGGGACCAACAGCTGGTCCTTTTCGGAGCTGCTTTGCTGCAGCCTCCGATGCCGCCCACCGAGGAGATCCCTTCGCCTGGAGGCGGAGGCAGCCTCAGAGGCTGCAACTATTCAGCGCCAAGAAAGACCGGCTCTTGAGGGATCTCTGCAGTGGGCGGCGGCGGCAGCTTCAAGAGACCAACAGCCGGTCCTCATTGAGCTGAGCTTCCTTTGGCTTCCTTCGAGGCGGCAGGTGAGCTTTGCAGTTTTGCCTCGAAGAAAGCCAAAGGAAGCTCAGCTTGGGGGCGGGCCTGAAGCCACCGCCACCGCCTACTCTGCCCCGCACTTAGTCTGCACCGGGCAGCTCTGGCGGGCGCGGGGCAGCAGGGCAAGCCGCGAAGGTGGCGCAGCCAAACGTGGGTCGAGCGGGAGGGCACTGAGCAGTTGCGTGGGGTGGCGGTGGGGCGGTTGGCTGCAAGGCACTGGCGCCGGCGGCAGCTTGATGTGTTGCAGGACGCCGCACATTGCTGGCGCTGCGCTGGGCATGGGGCTGGCACCTCTGTCCCGGCCCAGCCAGTGGGCCAGTGCCAGTCCGTGCCCATGCCCAGTGCAGCGCCAGCAATGTACTGCGACCCGACATCGGTGCCACCGTCTTGGAGCTTCTGCTTGCAGCTGACTGCCCCACGGCGTGTTGCAGGGCAGGAAAAAAAAGAAGAGAGGAAGGAAGATAGAAGAAAAGGAGAGAGAGAGAAAGAAAGAAAGCAAGAGAGAGAGGGAGAGAAAACAAGTGAGAGGGGGAGGGAATGTGAGAGAGAAAAAGAAAAATGAGAAAATGATGGAGGGAAAGAACGAGGGAGAGGGAAACAAAACAAATGAGAAAGAAGGAAAATAAGGGAGAGGGAAAGAAGAAGAAATGGAGGGAAAAGGAAGGAAGGAAAGGAAGAAGGAAGGAAGGAAGGAAGAAGAAATGGAGGGAACAAGGAAGGAAGGAAGAATGAAATGAATGGAGGGGCGGAGGAAGGAAGGACTTTTGGGGGGGGATGTAATTTTTTTTAAATTTTTCTCTCAACATACATTCAAACAATACAATGTACCATCTAATTTTCCCTGAATAAAATGCAGTATTTTGTCAGTAACTAATATCAATCATCAAAAAAGGTGCAAATTTTTTTTTCTAATGTTGTCATCCAGGTACATACTTTTCTTTTAATTAAATTCCCTCCTTAATGTTCCTTCAAAAAGTACAACACCAATTATATTTCTAACTTATTAACCATTATGCCAAAGTGCTTCCTTCTTTCTTTATATATTTTTCTATAAATATTTTTATACATTTTTCTATAAACCAAGAAAACCTTGTATAGCCAATCAGATGTTAACAAAAGAAAATTAAAAACAAAACATAAACATGTATGAATTTCAGACTTCTCCCCCCCCTCTAAATAGTACATTCCCATTTTGTTTTTTTACGTTAAAACAAGGTATGTGCAGTGTGCATAGGGATTTGTTCATAGTTTTTTTTATAGTCCGGCCCTCCAACAGTCTGAGGGACAGTGAACTGGCCCCCTGTGTAAAAAGTTTGGGGACCCCTGCCTTAGAATATTATGAAATACACCCCGAAAAAGCCATGGCAATAATATTTGTAGACGCACAAAAAGCATTTGACAACCTAAATTGGGAATTTTTACTTGAATTATTAGATAAGATGAAATTTGGACCAAATTTTATTACAGCAATTAAAACAATATATTCACAACAAACAGCCAAAATAATAATTAATGGAGACACTACGAATAGCTTCCAAATATTTAAGGGAGTTTGTCAGGGATGTCCCCTATCACCCTTGCTTTTTATCTTATGCATCAAAATTTTATTAAGACAAATTCGCAACAACAAAGAGATAACAGGTCTTAAGTCCAAGGGACAAGAATTCAAATTACAAGCCTTCGCAGATGATATAGCCTTTATTGTCGAAAATCCGGTTCAAGTGGGCCTAAAACTGATGGATGAAAACAGATATGGAGTTTTAGCAGGGTTTAGAATTAATAAATCCAAAACCAAAATTATTACTAAAAACATGATAATGAATGACAAGGAACACCTAGCCAGAGACCTAGATTTGGAAATTATGGAAAGAATTAAATACTTAGGAATAAATCTCCTAAATGCATTACCATAAAAGTAGATAATTGTGACTTATTAATGAATAAAACAAAACTACAACTAGAGAGCTGGGCTAAACTCCCAATTTCATTATTAGGAAGAATAGCGGCAGTCAAAATGTCCATACTACCTAAATTTCTATATCTTTTTCAAACAATTCCAATCAAATTAGATGGAACTTTCTTTAAAAATTTAGAAAAATTAATATCCAAATTCATATGGGAAGGCAAAAAACCAAGAATTAGACTTAAATGGATGCAAGACAGCAAAAAGCAAGGAGGACTGGGCTTACCCGACTTCAGAACGTACTACCAAGTGGCAGTTCTAGTGTGGATCAAAGAATGGGTCCAACTCAAGAACACAAGATTTTTAGCTTTAGAAGGTCACGACATCCAAACAGGTTGGCACAGTTTTATTTGGGATAATAAGTCCATTACACATTCATACTTTAAACATCATTTGATTAGAAGATCGCTCCTAGACACTTGGAATATAATTAAGAAACAACACTATACTAAATTACCGTTATGGTTCTCAAGTATGGAGGCCATAACCTTTCCAAATACAATAAGTTTAGAGGAAATGGTAAAATATTCACAAGTGCTAGATAGAAATATGAATTTGAAATAATTAACACAGTTAAACGAAGAAGGAATTAAAATAGATTGGTGGCCCTATAGTCAAATAAAATCTAGATTACGGATCGATAAAGAAAAATACGGAATTCAGAAATGTGACTCGCCACTTGACAAAATCCTATTGGGCCCGAATAAAAAAGCAATTACTAATATATACAAACTATTGCTGAACATAAAAATTTAGAAGAAATTGTCAAAGGTAATATGATAGCTTGGGCTAAGAATATTGGACACTCCATCCATCTGGATCAATGGGAAAAAATGTGGCACACAAATTATAAAATGACCAGGTCCACCTCTTATAAAGAAAATGCAATAAAAATGTTTTATAGGTAGCATATGCCCCCAGCCAGGCTGGCCAAGATGTACACTAATCTCAAACCTAATTGCTGAAAATGTGGGGGAAAACATGGATCCTACTTCCATATGTGATGGACATGCCCACGAGTCAAGAAAATTTGGCACAAGTTAAAAAAATGGATAAAAGAAATAATTAATATCAAATTAGAAATGAAACTGGAAATATTTTTACTTGGTATTATCAATAAAAACATGAAAAAAGAACAATATTATTTGACTTAACACTTAATAACAGCAACAAGAATAGCTATAGCGCAGTTTTGGAAAAATGAATCACTGCCTAACGATCGAAATCTGATTTTAAAAATGCTAGACTGTGCAGAAGCTAACAAATTAACACTAGAGATAAAAGAGCAGGAAAACACAAAATACTACCAGATGTGGAAAGATTTTTATACATGGCTGAACCAAAAGTGCTGCATGATAAGAAAACAAATTAAGTTAAAACTGGTCTAAGTGTAACTTTATCTCTACTTGACATCATAGTTCCCTCTAAGCTGAGCAGTGAGCAATCGCTCACTTAAAAATCATAATCAACTCAGAGTTTTCCAAACCTGCCCAGAAGCCGAGAGGGAAAGAGTGAGAGGGAAGGAGAGAGAGAGGAAGAGAGGAAGAGAGAGAAACAGGTAGAAGAAAGAGAGGAAGGAAAAGAGAAAGAAAAAGAATGGGAGTAAGGAAGAGAGAAAGAAAATCAAAATCTAGTTTGAAACTAGCTCAACTATTTAAGTGGCATTTTGATATTGATAGAGTTGTTTGTTTGTTTGTTTATTTATTTATTTATTTATTTATTTATTTATTATTTCTGTGCCGCCCAGTCCCAAAGGGACTGCGGCTCAGACACTATACTTTTCCGCCCACCCCCCAAAAAAATTAGAGGGATCACTGCTTGACATGTCTTTATAATTATAGATTAAGAGTTTATAATTACTTAAAATTGACTATACATCACTGACAAATCACAGGTAACATCACCATAAAAGAGTATTAAAGGAGGCTGCTGGAGAGACAGCTGAGGGGGGAGGGGATGTGTATTGTACGTCTGTTTTTCTGTATATATTTTGTGTGTATATGTCATTTACATGTAATTTTTAAAAAAAAAAAATAGATATATTCCAACCTATAATGCTAGATATATATAATGATGCACTCTTACATGCTAAACTTCCTAATTCCTGGTCAGAAGCCTATATAACATTGATTGTTTTTCTGTATATATTTTGTGTGTATATGTCATTTACATGTAAATTTTTTTTTAAAAAAAATAGATATATTCCAACCTATAATGCTAGATATATATAATGATGCACTCTTACATGCTAAACTTCCTAATTCCTGGTCAGAAGCCTATATAACATTGATTCCAAAAGACAACAAGAAAATTATAGACCCATATCATTACTTAATACCGTTTATAAAAATTTTACTTCAGTAATTGCAGACCGCTTAAAGAAAATCTAAAATACCATTATCCACTCAGATCAAAGCGGATTTTCGCCCTCAAGAAATATAGCAACTGACACAAGAATAATATTAAACACCATTGAATACTATGATAAACATTCTAACAAACCAGTAGCCCTAATATTTATGGATCTAAGGAAAGCATTTGATAGTTTGCAATGGCAATATTTCATTACTCAAATTGATTATATGGACTTTGGTGAAAATTTCCTTAACTTAATTAAAGCTATTTACTCCCAACAATTTGCTAAAATTCTTTTTAATAATGATATCACTGAAAAAAATACGAATAATAAAAGGAGTACGTCAAGGATGTCCACTAGCCCCTCTGATTTTTATTTTGGCTACAGAAACACTCTTGAACAATATAAGAAATAATGATCAAATCCATGGTATTAATATCAAAAGAGAACAATTTAAACTGCAAGCTTTTGCACACGATGTTGTTTTTATTGTACAAGACCCAATAGAAACTGCGCTGATCCTATTAAACGAAATATACAAATTTGGAGAAGTAACTGGTTTAAAAATCAACAAGAGAAAGACCTAGATACTAACTAAAAACATGACCCCAAAACAAATCACACTTTTGGAAGATCTGATTAATATAAAAATAGTCAAAAAATTAAATACTTGGGTGCAGTGTTCCCTCTAATTTTTTTACGGTGTGGGCGGAAAAGTATAGTGTCTGAGCGGCAGTCCCTTCGGGACTGGGCGGCATAGAAGTCTAGATAGATAGATAGATAGATAGATAGATAGATAGATAGATAGATAGATAGATAGATAGATAGATAAAATGTGGGTGCACACTATCACGCGTACGCGAGTTCTGACATCCATAATTCGCTCCCCATCCTTTCTCTCTCCTCCTTCCTCTCTCATCGCTTTCCTTTCTCTCCCTCCCTCTTTCTCTCTATCCTTTCTATCTCTCACTCTCTTTTTCCCTCCGTCATTCCCTCTTTTTCTCCCTCCCTTTCTCTCCCTCTCTCTTTCTCTCTATCCTTTCTATCTCTCACTCTTTCTTTGTTTCTCTTCCTCCTTCATTCCCTCTTCTCTCCCTCCTTTTCTCTCTCTTTGCTTTCTCTCCCTCCCTCTTTCTCTCTATCCTTTATATATCTCTTTCTTTTTTCTCCCTCCTTCATTCCCTCTTTCTCTTTCCCTCCCTCCTTTTCTCTCCCTCCCTCTTTCTCTCTAGCCTTTATATCTGTCACTCTTTCTTTGTTTCTCTTCCTCCTTCATTCCCTCCTTCTTCCTCCTTTTCTCTCTCTTTCCTTTCTCTCCCTCCCTCTTTCTCTCTATCCCTTATATATCTCTTTCTCTCCCTCCTTCATTCCCTCCTTCTCTTTCCCTCCCTCCTTTTCCCTCCCTCCCTCTTTCTCTCTAGCCTTTATATCTGTCACTTTCTTTGTTTCTCTTCCTCCTTCATTCCCTCCTTCTCTTCCTCCTTTTCTCTCTCTTTCCTTTCTCTCCCTCCCTCTTTCTCTCTATCCCTTATATATCTCTTTCTTTCTTTCCCTCCTTCATTCCCTCTTTCTCTTTCCCTCCCTCCCTTTCTCTCCCTCCCTCTTTCTCTCTATCCTTTATATCTCTCACACTCTTTGTTTCTCTTCCCCCTTCGTTCCCTCTTTCTCTCCCTCCTTTTCTCTCTCTTTCCTTTCTCTCCCTCCCTCATTCTCTCTAACCACACTCTGGTAAAAGCAAAAGTACTTTATAGCTGGAAAAAATAAACACAGAGGAAAACCTGTTCTTCCCAACAGACAGGCTATAATACTTTACAGCAGAGTCCTGATGTCCAGACAATACAGCAAGCTTCTTGCTGGCACACCCACCCCAAGGTTTCAGTAGTCAAAGGCACAAACCAGGATTCCAAGACGCCAAAGTTCACAGCTAGGTCCCAAGACTCTCAAAGATAAAACTCCACAAGCCAGGAAGGGTGGGTCTGCCTTTTAGCCTTTCCAAAGAGCACCAAACCCAAACCCAGCTGTTGCCTCTTTAATGCTGAAAGTACCTAGCCAATTGGTCCCTTCGCTGTGTAGCTCTTCTCTGTCGCAGATCAATTATGGCTTGTGCATTTTCCTCTAAGGAATCCAGGCTGCTTGCTGGGGAGAGCTCCCTCTGGGGGGACTCTGGCTGTCCTCCCTCTTCTTCAGCCTGGGATTCCTCTTCCTCGTCTGCCTGCACCTCCTGTTCCTCATCCTCTCCCTCTGAGCTGGAAACTGACAGAAGATCAGCCGTTCCCTGAGGGGCCTCAGACGGAACCACAACAATATATATATATATATATATATATATATATATATATATATATATATATATATATATGTAGATTGTTCTGAGTTCGGGTTTTGCCCTGTGTAATATTTTGCATGTTTATGCGACGTTTCGGTGAAATCACATCCACCATCATCAGACTGAAGTTTCCAAGCTTCGTGCTGTTGTAAAATGGGTGCACACTATCACGCGTACGTGTTCCATTTTACAACAGCACGAAGCTTGGAAACTTCAGCCTGATGATGGTGGATGTGATTTCACCGAAACGTCGCATAAACATGCAAAATATTACACAGGGCAAAACCCGAACTCAGAACAATCTACATACATATACCCGTGAAAATTTACGAAAACAAATATATATATATATATATATATATGTCACATGTTTAAGCTGAATTTGAAAATTAAGGGAGACTAGGATAGATCTATTTCGGCCTTATTTTGGCCTCATCAGCTAGCCATACCCACTGGGACTTGAACCTGCAACCTTTGCCTTGTAAGGCAGAGAATTATCCTCTAGGCTACAGTATCCAATCCCTTCAGCTCTGTACCAGGGAAGGGTTACATTTTGTGTTGAATCACCCTGGTATATTGAAGGAACATCACAGCTCCTTTTTTGCCTCTCGGCCCAACCCAGGGCCAGATATATATATCTTTCTTTGTCTCCCTCCTTCATTCCCTCTTTCTCTTTCCCTCCCTCCCTTTCTCTCCCTCCCTCTTTCTCTCTATCCTTTCTATCTCTCACTCTTTCTTTGTTTCTATTCCTCCTCATTCCCTCTTTCTCTCCTTCCTTTTCTCTCTCTTTCCTTTCTCTTCCTCCCTCTTTCTCTCCTGAGGCTGCCTGTGCCTGCCCTGCCCGGACGGACCGCGTTCGGCATCGGCGCCCCCACACACAGACAGCAAGAAGCTTGGCGGTGGGGTGCGCTGCTAGGCCGCTTGGCTTTTGGCAGCCCCTGGTCAGTGCCCCCCCCCACGGATGGACATTGTCAGTCCGGCGGATCCGCCCCCCTGCCCCCACAGATGGACATAGGGCTGGTGGGGCCAGTGGATCCGCCCCCCCAGCCCACACCCCCACAGATGGACATCAGGCTGGTGGGGCCAGTGGATCTGCCCCACCCAGCCCACCCAGCCCACAGACGGACATCGGGCTGGCAGCGGGGCCGGTGGATCCGCCCCCCCAGCCCACACCCCCATGGATGGACATCGGGCTGGCGGGGCCGGCGGATCCACCCCCCGCAGATGGACATCGGGCTGGCGGGGCCGGCGGATCCACCCCCCCAGCCCACCCCCCTGCAGACGGACATCGGATCCGCAAACCCCCCCCATGGTAAGGGACTTACCCATCCTAGCCGGAAGGTGAAAGGGTTAAAGGGGCTGGAAGGAAAGCGGGCCACCAATTGGCCCGTTTCTTTCCCACCTTTCCCCCTTTACTGTGCACTGTAGCGCAGGAGTTTAAAATCTCGGCAACAGTTTGCCAATTCTAGTGCAGAGGTCGGTCCTTTGCGCTAGAATTGCAATCTTCAGGGCTGAGCTTTTAAATCTCCCGCGCTCCAGCACACAACTCAGCTTAGAGGGAACTATGCTTGGGTGTATGGATGGTCCAAATTGAAACTTTCCTTGATGGGGAAAATATTTACTATTAAATTCAATATTTTACCAAGACTCTTATACGTTTTCCAAGTTGCACCAACAAATTTGAACAAAACTTCTTTGAAACCTTACACAAGGAAATCCGGAAATTTATATGGTCCAAAAAAAAGGGCCAGAATTAAATTAAAAAATCTTCAAGATCATAGAACTTGAGGTGGCCTTGGTCTTCCCAATTTCCATTTATATCACCAAGCAGCGATCCTAATGTTAAGAGACTGGGTGACTCTTAATAACACAAGATTGCTAACTCTTGAAGGCTTTGATCTTCAATCCAGATGGCATTCTTTTTTAATGATGGACCCCCACAAAATACCTAATTACTTTAAGTACCACTATTTACGAAAAACTTTAATAACAACTTGGCAACTTATAAAAAGAAATCATTACAACTCTGTACCGAAATGGATATCTCCGAACGAATCAATTATTTACCCTAATCTTTTTTCCCCTTCTAAATTACTAACATACCAACAGCTACTCGATGAAAACAATATTTTGCTAACAAGACAAACAACAACTACAAGATATAGGGTTAAACTTGGACTGGTTAACTTATTTACAAATAAATTCCAAATATAATGAACACAAAAAAAGACTTGGTTTCCAAAAAAATAATACAATAGACTTAATTTTCTTCGGCCCAAGTGCAAAAATGATCTCTAAATTATACAATTATTTATTAATGCACGACAATTTCGAAGAACAAGTCAAAGGTTACATGATCACCTGGGCCCAGAATTTTGGTTATATGATTAACCTTATAGAATGGGGAAAAACATGGACCACAAACTATAAGATGACATTAGCAATGTCTTATAAAGAAAACCAACTGAAAATGTTCTATCGATGGCACCTCCCTCCAGCTAGGTTATCTAGAATGTTTTTCCGAATTTATCCCCCAAATGCTAGAAATGTAAAACAAAGCCAGGAACCTATTACCACTTATGGTGGACCTGCACCTATGCTAAAAAATTCTGGAAGGATATTAAAATTCTAATAGACCAAGTCATATTGATCAATGTAGATAGATAGATAGATAGATAGATAGATAGATAGATAGATAGATAGATAGATAGATAGATAGATAGATAGATAGATAGATTTTTATTGGCCAAGTGTGATTGGACACACAAGGAATTTGTCTTGGTGCATATGCTCTCAGCGTACATAAAATAAAATATACATTTGTCAAGAATCATGTGGTACGACACTTAATGATTGTCATAGGGGTCAAATAAGCAATGAAGAAGCAATATTAATAAAAATCTTAGGATATAAGGAACAAGTTACAGTCATACAGTCAACATGGGAGGAAATGGGTGATAGGAATGATGAGAAAAAAAGTAGAATAGAAGTGCAGATTTAGTAGAAAGTCTGACAGTGTTGAGGAAATTATTTGTTTAGTAGAGTGATGGCGTTCGGGAAAAAACTGTTCTTGTTTCTAGTTGTCTTGCTGTGCAGTGCTCTGTAGCGACGTTTTGAGGGTAGGAGTTGAAACAATTTGTGTCCAGGATGTGAGGGGTCAGTAAATATTTTCCCCGCCCTCTTTTTGACTCATGCAGTATACAGATCCTCAATGGAAGGCAGGTTGGCAGCAATTGTTTTTTCTGCAGTTCTGATTATCCTCTGAAGTCTGTGTCGGTTTTGTTGGGTTGCAGCACCAAACCAGACGGTTATAGAGATTAGATTAGATTAGATTTATTGGATTTATATGCCGCCCCTCTCCGCAAACTCGGGGCGGCTCACAACAATAATAAAAACAATACATAATAACAAATCCAATGCCCACCAATCTAATTACAGTTTAAAATTAATAAATTCATAAAACAATCCCAATGTATATAAAAACAGACACACAGTCAATCAATCAATGGCAAAACAACATGGGCAGGGGGAGATGTTTAGTTCCCCCATGCCTGACGGCAGAGGTGGGTCTTAAGGAGTTTACGAAAGGCAGGGAGGGTGGGGGCAATCCTAATCTCAGGGGGGAGCTGGTTCCAGAGGGTCGGGGCCCCCACAGAGAAGGCTCTTCCCCTGGGTCCCGCCAGATGGCATTGTTTGGTTGAGGGGCCCGGAGAAGGCCGACTCTGTGGGACCTAACCGGTCGCTGGGATTCGTGCGGCAGGAGGCGGTCCCGAAGATATTCTGGTCCGGTGCCATGAAGGGCTTTGTAGGTCATAACCAACACTTTGAATTGTGACCGGAAACTGATCGGCAACCAATGCAGACTGCGGAGTGTTGGAGTGATATGTGCATACTTAGAGACGCCCATAATTGCTCTAGCAGCTGCATTCTGCACGATCTTAAGTTTCCGAACACTTTTCAAAGGTAGCCCCATGTAGAGAGCGTTACAGTAGTCGAGCCTCGAGGTGATGAGGGCATGAGTGACTGTGAGCAATAACTCCCGGTCCAAATAGGGCCGCAACTGGCGCACCAGGCGAACCTGGGCAAACGCCCCCCTCGCCACAGCTGAAAGGTGTTTCTCTAATGTGAGCTGTGGATCGAAGAGGACGCCCAAGTTGCAGACCCTCTCTGAGGGGGTCAATAATTCCCCCCCCTGGGTAATGGACGGACAGATAGAATTGTCCTTGGGAGGCAAAACCCACAGCCACTCCGTCTTGTCTGGGTTGAGTTTGAGTTTGTTGACACCCATCCAGGCCCCAACAGCCTCCAGGCACATCACTTCCACTGCTTCGTTTACTGGACATGGGGTGGAGATGTACAACTGGGTATCATCGGCGTATTGATGATATCTCACCCCATGCCCTTGGATGATCTCACCCAGCGGTTTCATGTAGATATTAAATAGCAGGGGGGAGAGGACCGACCCCTGAGGCACCCCACAAGGGAGAAACCTAGAGGTCGACCTCTGACCCCCCACTAACACCGACTGCGACCGACCGGAGAGGTAGGAGGAGAACCACTGAAGAACAGTGCCTCCCACTCCCAACCCCTCCAGCAGATGACAGACTCAACGATTCCTCTGTAGAACTGTATCAGCAGCTCCTTGGGTAGTTTGAGCTTCCTGAGCTGGCGCAGAAAGAACATTCTTTGTTGTGCTTTTTTGATGATGTTTTTGATGTTAGGTGACCATTTTAGGTCTTGAGATATGATAGAACCTAGAAATTTGAAGGTCTCTACTGTTGATACTGTGTTGTCTAGTATTGTGAGAGGTGGAAGGGTTTCTCTGAAAGTCTACCACCATTTCTACGGTTTTGAGTGTGTTCAGTTCTAGATTGTTCTGGTCACACCACAAGGATAGTTGTTCAACTTCCCGTCTGTATGCGGATTCATCATTGTCTCGAATGTAGCACTCAAACCTGAATTATTTCTTTTAGGTATATTCAGACAGAAACTCACCTGACAAGAAAAATACCTTACTTTACAGATCTTAGGGGCCGCTAGAATTTCATATGCTCAGACATGGAAGCAGGAAAAAATTCCTTCGATCTTAACAATTTTTACCAAAATTATGGAATGTGCGTAGATGACTAAAAGTACTATGGACATCCAAAACAAAAAATACTCAGACTTTTACAAGATATGGGACAATTGGTACCAATGGACTGCAGCAAAAAATACTTATCCTTTATTTCTTAAAAGTAATAAACTCACCTCATCTTCGACCACTCTAAATGAAAATACTAATCTACTAACATAAGAATTCCAAATACCGACAATAACTAATCTGACCTTGAAGACAACTCTTTGTAATATATTTTCTTTACCTACCTTTAAACTAACTTGAAACAATAACTATACTATCTCAATATAAGTACCCACTACTGACTTAATTCTATATTTAATTTCTATATTCTCTTATCATATACACCTACTACTGTATTATATTTCTTTGTTGCATAACCTGAAAACGTCTGCTATTTTGCAGATTCCCCCTACCCCTCTCCCTATTTCCCCAACCTCCCTCTATTTATATCTCCTCTCTACCTCTTTTTCTATCCTTTAATTCTTCCCCCTTTCCCTTGTTCCTTATAAAGGCATTTCATTTATCTACTGTTAGGTACTATGTATATACACTTTATATTTTTTGTTATGAAATGTAACCCTGATTATAAGACAATTATTTAACGATATAGACAACTTTTTGTATAGTTTAAGACTTGTTGCACTAACATGTAATCATATGTTCATATTTTCATATCCCTCTGACCCATGGACTCTTCCCTTCCCTCTCTCTTTTTAATATTTGAAATTCAATAAACTATTTTAAAAAATAGTTGCTTTGAGAAGAGCAGCATAGAAGTCTAATAAATAAATAAACAAATAAATAAATAAATAAATACATAATAGTGCCCAATGTTCAACTCTGTCAATTTCCTTTTGTATCTTAAGTCTATCTTCTAGAGTGTTGGTAATTCCTGCCAACTTGATGTCATCTGCAAATTTGATGAGTTACCCATCTATCCCCTCATCCAAATCATTGAAGAATACGAAAAGAGCCTTGGGTACCCCACTGCATACTTCTCTCCATGTATATGCAGTTTCATTCAGTGCAGTTGGTCAGCCAGTTACAAATCCATTTGGTGGCAATGCTGTCTAGCTCACATTTTTCTACCTTGTCAAGTACTGTAGTAGGTTTTGGTCTACTTTATCAAATGCCTTACTAAAGTCAAAATAAATTATATCCACAGCTTTCCTCTGGTCCACTAATTTTGTCACTTTGCAAATAATGCAATAAGATTTGTCTGGCATGATTTGTTTTTGACAAACCCATATTGGCTTTTGGTTATGATTTTGTTTGCCTCTAAGTCTTTGCAGTCTATCTAATCTAGTCTGTATTGTGCATCTTTAAATGAAGCCACCAAAGAGGTCGATCCAGCTGCAGTGT